>NW_019154150.1:12001670-12366367 GCF_002288905.1 Enhydra lutris kenyoni
TGAGGCGTCAGGTGGCGGGGCGTCAGGTGGCTTCTTGTGGTGGCTGGGAGACTGGGTTGGGATCCGGTGCAGATACCCATAGCCAATACCACACCCCAGACTGCCGAAGTCCAGAAACATTCAATCCAGGGGGTTGTCCCATAGCCCCTAGGTCTGCCAACCCCACCCACTCCTAGCCATGAGGGCCAGCAAGGGTGCCTCCTGGACCAGTGGTCATCCTCAGGATCCCTGGACCCTGGGCCCAACCTCCACCCCCCACCATGGGATTCTGGGCGTCCACGTCCAGCGGCCAGGTCCAGCCGGTGCTCTGCTGGGCCCCTGCCCTACCACCCTCCGCCTGAGGAAGTACCTGCCCTCTCCACCCCAGGCTGCGTTGGGAGTTACAGTCACCTCCCGGCAGGAGTCGGACTCGGAGTTGTAAACCATCAGCTTCAGGGGCTTTCCCTCGTGGGACTCGATGAGCGTAAAGAAGTCCTCGGACTACGACAAAACCAGCACCTGAGCCCCACTCCCCACACTGAACTGGGAGGCCTCGACTAAACGAGGCCCCCCTCGTGGACAGCACCCATCTCAGCACCTATCCGGGGGGCCTGGGGAGGACAAACCAAATGCTGCTCACCTCCTGGAGGATCTGGTCTGAGCCAACCACATAGTCTGTGTATGGGCGCAGGCCAGCAAGGGAGGCAGGTGAAGAGGGTTCCACGTCCTAGGGAAAGAGAAATCACCAACTATCTGTCTTGCTTCTTGAGTTGGGGATGGAGAGGGGTCGGCAGGGAGGATGGAGGGGCTCCCTTTCCAGGTACTGAGCAGGACACTTGTTCTCAGGCTCCAGGGCTAGGACAAGCCCAGACTCTCCTACTACATCCTTCATTTCCTGACCTCCCCAAGGTGCACAGCCGGCCAGCAGAGGGCAGCACCACGGCACTGCTCACAGCCCTGAGCTCTGGAATCTCATGTGGGTTAAATCCTGACTCAGCCAACCTCTAGCCTGTAACTGTGGACAAATACTTAACCCCCTAGCATCAGTTTCCCCACGATTAAATGCAGGATATGCAGTCCTTCCTCATAGGGTTGCTGAAACAATTAAAAATAGAATACAGGTAAAGAATGAAAACGACAGTTGGCCCACAGGAAGTGCCCAACTGCTGTGCTGTTACTGGGTGCAGCATATGGCTGAGACCCCTGTGGAGGGGCTGGAGGCTGGGCAGTGAGCAGAACTGGGTACAAGCATCATTTCCTCCCTTGGGAAACTCTACCACTCCTAGCTCCAGGTCTCCCAGAGCAATTCAAAGGGATTTGCCTCATCACCCCATTGTACTGGTGGATAAACTGAGGAAGGCTAAAAGGTTGAGAAGTCTCCCACAAGAACTCAGTGAGCAACAGAGAAGGCTAGAAATCAAATCAGTCCGTTTCCAGCTCAGGGCACCCTCCTTCCACCAAGCCTTGGCACTAAGCATTCAAGATTGTAGGCACCATCGTGTGTGTGTGTGTGTGTGTGTGTGTGTGTGTGTGTGTGTGTGTGTGTGTGTACAGACACTGCAACATCTGTGACAACTCAGTCACTGAGATTCAGGAAGACCCCAGGCCCAAGGCCCAATGGGGCTCTGAGGGGACCTGCCAGAAATGACTAGATCCCAGTAGGCCATACAGTCTACCAGAAAAGACCCCATCTATAAAGACCAGCAGCAGCAGCATTCTGGCAGTGTAAGCGCCCCTCCAGTTGGTTGTACACCACCCCTCAAAATAGGAAACCAAGGTCTAAAGGGTGAGAAGGGTGCCGCAGGTCGCCTGGCTACCAAGCAGGGTACACAGTTCTAGGGATGAGGAGCGGCCCTCAGGAGCCCTGTCCCGGAAGCAGGTCGTTGGCCCCACCCAGATGCCCCACACCCAACCCTTGCCCCGCACCCCCCCACTCACCAGCACGTGCCACACGTGCTCGCTGGCCCTGCGGAAGCTGCAGAAGCGCACGCTGGCCCCCAGCAGGCCCTGGCCGCCCCACATGTTGCTGGGCACCACCTCCACCTCGCGCACCTTCATGGTCTTCATGTTGAACACCTCCAGCTTCACGGGCTTCTCCACATTGGCCTTCAGCAGGGCCTTCAGCGTGTCATTCTCCTTGTTCTGCGGGGGCAGAAGGGCTGACGCCAAGCCCCCTGCCCCCCACCACCCACCCCCCAGGTTGGGGTCTCTCAGACAAGTCTGGGTCCAATGTGGGGAAGGGCCCAGGAGGCCAGGAACCCCAGCAGGGTCTGGTGTGGGCGTGGGCCAGGGCAGGGTCTGGGCCTGCGACCACTGCAACCCCCACCACCCCTAAGCACCACAAAACCTGCCTCTCTCAGAACCCCTGGAAAAGACAACAGAGTGAGCAAAGAGCCTGCTTGGTCCAGAGCACTGCAGGGCTCCCCTCTCTGACAGGTCCCTTGGCACCTTGACACCTCTTGTGCCCTGAGAGGCAGGCCCTTTACATCTCGTGGCCAGCTCCAAGAGCCCCAAAAAGCTCAGGAGTTGGGCACTGGGCAGTGCACCAGTCAAGCTGAGTACAGGCCTAGAAGGAGGAGAGGTGAGCTGGGCCTTCCTCCAGAAGAAAAGGAAGAAGGAGCAGAGTGGGGCCTGCTGTGGGTCAGGGGACACACACACACATACACACAGCAGCTGTAGCATGGGGGAGCCTCACCAGCCTTGAGTGCCCGATGGTGATGATGAAATCAAAGTAGGGTTCCAGGCCTGCCTGCTGGGCTGGGGAGTTCTCCTGCACCTGTCCCACAGCAGAGGCCACAGTCACAGCAGGCACCAGCCTCGTGACTCTCCGAGAAGCCCCCCACCCATGTCCACAATTTCAGAGACCACACATCACCACTTTCGGTGTCACAGCAAGAACCCGGGCCCTGCACAAACTGTTCTAGGCAGGCGACTGGTGAGCACTGTCAAGGTAACTCCACCCTCTGGCTACCTACCTGGGCAAGATTGTTCTCTTTGGGAAATGGCTCTTGTTGGGTCATGACCCACACATTATACTTCCAGAGATGCCTCACAGGAGAGCCCAGGGTAGCCCTGGGAGCTTCTAGGAGGCCACACAGACACAGGGCACCACAGGCCTGTGGGGAAGCTCGGGCCACTGGGAAGCCGGCAGGTTTACCAGAAAGGTTTAGATGTGGACAGGAAGGGAGGGCCCCAGAATAGATGGTACCAGGGCTGTGCTCAGAAAGACAGAGAGGGTGGGCAGCCTGTGGCCAGATCCCAGAGCGCAGACCCTGTGGTGACAGATCCGAGCTCAGCTGGGCAGGTGTGGGACCTACTGAGGAGTGCAGCTGAGGGAAGAAGACCCAAGGGACAGGGGACATGCCTGAGCTGGGAGTCCTGTAAGAGGGAGTCCCAGAAGTAGGGATGAATCCCGGCCTCACAGCCTAGTCTCCCCTTCTGTGTGGAATGGCTCCTCCTCCCGGGAGCCACTCCAAGCCCAAGGGGGCCTCCAGCCCTGTATTCTGGAACTCACTGCTGTCTCCAAAAACACAGCAACCAGGCCTCCCAGCTGGGGTAAAAATCCATCTCAAAGGCCTCATTTACAGAGTTTTGCTCAAACAATGCAGCCTTTATCCCCAGGGCTGGACCCTGCAGTGGGCCCCACACCCTCAGGCCTTTGGCTGTGAGCACTTGATGTCCCGCTGGCCAGGGATCAGCCCAGAGGACACAGGGCTCATGTGGCTTCAGGTTCCGGATGCATCCACCATGGGAAGGCCCTGGGGCTTCCGCCACCCACCAGCCCCTATAGTCTTGGATTCCCCAAGCTGAAGGAGAGCTCACCCCACGCCTTGGGATCCAGGGTAATTCACCCCTGGAATTAGAACGTCCTTCTAGCTGGGTCACCACCCACTGAGGCCCTGCTTGCCATCCCCAGGAGCTTGCCATGGCTTCCTATGACAGTGAGCCCAGAAACCAACTCCAGTCCCAGCTGGCCTGCAACAGGGGAGCTCTGAGCCCTGCCCCTCTCCCGCCACGGGAAAGCTGGGACAAGGTGTCTTTTGAAAGCCACTGGACAGTTACTCAGGGACAGCTAATGCGGAGGTAGTCCTCCTTCCCAGCTCAGGACCTCATCCATGCCACTCCTGCCTCCCCCTGCTCCTGAGGCCAGTGCCACCCAGCTGCCAGACCACTCCCCTCCTCAGTTACTCCTTGTCACTCCAGCATTACTGAGGTCCAGAAGCTCAGGCCTCCAATCCCCAGGCCCTCTTGCCACCCTCTGCTGTGATCTTGTCTTTTGGCTGTACTCCCCTGCCCTTGCCCCCCACCTTGCAGTCACCCTCTAGGGCTCTGGAGCAGAGCTAATCTGCATGGCTTGCCACTACATCCCCGCTCCCGCCATAAGCGCTGTCCCCTGTCGGCTCTCCTTTGGGGGCTCCCAACACCCTCCACCTCGCAGCCCCTCGACGCTTGCTGGTGAACCACCTTTCACTGTGTTCCCCAACAGGGAATCTAATGTAATTAAAGGGACAGCAGCTGACACTTGCTGAGGACTGGCTCCTTGCCAGGGGACTATGCCACCTGCCCTACCTTGTGTTTAACTCTTTTACTAGCACTGACTTCCCCAGGAGGAAAAGCACTCCATTATTCAGAAATCTGACTCCAGGAAGTCCAACCCAGAGCCTGGACAGGTAACAACCATTTCCTGGGGGACCCTCCAGGCCTCTAATCTCACTGAGGGCAGGGACTTCTCCAACGTGCCTGGTGCACAGTAAGAACACCAGTATTTACAGAAGACAACAGACGTGTTCTTCAGTTTTTAAAAAATGTAAGTAGGTAAGGTCACACTTCCACGGAAAACGTCCCCCGTTCCACGGGGCAGGAGAAAATCCTGATCTTCAGGACACGACAGGTCCTGCATAGTCTGGTCTCTTCCTTTAGCACTTGTCCTCCTCACATGGGCCACCCCATCTCTGGACACCAGCCTCATCTCCTGCTTTATCAACCCAACCGTCCCAGAATGCGAAGTCTTCCTCTAAGTATCTGTAATGTCCACTCCTTCCCTCCCAGGTGTCTTCCTGACCCCTCTAACCAAAACAGCACCCACTCATCCTCTGTATGCTCTTCCTCTACTTTCTTCTCCTCGCACTGCTCACCGCCTATCATATTTGTTTCGTCTGTCTCCCTCCTTTCTGTGCCAGCAATGAAGGATAAGCTCCATGAGAAGAGGGACGGTGTCTGTTCTGTCCACTGCTTTATCTCTGGTACCCAGAACGTGCTCAAAAATACCTGTTTTTGTGGATGGAAGACCTCCAATCTCTTGACCTCTCCACTCAGCCCCTCTCCCACATTCCCCCCACCACTGCCCCACCTCTCCCCTCTCGCCAAGTCCTCAATTTCTTTGCTTTCCATCAACCTGCTGGAAGATTCTCCTGATGGGAGGCGTTCCGCTGTCCACTTTTCTGTCAGGTGCCTCACTGTGATGCCAACCAGAGAAAGCCCATTGCCAAACACGAGCCTGTCAACTCTGGATCCTGAAGCCAAGCTGGCTTGCCTTTTGGGAACCCCTTTCTTTCACCCTCCCCTCTTGTGGTTAACAGAGCTTCAGACACCCCTCGGCAGCCAGGTACCAAACTGACCAGCTTGCCTGCCTACACTCAGCTCTGCAATCCATCCAGGGTGCCCCTGAAGAAGCAAGAGGTCCTTCCCCGCTGCGCTGTGGGTTCGGAGACCCTCCTGCCCCTCTCACCTCCGTTTCAGCACCTCCTTCTCCACAGTACACATCGCCACCCCAGCCCTCCATCTGGCTGCGGGCCCTCTCCTCACCTTCAGACTCTAGGAACCCCGCTCCGTCTCCACTTTGTCCAGAACTGCTTGTCCAGTCTCGTCCCTCCCCTGCTGCCAACGCTCGCACCCCGCCTTCTGCGGCTCGCACCCCGCCTTCTGCGGCTCTCCCAGGCTGGTTGGCACTGCTCCTCCAGCCCGGAACCGGAGGCCCGTCGGCCGGATACGCGCCGGCAGGCCCGGTGGCAGTCGGCGTCCACCTGGCCATCCCGACGGGGAGCTGGGGTCTTGGCCTTGCTGGCTCTCTCCCCAGGCCCAGCAAGGAGGCGATCACAAACATGACCCGGGTGCACAAGTGCGTCCCGGCTGGGCATGATGCAATCTTCACCTGGGAGAAGTGCCATTCCGGGGGCCGGACCCGACCAGGAAACGCTCCCGCTTCCTGCACGGCTGGCACTCGGGGCCGGCGCCGGGCAGACCCGGCCACAGACGGGCCGGGGGCCAGAGAGCCTCGGCGCCGCCTCCCGCAGGCGGCTCCCACCGGGAAGGAGGCACACGCCCCACCGGGAAGGAGGCACACCCCGGCCGCTCGGGGGACCGGGACCCTGCCGCTGCCGCCCTCGAGCCGGCGATGAGACGTCCCCTCGCGTCCGTGCGGGCGCCCAGCCAAGGTCACCGGCGCCGCTGGGGCGACTCACCCCGTGCAGATGGAAGCCCTCGGCGCCGCCCGCGGGCTGCTCGGCGCTGGCTCCCAGACCCATAGCTGCGGCCCGGCGGCGGCGCGCGTGTCCCGTACTGCGGTGCCCACCCCGCAGCGCGACCCGTCGCCACCAGCGCGCACTCGCCCTCTCGGCGCTCGATTGCGAGCGCCTTGTCACGTGGGCGCCTGCCTCTCCCACCCCTGACTCTGACGTTCTTAGCAACCGGCCCTTACCTCCGTTTCCAGGGACGCGCGCCTCCAACTTCCGGTCGCGAGAGGCGTGCGGGGGACCCTGACTCGGAAATCCAGCTCCGGGCGGCTTCACCAGACCGGGACTCGGAGGCGCGGGAGCCTGGAGATGAGCAGCGATGACTCCTCTCTTATGGTACGTGGCCCGAGTGCTGCCAAGTCGCTCCCTCCGGGATTCTCCGCCTCCGGCCCCGAGACCCCCGCGCCCCGCTGCTCTCCTGTCACCTCTCCGACCGCCCCTGCTGTCCCCTTTACCTGCCTTTCGCCGTCCCCGGCCGGCCGCTTAATGAAAGATCTGGCCCCCTCTGCTTCACTGTTCATGGCCAGTGCATCTTTCTCCTCTTGTGTTCTCTGTGCACTCTGAGCTCCAAATCAACATCCCCACCCCGTCTTGTCCTCGAGCTCCCCCCAAACAACGTAACCAAAACCCATCTCTTTCATTTTGCCATCATCTCCCCCTCCCCTGCTGCTGCTTCTGCGTCCCCCACCTCAGTAGAGGGCACCGGTCTGGGGAAACCTTCAGTCTTCCCCATCCCCATCTCAGGTCCTGCCTGTCAGCAGGAAATGTCAGCCCCTACAAGTCTCCTGACAGAACCCTCTACTTTGTACCTCCTAGTCCGGGATAACCGCTCCCCAGGCACCTGAAACACTAACCTCCCCCTCCCCACCAACACACACTCCAGCTCTCTCCTCACCAGCAGTCCCCACACCACCACCACCACTCACACACACACACACACACACACACACACACACACACACATCTGAACACATCCCTCCTCCTGCTTTAAAACCATTCCAACTGGGGTGCCTGGGTGGCTCAGTGGGTTAAAGCCTCTGCCTTCAGGTCAGGTCATGATCTCAGAGTCCTGGGATCAAGCCCTGCATCAGGCTCTCTGCTCAGCAGGGAGCCTGCTTCCTCCTCTCTCTCTGCCTGCCTCTCTGCCTACTTGTAATCTCTGTCTATCAAATAAATAAATAAAATCTTTAAAAAAAATAAAAATTAAAATAAAACCATTTCAACTGCTTCCAATTACCTGAGGATGATGTCTGGGCTCTTTCATATGGCCCACAAGACTGTTCACAACCCAACCACCTCTCCTCCCCAACTCCAGCAACCACAAACCTTAGGGGAAGTGAGACTTCACTTTGAAATCTCAGTCCCTATTACTGCATGACCTTTGTCAAGCCATCATCTCCATAGGCTTCAGCTTCTTTAACTGTGAGGGATATCATAATGCATAAGATAATGGGTGTAAAGCCCTTGATACGGTTTCCAACAAGTGTTTAACCCAGAGTAACTTACAACTCTAACTGGTGGTGTACCCATTCTTATGATCGGCCCTCTCTCTTTCCCCTTATTCCCTTCCTAAGACAAAGTCTAAATTGAATCCTCCATTGTCTTTGACCCAGAATATGGTGATCAGTCCCGAATACATCCAGGCTTCTTCTTTGGAAACTGCAATGGAGCTACTCCTGGGACTAGTGAAGAACAAAATGAGGCCTTAATGTTCTCTTCCCCACCTTCCTTTTGCATAATGGGGGGGGAGCAAGGAATAGGGGAGAAAGTGGGTGAGATCAGAGAAGGGACTGGGGCTGTTGCCCCTGTGTCTTCCTTTCACAGGCTGGGATCATTTACTATAGCCAGGAGCAGTACTTCCATCACGTGCAGCAGGCCGCAGCCTCGGGCCTGGAAAAATTCAGCAATGACCCCGTCCTAGAGTTCTTTAAAATCTACGGGATCCTCAGGGAAGGTAAGGACTTGCCAGCGTTGGCCTCCTGACCTCAGGCATTAGCCCAGCCCTGACACTCTGGCTCCACCTGGAATGCCTCCTTACACCCCAGCCGCGTGGCCATGGGAAGAGTCTTATACTCAGTGGCTAGGTTCTGAGGTTAATCTACATGTGGCTGTGTAATACATATCTAGTTGACTTTTGAAACATTGGAGAGCTCACCACCCTTGCTCTGCCCCTCAGTTTCCCTGTCTGGAAAACGAGTGGGTGGGGAGACATGACTGCACGCTTATTGGATAAATTCTGGACCTGGAACCTGGGAGCTGGTAGTGCAGGAAAAGGAGGAAGTGGGAGGTATGGGTAAAGGCAAGTATGGTGCTGGGGCAGGGGGAGGAGCGATCCTCAAGCAGGTGCTGACTCACTGAGGCCAGGGGCTGGCCGAGCTGCCCACGGCCAACCTCAGTGGACACGGAGGGATAAGTGGAATCTGTGGCTCTTCCCTGAGATCCTTCTTCAGAACTGACCCCCCAGCCCCAAATCTTGGCCTCATAGGTGCCCGTGCAAGTACTCACAGGTGCATCCTCCAGCCCCAGGCAGCCTGGACCCTGGTGTCAGCAGCCCCTTCAGAGGTCTTGAGCCACTGGGGATGTTTGGACCTGTTGGCCTAATGATTCTGGGTGAAACCAGGTGGTGCTGAGCCTTGAGTCAGCTCTGACAAGGGCTCCCATGTGTCTGCCACGGAGCCTCCTGCCCTCTGAGAATGTAATCACATGGGCTTTCCTTTACAGAGCACATCCAGGATGCCATTAGCAACCTGGAGAGTATCCGGAATCATCCAGACGTGTCCTTGTGCTCCATCATGGCCCTCATTTATGCTCACAAGTGCTGTGAAACCATTGGTGAGTGCAGCCATGCCCGGCAAGGCCTGGTCCCGCTGGGGAAGACTGCCCTACTCCAGAGCTATAGCCGCCCAAGGGCCTGTCACGGGAGGTCCGGTGCACCAGTGACAGCACGTGCTATTGGCCAGTGAAGAGTGGCTTCTGTTCCCTCCCCTCGGAGGCCTCAAGGAAGAGCCCGTGCCCAGGTCCTGCTGAGTGGGAGTTGCAGGCAAAGAGCATGACAGTTGGAGGGGTCCTCCTTTCAGAGCCCAGGAGTTGGGAAGACACTCTGCTTTCCTTGCCCCAGACCTTGTGGAGACAAATCAAGTCAATATAAATAATTCCAACCAAGGGTGCCTGAGTGGCTCAGTCCTTCAGTGTCTGCCTTCGGCTCGGGTCAGAGTTCCAGGGTCCTAGGATCCAGCCCTGCATTGGGCTCCCTGCTCGGTGGGAAGCCTGCTTCTCCCTCTCCCTCTCCTGCACCCCCTGCTTGTGTTCTCTCTGTCTGTCAAATAAGTAAATAAAATCTTTTAAAAAGTAAAAATAGGGGCACCTGGGTGGCTCAGTGGGTTAAAGCCTCTGCCTTCTGCTCAGGTCATGATTGGGCTCTCTGCTCAGCAGGAGCCTGCTTCCCTTCCTCTCTCTCTCTCTGCCTGCCTCTCTGCCTACTTGTGATCTCTCTGTGTCAAATAAATAAAATCTTTTAAAAATAAATAAATAAATATATAAATAAACATTAAAATAAAATCATTAAATGATTCCACCCTCAATGTCCACCTCTCTAGAGTCAGGGAAAGATTTTAGAGTCAGGAAAAGATTCCAAGATGCTGCCAACAACTATTTCCCCTCAGGATGGATTGTGGGCCTGAGGTACGGGATTCACTTTGGTTTGTCTGCTCCGCAAACTGCTGGGCACAGGGGAGACAAGAGAAAGCTCAGACTGCAAACCCAAGTACTGGTGTGGGCGGCTGCTGCAGTTTCTAGGCCCCAGGGCCCTCAGGGCCTCCTGCAGTACCAGGCAGCCCTCCTCCCTCTGACTCGCTCCCTTCCTCCTCTTGGATTCACAGACCGAGAAGCCATTCAGGAGCTGGAGAGCAGCCTGAAGGAAACCCGCAAGACAGCCAGCGCAACGGCTATGTACTACGCAGGCCTCTTCCTCTGGCTCATGGGGCGCCACGACAAGGCCAGGGAGTACGTCGACCGCACCCTGAAGCTCTCCAGCAGCTCCAGAGAGGTACCTGCTGCAGGGGACAGCAGCTGCAGAAAGCAGCATCCCAACATATCCCAGTGGGGTGGCCGTTACTCCTACGGAGCACCCTGGGGCTGGGAGAGGGCTGCATCGGGACCCCGACAAGAGCCCAGGTCTCACAGGACCCCCCACTCACACTGTCTCGGGCTTTAGCTGAGTACATGCTGGCATGTGTCCAGAGTCTAAGCTGCAGACAGTCATTCCGGGGCCTGGACTTTATATTTTTTAAGTCTTGAATTAATTGCCAACATTTTGAAATCAAAAGATTTTGACCGAAAAGCCCAGATTTCCAGGTTCTTTGGGAAAGCCAGATGAGCTGGTTACGACAGGCGTCTACCTTCCCTCCTTGCCGTGGTCTGCTGGGTATCAGTGGTGGCCCACCCAGGAGAGTCTTACACTCGGTGGATTGGGACTGTTGCTAGAGTTTGAAGCCTCAGTCCCGGCTCAGCCTAGCTGCCACCTCAGCGGGGAGTAACCTCACCCCCCAAGGGGGTGAAAATTGGTTCCCCGAGGAGGGGGTGAAAAAAATCTTGCTGTTTATGTACAAAACACAGATTTACATACTGCATAGACAGATAGTATATCTGTGAGATTAAAATATCTTGGAGGGAGAGGAAATGATTAAGGGAAAATATCTGAAAAGTCTCCTTAAGAGGGGAGCCATGGGAAGGAGTTGAGAAACACTGGTTTTGGGCATAACGCTTCAGGGCAATGTCCAAGAGACCCTCGACCTCACCTCCCAGGCCTGGCCACCCATCTGCCAGCAGAGGCTGGGTGAAGACTGGAGCAGAACCCCTGAGCTCAGAATGGCTCCTGCTCACCCTCCAAGAAGACATTCCCGCCTCCTGCTCAGTCCAGGCGCTGTGCTAGGCTAAGGCGTGGAGAGAGGAGGAGAGGCCATGCCCAGTGGCCCATGGTGGCCTCCTGACCCCAGTGTAGAGTAAACAGGCAATGACAAGACAGGTGAGAGCATGTCAGTAGGGGCAGCAGAGCTGTGGGGGTCCCGGAGAAGGCCCACCCTCAGCCTGGAAGGTCATAGAAGGCCTCTGACAGGAGGGTCCTCCTAGGCTGAGTTTGAGAGACTCGTGGTAATCAGGTGAAGGGGTTTGGTTGGGAGTGCTGCAGGGACAGCGAAGTGAAGTCCCAGCACTGGGAGGGAGACGGGCTGCACTGGGATCTGCAAGTAGGTGTGCCTGGGGTGGGGGGTCTCGGGGTACAGAGTGACAGGGGTGGGACATGAGGCTGGAGAGCAGGCTGGGTTCTGAGAGGCTGTGCAGGACCAAGGACTTCATATTCTGTCTTGTTCTGATCCCAGGGCTATGTGCTCCGAGGTTGGGTGGACCTCACCTCAGACAAGCCCCATACCCTGAAGAAATCCATCAAGTACCTAGAACAAGGACTGCAGGACGGCAAAGATGTGCTGGGGCTGATGGGAAAGGTGGGCAGTGGAGGGAGGGGAAGGAACCCTGCCTGGGCCCCTGGAGCCAGGGAGCCTCTGTCTCCCAGCCTTCACCTGGCCCATGAGGAGCAGGGGCCCAGAGAGGATCAGGGTCACACAACAGCCCAGGGCCCACTTGGTTCTCACAATCCTGCCTGCTCAGTCTGAGTCCCTATCTCATTCTGCATGGAGTCTGCTCTGGGTCCGTCCTTTTTTCTCTGCTTCTTTCTGTCACGCTTTCTCTTCTGACCTATTAAGTTCAGTGGGCCATAAGAGAAGGGAGATAGGTGTTTTGTGTTTTCTTTTTTTTTAAGATTTTATTTATTTATTTGACAGAGAGAGAGAATGAGCACAAGCAGGGGGAATAGCAGGCAGAGGGAGAGGGAGAAGGAGGATCCCCATCGAGGAGAGAGCCTGATGCAGGGCTCAATCCCAGGACCCTGGGATCATGACCCGAGCCGAAGGCAGATCTTAACTGACTGAGCCACTCAGGCACCCGTTTTGTGTTTTCTGATCTCAATTTAAATTAAGTTCCTTTTTTCCTATGTGACCCCCACTAAATCAATCCATGAAGGAAAAGCTAGCTCTCTGATTCTCTTCTCTTAGTATGTATCTTCTTAGAAAATGAATATGTACTCATTAAAAAAACAGAAGGCTGTCAAAAGACGACATCCTTCACACTCCCCCTCCAAACATCTCACGTGGACATTTAGGACCTTGGTGTCTTCCAGTCTTTTTTACTCTGCATGTGGTTCAGAGGGTGCCTTAGAAGGGCTTTCTGGGAAGCGGAAGCCAAGGAGAGCCTCGTGCAGCAGTTTTATCTGGAGCGCCCTTGGGACCGACACCTGTGGGAAAAGGGACAGAAGCGGGACTGGATGGCAGGAGAAATTGGGCTGTCACACAGCCCTAGCAAAGGCCTCAGCCAACTTGGGGTTCTACAGCTGGGGTGGCCTATCCGTGACCTCCTCCCTGGCCACGTGCCAGGTGGGGGCTGCCCCTGCGGACGGGTGTGACCTGCCACAAGGCTGCTGCCTTTAGCCATGGTGACCCCAGCGGGTAGGCCTCCCAGAGAGCTATCAGCCTCCAGTTCTTCTGGTCCTGAAGGTGATCCCACTGAGCACCCTCCCCGGGGTGGGAGATAGTGTTGTTATTTAATTTAATTGTAATCATGAGGCATCTTATCACTCGGGTTCCTTTTCTTCATGTAAGATTTTGTCATAAGCCACTGTCATTTTGAACAGCTCCTTCAAGCCAATCCCCTATTGTATGGCCCTCATAAAATTTGCCCACCCAGATTATTTCCAGTTTACACTTAAAAACTGAGTGCTGCAGTGAGCACATGTATGCATAAATCTATGTAGAACAATCCTCCTCTTGTTCTTAATAACTCTCTTGAGGGCGGGTTGCTGAAGGTCTAATGTAAGCTGTCCCTGTCAGAGTCCAGTTTCAAGTCCTTTGGGAGCATGGCTCTCTGCCCTTCAAGCACCTGGGGCATAACTCGCTCCGGAGAACCCGGGGGCTGGCACTGGCCTGCAGAGGCCAGAACCCCAGGCCAGTGGGCCTCAGCAGAGAAAAGCAGCCGCAGCCGCCCTAACAAGGGTTTTGCCTGCAAGACGGAACTGGCCCTGGGCCCAAGGGAGCAGTCTTCAGCACTAAGCTTCAGGAAAGTGAATGACAAATGAGTGAGCCCAGCACCCTCAGGTCTCCCACCAAGGGCGGCCTGCACGTGGCCTTGCCATCTCCCACACTTGCTAGGCCTCCCCCTATCTCCCCAAGAGCCCTTGCCTTGCCTGTCCAGGAACCCAAGCCTGCTGTGGACTTCGATCTGTGACTCCGAGGGATGACTCCTTCTCCAACACCTTCCCCCCGCGCCGGGGCCTCGGAAGGATTCCTTGGCCGAGCTGAGGGGACTTGCATGCCCTGTGTCAGGTTCTGCTCCTGTTCTGCTAGAGACCCAGACACCCCCAAACTCCCTCTGTGGGCACTGATGGAGGCTTTTCTCCTGGGCTTCCAACAGGCGACCTACTTCATGTTGCAGCAGAACTACTCGGGGGCACTGGAGGTGGCGAACCAGATCACTGTCACCTCGGGGAGCTTCCTGCCTGCCCTGGTCCTAAAAATGCGGCTGTTCTTGGCTCGGCAGGACTGGGAGCAGACAGTCGAAATGGGACACAGGTGAGCAGCGGTCGTCAGCCGACACCACCACACCCATGTGCCGCTGCTTTCCTTTTTTTTTTTTTTTTTTTTGGCAAGCTGAGGGTGCTGATATGTTCCCATCTTACAAGCTGGGGAGATGGGAGACACCATGTATTTGATGGAACAAGACATAAAAGTAAATATTGTCAAGAGAGGTATGAATAGTGATGTGATCATATGGGGGAGGCACAGGGAGGCTGTGGCCTCTGATGGATAAAGAAATGGGCATATATAGAGATAAAAGCACATTGTTGGGGCGCCTGGGTGGCTCAGTGGGTTAAAGCCTTTGCCTTCAGCTCGGGTCGTGATCGCAGGGTCGTGGGATCGAGCCCCGCATCGGGCTCTCTGCTCAGCAGGGAGCCTGCTCTCCCTCTCTCTCTGCCTGCCTCTCTGCCTACTTGTGATCTCTGTCAAATAAATAAATAAAATCTTAAAAAAAAAAAAAGCACATTGTTTAGAAGACAGGTGGAGGGAATGACCTAAGGAACCCAAAGCAACCAAGGTTACAGGACGACAAGCAGTTGCCTCTAAAGAATGGGGGGCAAGGGGGTATAAAGGGACTGTTGCATTATTTAATTGTTTTAAGCTATGGGTATGATATGCTGTAAAAAAAACTTCAGGGCCAAGATCATTGGTGACCAGGAGAAGCCTTTCAGCTGAGGCCGGGCACATTGGCCAGACAGTAAGAGCTGGGGAGTTCCTGGGGCTTTGGGAAGCCAGACACCAAATTGGGGTGACCTTAGAGTACGGTCACTGTCAATAGAAATAAAGACCACTTGGGGGGAGGGATGTTTGATGGAAGGTTTTCTGAGGATGGAATTTTCTAGATAATTGAAGCTTGTCTCTAAACTCTAAGACTTGAACTACTTTTATTAAGTAATTCTAAAATGTATGCTACTAATTTTCTTCCTAAAAAGAGTTAACAGACTTTGAATGACCATAGGGCATCACTCTGAATTGTTACTAAATTGTAGTACCATACAGCATAGTTCAAAACCAAAACAAAACACAAGCAAACCTCTTCCTTTCCCGTGGAGGGATGGTAATTTCTCTAATGATCATCCCTGGAATTTGCATCCCAGAGAGAGGCACCTGGTAGCAAATGAACATGATTCGGGCCTGCTCAGCCCACAGGGGCCCCCTTGTGCAGTGCCTGTGTGGGCCTTGGCTTCTCTATCCCACAGTTGACACCTGGCCAGTGTCCTTGGCAGGACCTGGGTCAAGAGCTTGCTTTGGAGGCTTGGCCTTCAGCCATCAGGATCCTGGGAGCACCTGGCTGAAGGCCACAACCATGGTGTATGCAGTCTCCCTTGGCCAAGGCCCTGCTGCCCTGCCCACGGGGAACAGTGTTTAGTGCCAATGGGCTGAGTCCCATACCCAACTCCTTCCCTCCTGGAGGTTTCCCCAGCTAGTGGTGTTCATAGAACTCCCCCATTGTTTTGTATTTAAAAAAAAAAAAAAAAGTTTTTAAATGTTTTTTAAAGCTTGCTTATTTACTTATTTATTTAAGCAACCTCTACGCCCCTCTATGTGGGGCTTGAACTCATAACCCCGAGATCAGGAGTTGCATTCTCTACTGACTGAGCCAGCCAGGCACCCGCCACCATTGTGGGTTTTTTTTTTCTTGTTTTTTTAAAAGATTTTATTTATTTGACACAGGGAGAAAGAGAAAGAGAGCACAAGCAGGGGAGCAGCAGGCAGAGGGAGAGGGAGAAGCAGGCCCCCTACTGAGCAAGGAACCCAATTTGGGGCTTGGTCCCAGGACTCTGGGATCATGATCTGAGCCAATGACAGATGCCCAACCAACTGAGCCACCCAGGGGCCCCACACCATTGTGTTTTAAATCTTTGCCCCCTCTAGATGTGTTTCTCTTTCTATCCCTAACATTATTTATTTTTCCCTTCCCTCTTATTTTTCTTCATCTACATTAATTTGTTTCTTTTATTCATCTTTTTAAAGACCCAGCTTTGAGTTTTGTTGGTGGTGTCTATCACATCTCTGTTTCTTCTCTGTTAATGTCTGCTCTTTATGATTTATGGGCCTGTTCTGCTCTGGTTTTCTAACTCTTGAATCAGATGCCTGGTTCACCCATTCTCAATTTTCTTTTAGAATATAAGTTTTTTTTTTTTTTTTTCCAAGTTGGGAGAATATGAGTGTTTAAGTCTGTGGATGTCCCTCAAGGTACCATTTTATCAGTATCTACACATTTGGATTTGATATATTCAGTATCGTTTGGCTCTAAGAATTTTCCAATATCCATTCTGATTCCTCCTTAGTTCATAAGTTATTTAAAAGTTTGTTTTTTTTTCCCCAAATGTATTTGGTTCCTAGTACCTTCAGAATCACTATAAAGGGTTAGAACCGTTTGAATGCTGACTGCCTAATCAATCCTGTTGGAATTTGGGGTGTTACTCAGAGTAATCCTCTAGGAAGCACAAGGCCATCCCTGACCAGGCTGAAAAACAGGAAGTTTCCTATAAAAAAAACAGAATATTGAACACCCCATAGTATGTATGACCAGAAACATGAAATCCAGTCTTCACAGTGACACATGATGGAAAGCAAGTGTCCTGTTTTATCATACAGCTGCAGACAACCCCCCAAGCACCTCTCTACCACTCTGGGACCCTAGGACCACAGTACCATGATAATGTATGTGAGAGCTGGAATATGAATAGGCTTCTGTCACAAATTGCCCCAGATACATGACTTAAATGACATGAGAAGTTATTCCTCTCTCAGGTAAAAGTCTGGATGGTTGTCTGGGACTGGGACAACAGCTTAACTCTGTAGGGTCCCAGTCCCCTTCTGTCTTCCTGTTCTACCATTCTTAGGATGTGGCTCCCATAAAAAGGAAAGAGAATAAAGAGAAGGTGGGCTGTAAGAATACAGCGGGATGTCACCTGGGGTACTTGTGCTCACACTGTATTGACCAGAACTTAATCACAGGGCCACCGCTGAACTGCAGGGGAAAGCTGGAAGATGTAGTCTTTATTCTGAGTAGCCGGGAGCCCAGCCAGATTAGGGAGTTCCATTATTAAAAGGAGAAAGGGGGGTGCTTGCGTGGCTCAGTGGGTTAAAGCCTCTGCCTTCAGCTCAGGTCGTGATCCCAGGGTCCTGGGATTGAACCCCACATTGGGCTCTCTGCTCAGCGGGGAGCCTGCTCCCCCCCCCACCCGCCTACTTGTGATCTCTGTCAAATAAATAAATAAAATCTTTGAAAAAATAAAAAATAAAAAAATAAAAAGAGAAAGGGAGACTGGATATTTCCAGACAATCCTGAGTGGCCACTGCACGGTGCTAGCCTGGCCTATGAAAACTCCCAATTCATGTGGCTCCTCTTCCTATTTCAGAATTCTAGAAAATGATGAGTATAATATCGATGCCTGCCAAATCCTAGCCATGCATGAGCTTGCAAGAGAAGGAAATATGACCACAGTAAGTTCTTTCAAGACTCAGGAGTTGGGCCTTGGGATAAGCACAGCCTGGGGGAAAGCACTTTGAAAACCCCATCCCCAGCACCTTGGAGCGTGCTCCCTGGATCTTGGCTCCCTCCCTTCTCCCTCACCTACTCCCATAAGGAGGTCAGGGGGTCTGCTCTGGTTTGCTCTTTGGGCAGGCAGTGAGCTTGGCTCTGGTTCTGCCCTGAGCCTGGGCAGGTTCACCTGGAGAAGCCCCGGGCTCCTCATTTGTAAACTGGAGATAATTCCAACCACTTTGTGAGGCTGGTAGAAGGACTAAGTGGGATGACATGTGGGAGAACTTGGAACAGTGCCTGATTTTGGGAAATGCCATTTTTTTAAGGAGTGGACTGGAACTGCTCGGGTATTGGCCAGGTAGAACCTAGCCCCAGATTTGCTCCTAAGGCCGATAGTTTTTCCAAAGAAACCCAGAACAGTCTTGAAGCACAGTCAGACACATCTGGAATTCTTCATGAAAACCTCAATGCCCAGACAGGTTTTTATTTTCAAGAAGAGTTTGTGTTTCCAGCCATAACATTGCCTTTTTGAATAATTGTGTTGCCTCTGTAAAGGGTGGCAAATCAGGAGTCTGTAAGGGTTTCATGATGGGAAGAGGAAGTTTCTGGTTCCTTCTGCACAGTTCTGAGTCTATGGGTTTTGTGAGGCGGGGTGAGAAAGAGGGTATAGTCCATATTTGGGAGGAACCCTCCACAAGGGCCCCAGTGCCATCTCTGGGTAGGAACAGGAGAATAGGGCCTGTCCTCAGCTCTGTGCATCTCCAGAGTGCTGGGCAGTCTTCCTGGGGCCTGGCCTGAGGGTTAATCCCAGGGGCGGAGTTAGCATTAATGCCCGTCCTTGACCCCCCACCTCAGCCCCTGGGATTTACCCCTCTACCCAGGCCTGGCTGCTCAGTGCTAACCTTGCTTGTATCTACTGAGCAGAGTAGTCCTGCCCCATCCTGGGTTTCCCTTCTGGCACTTCTTTGCAAAACTCCCCACTCCTGGGTAGGGAAAGGACAGAGGCATCCACTGGAAAGAACACAGGCTTTGGAGTCAGTCACCCAGTTGGCTGAGTGACCTCTGGCAAATTCCCTAACTTTTCTGACCCTTTGTCGGCTAGACTGGAAAGTTCAGAGAGTTCTAGTGACTTACAGGGTTATGGGGAGGATTCATTGGAGTGATGGAGCGGCACAGTGTGGTGACTCCCGTCAACATGGAGTACAGGCTCAGGGCCAGGGACCCACCACGACCATCTGCTCTTAGAACCAGCCCAGCTGGCCAATGCACTGCCGGCCTGGGGGGCTGCCCTGTGGACACCATGACAGCTGGCTCCGGCTCCGGCTGGGGGGATCTGAAAGGGCAACTTCTCTTCACAAATCCATGAACAAAGGGGCGATGCCAGCTCTTGGCTGAGCAAGGCTCCCGAAAGATCCACCTACTGGTTTTAAAATAATAACGGGCTCACCCCAGCCCAGTTGAATCCAAATCTCTGGGGCTAGCTCCTGGGTGTGGGAATTTCTCCCAGGGGATGCTAACGTGCAGCAGGGTTGAAACCTCTGCCCAACTCCCATTTTCTACTTTACCTTTGACCTTGTCTGTTTTGTCTCCCACAGGCTACCAACCATGTTAGAAATCTGATTAAGGCACTGGAGACAAAGGAGCCTCAAAATCCAAGCCTCCATCTTAAAAAAATTCTTGTGATTAGCAGGCTGGTAAGAAGGTTCTTTCCAGGTTTTTTGAATCATGCTTCTTGCTGTCTTCCTAAGGGGAGCGCTATGGCCCCCTGGAAATTGCCTGGGTACCCTGTCCTCCCCTCTCTGGCTCAAACTTGGCCTCTCGGGCTGGTGGCCCGTGCCCAGTGGCCACTAACTGCCTCTGGCCAATAGCTGTATCTGGGCCCAGATGCTGTTCAGAGACACTGTAAAGATGAGTGCAATGGCATCTGGAAGTGTTTTTAGAGTAGGAGGTCCCTTATTTGGGGGAAAAGGTAAGTATTATGGCTGTTACATCATAGCAGTGCCATGCCCAGCCGTGGCTCGGGGTCCCGGGACACCTGACTGCTATATTCTCTCTATGAAAGTGTCCTGGAAAGGCAGGCCTGCCTGTACCTCTCTGACCAGACCAGGTGCAAAAAGACCAGATTGTCAAACAATTTGCTTCTGGCAGACCCTTCAGCCCAAAGCAAGATTAACTAGAAGGAATCACTGCAAAACCTGGGGTAGCTCCGGGGCCTTGGGAACCAGAACCATGGGGTCCAGTGCCACGGGGACACCATCTTTCCCACAGAGA
This sequence comes from Enhydra lutris kenyoni, assembly GCF_002288905.1. Lineage (NCBI taxonomy): Eukaryota > Metazoa > Chordata > Mammalia > Carnivora > Mustelidae > Enhydra > Enhydra lutris. The sequence continues at coordinate 12,021,605 of NW_019154150.1, forward strand.
CACAGATCTGTGTCTGATGCTCTCTGCTCGTTCTGCACATCTGGCAGGGAACATGGCTGCTCACAGCCTTCTGGGCAACTTCCCATATCAACAGGACACAAGAGCTTCTGTCACCCAGCTTCAATTTTTGAAAAACTTCTTGGTGACTTGGACCAATTACTGTGGCGAGACAGGAGATGGGCCCTTTGGAGGGCCCTATGCCTGGAGGCAAGTTCCACAGATGTGGCCAGGGTGAGGTTCTTTGGAAGCTGGACAATTGCACAGACCCACCTGTGGGTTGCGTGCAGCCCTTGGGCTCTCCTGAGCAGCTGAAATGTGCCCGTCTCTGATGTGGCCTTGTTCAGACAGGCTGCACTGACTGGTTTCTCTAATCCCGTGTGTCCATTCCTCACAGTGTGGGAAACACCAGGCGATTCTCCGGCTGGTGTGCCCCTTCATGGAGCGTGCATTCGTGGCCACACCCTCCTATGCCCATGTGGCCACGGAGCTGGGCTACCTCTTCATCCTGCACGACCAAGTGAGGGAGGCGTCTCAGTGGTACTCGGAGGCCATGAAACTGGACGGGAGCAGTGTGGCTGCCTTAACAGGTCTCTGCAGGCTGGGCAGGGTGGGGGCATGGGGGCACAAAAGGCAGGGAGCAGGGTAGCGTCCATGGATCCAGAGGAGAGATGCTGGGAAGCATTCTCTCTAGAGGGTGTGTGAGAGTTTGGGGGTACATTGTATGACAGGGGTGCCTTTCTGTGACATATAAACAGATAAACCCATACTCCAACAGAGGCAGAGATGGGCCACCTTAAGAAATAAGTAGAACCATTTTTTCCCCCAGAGAGCTCCAGGAAATACAGAAATTAAACAAAAACAAAAACAAAAAAGCAAAGCAAGCTCAGAGTCATTGGAGGCTGAGAGCAAAATAGGCCGTGGGGCAGTGGGACAGTCAGTGAAATAATGAGATAACTTACTGGAGGATTGGTAACAACTGGAGAATGCAATCCAGGAGGCCCTTAAGGGGGGTGGGGCGGGGCGGGAGGTAGCGGGTGGGAGCCTCTCATGCTTCCTACCACCATCAGAGACATGAAGGACAAAAAGACTTGCTGCTCCACACAAAGGCCACATCCCCTGACATTCCTCCACTTGGCTCAGTCCTTCCCCACTTCCTCATTCAGGGCAGACCCCCAGCCAGTCAGCCGGGAGGGAAGTCCACCGGCCTGAATGGCCATCCCACACACCAGCCTGGGCCAGTCCTGTCAGGTGTGTGCTGGAGTCACCCTCTCATCTGACCTGTCTCGGAAAATCAGTGACCTTAACAATTTGGGAAATGTGCCTTAGCTGCTAATACTCATCAGTCTAGTCCATTTGTAAATCTGCTAACGCTTTGAAAGAGGGGCCCGGTGGGACATGCAAAGCCACAGCCCTCTGAGGAGCAAAGTTAAAGCCAGTTATAGAAGAAGACTTCCCCCTCCCCCACTAAAACACCTCTCGTGTTTGCAGAGGCTTTACGTACAGTCAGTACATAAAGAACAGGCTACTGTGAAAAAGGGTATAGGGAACAAAAAAACTACCGAAAATTAAAAATACGATTGCAAAGTACAAATTCCATAGATGAGCCAAATGGTGGGATGGATAGTCGTGAAAACCAGGATGGTATAATTAAGAGGACAATCAGGAATAAATACACTGAGATGACCAGAAAGTACCTATAAAGGAGGAATAGTAAGAAGATGGATTTGGCTTCCCAAATCTAAAACACATTAGGAAACAATAGTACTTAAGTCAGCTTGGGGCCAATGCTGGAATAAAGAGGCAGATAAATGGCACAGAAACAGCTCCTGAGAATAAGGTGACATTTCAAACCAACACAGTGGTAGGTTTCAATAAACCATGGCTGAACGTCTGGCTATCCAGCATGAAAAAAGTAAAGGGAAGTTCCTATCTCATTCCATACTCAAAAATAAACTCCAGTTTATTGGCTCAGTTGGTAGAGCACGTGACTCTGGATCTTGAGGTTGTGACTTCGAGCCCCACGTTGCAGGGAGGGGGTGTAGAGATTAGTTAAAAAATAAGCTCCAGAAGAATTAGATATTTAAACCTAAAAATTCAGTTGGACTTGTCTTCCCTGGGGGAAACTCAGAGGCTGGAAGGGGAAATATGTAAAAGTTTGGAACTAATGGATGGCAAAAGACACTGAAGAGGTAAATGGCAAACTAATGGAAAATGTTGGCTACAAAGGATTAATCATCTTAATATATAAAAAGAAAACAACCCTAAAAGAAAAACAGGCTAAAGCTACTATGTACGGGAGATTCATACTAGAAAAGAAAAAGGCCATTCAATATATAAAATATATATATATTCATTTTCCCTGGCAATTAAAAAAAAGTGAATTCAGATGAATTACTGTTCACTCTTTAGACTGGCAAAAAGTAAAGCATATCTGCGAGGTTGTGCAGAAAAGACTCTTTCAAGTTCTTGGCTGTAATATTAATTGAAATGTCTCTGGAGGACAAGTTGGCCTTACCTGTTAACATTTTAGATATACATGCCCTTTGACCCATCAGCTCAACTTCAGGAATTAGAACATGGGAATATGTTTACCGAGACCCTGCAACATTTAAGCATCAAAAGCAAACTAAATATGAGATGAGGTGTCCTTCAATGGGACCACAGTCAAATGCAATATGGAATCCAAAGTGGCATGTTATGTTGCCATTGGAGAGAATGGGGTGGATGTGTGTATCACTAGACGCGAACACATTGCTAACAAATGAATGCTTAGAAAGATGGTCGAAGGACTATACTGCAAATTGTTAAGGGCGGTTACCTGTGGGGAGAGATCTGCTTCAAGCTAGCGTGTGAACTAGGGATGTTTTTCCATATTGCCTCATGCTTTGACTTCTCTATCCTGAGCATACATCACCCTTCCTTCCGCTGTCGCATCTGTGCTCCTTGGCCTGCTGGCCTGCTGGCTCCGTGTCAGTGCCGGCTGCTCATGCTCATTCTATCCGGGCCCAGGGCTCATCTGGTGCCAGATCCTGGACGGCCACCTGGAAGAGGCAGAGCACCAGCTGGAATTCCTGAAGGAGGTGCAGCAGTCCCTCGGGAAGTCTGAGGTCAGAGCCCTCTGAGGGGCATGGGTTCCTCCAGCATTGGGTCGCCCCCACCCCAGTTTCTGGCATCCAGCAGCCCACATAGCCTGGACTCCTGCTTCACCCTTGCCTACCCACTGCCCAGCTGGCGTTGGTGCCAAGAGCTGCACCTGCCTCCCACAGGTGCTGCTTTTCCTCCAGGCCCTCCTGGCATCCCGCAAGCACAAGGGAGAGCAGGAAGCCACTGCCCTCCTGAAGGAGGTCGCAGAGTTGCACTTCTCCAGCATGCAGGGACTCCCCCTAGGCTCTGAGTACTTTGAAAGACTGGACCCCCACTTCCTGGTCTGCCTCGCCAAGGAGTACTTGTTCTTCTGCCCCAAGCAGGTTAGTGGAAGTTCTGTCCTCAGGTGGGGGTCAGGAGCGTCGGTCTGGACAGAGGCAGGTACATCACCTGGCTGGCACCAGGCAGCACTGTGCTCTTGTGTCTGGGGAACCCCTTCTCCTCTGAACAAACTTGAACCTGTAGCATGTGAACCACTTGAGAGTTGTTCCAGTTTAGATTCTGATGGGTGCGGGGTGGGGGGAAGGGAGCCTGCCTCTGGAAAGAGCTCCCAGGTGATGCCCGTGCTGTGATTGTCCACAGACCACCCAGGGAGGGGCAGGGCACACTGGACTGTGCCCCTGCCTTTATCCTAGAGAATAACCAGGCTCCTTTTCTCCTGCAGTCTTCTAAGAAATCTATTAGCCTTTACTTGTTTGTCTGCTTTACTCGTTTGCCTGTTTGCCCAGCTAGCCAGGATTCCCTGGGGGCAAGGATCATGTCGCCCCCAGTGCCATCTGAGTTGTCCCACAAATATTTATCAAGTGCACTAGCCACGTGCCAGATACCAGGTTAGGTACTGGGGACATGATAGAGAGCAAAACCAAGTCCCCCTTCTCCGGAGCTTTTGCTCTAGTCCTCGATGGCACAGAGTGCCATAATAAACACCTGGAATGAGGTAAAATTCCTTCACTGAAACAGTGCTGAGAGCTTTAGGTGTCTGTCTGGCACGGGGCCAACTGTACAGGCAGGCCCCGTGTTCCTCCAGCCCCGGTCACCAGGCCAGATTGTGTCTCCGCTCCTTAAACAAGTCGCCATGATCCTGGCTCCTGTAATCAAAGCAGCGCCAGCGCTGATCGACCCCCTGTATGTGATGGCTCAGGTCAAGTACCTCTCAGGTGAGTCCCCCCCCACACACACATATACACACACACATATATACACACACACATACACACACATACCCTCACCAGGCCTGCCCGCATCTCTGGCCTCCAGTCCCCTGAAACCAGCCTGATTTCCCTGGCCAGCAGGGGTCTCTCCTACGTGGCCTGCTGTTGGTGGCTTCTGAGCTCTGGGCCAGGTCATCGTCCCTGAACTTCCATTACACACTGGGGCCGCGCTCATGCTGGGCTCCGCGAGTCCTCCAAATAGGCAGAAACTCCCTCACGAGATTCGCATTCTAGTAAGGGGAAATCGACAATAAACAGAATAACGAAGCACACTGCTTGTTTGTTAGGAAGTAGTAATGCCGTAGGGAAAACTAAAGCAGAGGAGGGGAGGTGGCGGCAGGATGGCAGGTGTTTTAAAGGTGGTCCCGAGGGCCTCATGAGGAGGTGAGACCCTGTAGTCTTAGGACTTTCAGAGTCTCAGGGTGGCCAGAGCAATATCCTTCCAGCATCTTCCATCTCAAGGCCCAGGCCCTGGAGAGAAAGAGGGAAAAGGGAGAAGCCTTCATGGGAGACTTATTGTCCTTTCTGGGTACCCCCCCCCAGCAGCCTTGTAACCCCGTCTTCCTGGAAGACAAGCTGATCTCTGGTGTGCTGGGGGCTTCTGAAGAATCCCCAGTGCCAGGTCATGGATCAGCCTCCGGCACTGCCTTGCATGGGCCATGCTGCACAGAGAGCTCTCCCCCTTCCTCCTCCGGCTTCCCAGTGTTTCTCTGGGTTCCAGGCTTATCCACAGTTTCAAGGGCTCCTGGGTATGAGGCAAGGGCAGGAGCACGCCCCCAGGGATGCTGGCAGCTGCCAACACGCAGGTTTGGGGCCAAAGCCAGGTCTCCAGCTGCTTCAGTTGCCATAGTGACACTTTCACACTTCTGCAGCACACAAAGAAGGAGCAGGGAGTCGGGATCCACACGCAGGTGCTCCCCACCTGCCAGGTTATGGACCCTGAGCAGGAGCTGTTGAGAGATGCAGAGGAATGCAGGACCCTCCTACCAGCTCAGTGTACCCCACTATTGGGCTTCCCACTGGGGCTGCAGGGAGACCCCATCCCCCTAGTGCTAGATCAGAGCTCAGCCTCAGGAACCAATTGCCCTGGAGTTCAATGCTGACTTGGTTCCTTGTAAGCTGAGTGACTTAATCATCACTGGGTCCCAGTCCTACAGCTAAAAGACACGGACAACACTGCCAATCTCACAGGTCTGGGCAAATATGAAACCCACTTTCTAAAGATGCTTTGCATGTGTTGGCCATAGAGCAGGTGCTTTGTAAGTCGGGGCTGCTATAGTTACCATTATTATTAGGTTTCACTCTGCTCTGAGGTGTGGGAATCAAGACTTAAGTGTTCCCCAGAGCTTCCACACAGACCAGTGACATGACTTAGCGATCTCCCTGAGGGCTGCAGAGAGAAAGGAGGGGGTCACACCATGGTTCGAGTTTCCTGGCTTTTGTCTGGGTCAAAACACAAACCGTAGTTCTGATTTTAAGATGAGAACTCCGAGGGAAACAGGACAGACCCGGGTCAAATGGCCAACTTGGGTATTTCCGGGTAACGGGACTTAGAAACTTCATTCTGCCTTTACATCCTGGGCCCTGGGAGTCCACTGGGTGCCCTGGATGTAGAGGTCTGTTTCTCATTTCCAGGAGAGTTAGAGAATGCCCAGAGCACCCTGCAGCGCTGCCTGGAGCTGGACCCTACCTCCGTGGATGCCCACCTCCTCATGTCCCACATCTACCTGGCACAGGGCAATTTCGCCATGTGTTCCCACTGCTTAGAGCTAGGCGTCAGCCACAACTTCCAGGTGGGGTCCTCTGTGCCCAGCTGCCCACTCAGCACCCCTCAGCCCACCCAGCTGCAGCCCCCTACTTGCCCTGGGAGGGTAGCCCCAGGCACTTCCTACAGCCTGCAGACCCATCTGCTGGCCAAAGGCAGGGGCAGGCTCAGTGGGCTTCTGGAGCTTTCTCCAGGCTGTGTACTGTGAGTCGCAGCAGCAGCAGCGCGCTGGAGCCCTGTGCTCCTCTCTGCTCCTCTAGGTCCGAGACCACCCCCTCTACCACTACATCAAGGCCAGGGCCCTCAACAAGTCTGGGGACTATCCAGAAGCCATAAAGACCCTGAAAATGATCATAAAATTGCCAACTCGGAAGACAGAAGAAGGCAAGAAGTTCCGCGGGCCCTCCGTACAGCCCAGCGAGCGGGTGTCCATCTTACTGGAACTGGCAGATGCCCTCCGGATGAATGGGCAGCTGGTAAGAAATGCCATGCTCTCTTCCCTTAGGACTGAGACCTTTGGAGGTCCAGGGTCATCAACCCAGGCTCTCTGATTCTGGCTGGTGGTTATTTGTGCTATTATTTGAGCCTTTATTCATTTGGGAGCACATCATACCCCTGCCTAAAGGTTTCTGTGGCTCCCACTGCCCTCAAGGTAAAGCCCAAACCCTATTGAGTCCTGCCCGATCCATCCCCTGCCTACCACACTGTCCCCGTGAGGACATGCAGGCAGAGCAGAGAGGCCCATGAGGACAGCTGCAGGTAGCTATGCAGAGGGGACCAGGTAGAGCACCCATGGATACCATCATCATACCTCAACCTTTATGAAGTCTGTCCCCTTGGAGTTTTGTGGTATACAACATGGTCAACTGTATGAGGCAGCCCTGGGGCCTTGAGGGGCTAGCTAGGCAAAGGCAGGGAGCACCTGAGCATCCTGTGCAGATATAAAGGAGCAGCAGAGAACACAGAGATGGGTGATGGGAGGGGGGAAGCTGCCTCCACATGCTCCCTTGGCCCTGCTGACCTCACTCACCTGCCCACTCTCCAGAAAGGGGTTTGTCCGGCAGAGCTTCAAGACCATTTCTGCGATCCCCCAGTACTGGGGCATCTGGCCTCCTGTGATGACCCTGCCATTGAGAAGGAAAAGCCCATGAGGCCTTTTCTCCTTAAAGTTAAAAATTGCCTTTGGAGTAAAGATGGGGATGCAGAAGGTTGTTTGTGCTTCCCTCCTTTAAATCTGCCAAAGGGATACAAGAATTGCAAGTGGAGAAGGAATCTCCATCTATAATGAAATTAGGGGAGTGCCACATCCCGAAAAAGTTGATTCAGCTGGTCATTGATTTGGCTAGAGACTGAGGGCCAGCTATATGTCAGGTGCCATGTGGGAGCTGGGGATAGAAGAGAGCAGCCAGCAAGGGCCCCATCCTTTCAGAACTTTACACCCGTGGGGGAGAGAGAAAGAAGGGTGCCTGAGGTCCCTGCATTTGCTTGAAACTTTCTGAACCAGAGATGTGGTCAGCCAGGAAAAGCAGGGGCATTCCGCTTTTGGAAGGGGAGGACCACAAGACAAGAACTCTCTGCTAAAATGCCTCCTTCCTTCTCTCTGTCCAGACTCCTTTCTAGGAGACATGGGCCAGAGGAAAGTAAGGAGGGAAATGACCAGAAAATCAGTTCTGCCACTTGCTTTGCTAGGATCTGTAGACTGAGGTCTTCCTGTGAGCCAGGGGTTCCATCCTGACCCCAGCTTCTCACAGAGTCTACCCCACAAGGGAGGACCCACAGGAAGCTCAAAGGAAATGGGCTTCTAGGGCAGTTGTGCTAGGCCCTCTCCCTCTCCAGCCTTGTTAATAAGAAAAGGGAATGAGAATGGCATTTGAGAATGAGCAGTGATCAGAAGGGGTCCAACATGGTGGTTATAGGGAAGGAAGGAGGCAAGCAAGGGAGGAAAAAAGCAGAGGAGGGAAGAAGGGAGGAAAAGAAGGAAGGAAGAAAAGGATGGGAGGGAATGAAGGAAGGCAGGAAGGAGAGAAGGACAGAAGGGAGGGAAGAGGAGAGAGGAAACAAAATCACAAGCCAAAGACAAGTGAGGGTTACACTTTGGGAGAAAGTATACAAAATAGAAGAAATATTAAAAAAAAAAATTGTGGACTCAATGGTTTTACAAGAGTAAAAACCAGCTCAAAGCAGAGCACCAGAGATCCACAAAAGGGTTCAGCTAGCCAAGCTACAGGAAGCAGTAATCTCATTAGTCCCCCCAAAAAAATAGAAAACGGCTGAACCCTTGCTGAGGCTCTCTGATGGGAGAAAGGGTTGAGAAAATCACTGAAGTGATCTGAGAGGATGACAGATAAGAAAGAAAGAGGCAGATAGCTAGCCAATCCAAAATCATTGTTTTTGCAGAAGGGAGATGAAACGGAACAGGGGACACATCAGAGAGGTACTGGGAGAATGATTCCTTTAGGGGAGACATGAATCAGTGACCCGGAAAGGCACTCTGTGCTGGAGAAATAGCAGTAAAAAATTAAGACCAAGAAATATCCTAATAGTAATGCCTTAATGAAGTTACGAGAATCAAGGATTCACAATGTCATTGAAGGTTCTGACAATCATCTGGGAAGGCAGCTGTGAGAAAAAAAAAAATCAACTTGGCCTCAGACTTTTCCTCAACTATACTAAATTCAGGGAGATAACAGAACAATACTTATAAAATGTCAAAGGGGTTAGGATGTCCCCCAGGATGTCTTTCATATGTGAAAGCAATAAAGGATTCTCTAAAAAATTGAATAACTCCAGAATTATGGTGTTTATTAAAACTTTTTGAAAAACCCACTTGTCGATATAATGCAGACAACCAAAACACAAAATAAATGAAGTTTTTACAAGTGGGAAAAATCTGAACTGTAAAAGGACGCATAGAACTTATCTAAATAAATCTAAATATAATTACATTGAAATAATTACAGTCATTTTGACTCAAAGCCAGCATAATAGCTAAATTCTTGAAATAAAAGTTATTAAAGTCAAAATAAAAATAGTATCCCATAAAAAATTCAGGGAGGAGGATGTGAAGGGAAGGTGCAATTTTTTTTCATCTTTATAGAGTGCGAAACAAAAAGTTTTCACAAAATGTTTCTTGATAGAAAGATAACTCTTGGTAGAATTTAAAAGAGAAGATTCACACCACATTTTTCAAGAGTTATGAAGAAAGGAAAGCAGAACCTCACATTAGGCAGAAATGAAGCTGAACACAGCAGCATATAAAAATGAATACAACAAAAAAATGAAAACAAAACAAGTTGACAGAAAACCTAAGAATGTATCTGTGATAATAAAATTATAAATGAAATAAATGTGCCTATTATATAAAAGAGGCATTGGAGTGGTTTAAACAAGCAAACAGAAGGAACCTTTACTGTCTATATTTCAAAAACCAAAGGACCCAGAATGAAAGTAAAAACATGATACAAACATATGAAGCAAAAAAAAGAAAGCAGAGGTTGAGGAAGAAATGTCTGGTAAGACTGAACCCAAGTCAAAAAGCACCAAAATAGGGAAAGAGAGTACTTTGTTAAGGTAATCAAGGGTATAAATATAATGAAGAAATAATTCAAATAGACTTTTATGTACCAAATACCATAACATTAAAATACTTTTGGGGCATCTAGGTGATTCAGTCCTTTAAGCGTCTGCCTTCAGCTCAGGTCATGATCTCAGGGTCTTGGGATAGAGTCCTATGGGGTGGGGCTGGGGGCTCCCTGCTCAGTGGGGAGTCTGCTTCTCCCTCTGCAGCCCTCATTCCTGCATGAACGTGTGCACGTGCATGTGCTCTCTCAAATAAATAAATAAAAATAAAACATACCTTTGACCAAAAGCAGGAAAATACAAGATGTGTCATAGGTCTCCAACAGGAAGGAATTGCCAACAGACATTGAGGGGCTAAGGAACAGGCTGGTTCTTACAGTTGTGGGTTTCTGTACCCTCAGGTCTCTGAGCACCTTCCCCTTGCCATCCCCGAGGAACAGTGGTTGTGGACATTGAAAGGCTGTCTCTCCTTTCTGTCACTGGAACCTCTCTGCAGGTGGATGTGAGCCATCCTCCCCTTGGCTTCCGTATAGCTCCCAGCTGTCTCTGTTTCCTTTCTCTCCAGGGGTTAGGAGTGGGAAGAGGGATCACATAAGTCTCCTCCAAGAGGTTTCAAGCGTGGTGGGTGACAGCTAACAGAGCATCTTTTGGGTTCCCATGTCCCAGCATGAGGCCACTAAGGTCATGCAGGACGCCATCAATGAGTTCAGCGGCACACCAGAGGAGATCCGCATCACCATTGCCAACGTGGACTTGGCCCTGAGCAAGGGGAATGTGGACATGGCACTGAGCATGCTGAGGAACATCACGCCCAAGCAGCCCTGCTACACAGAAGCCAAGGAGAAGATGGCCAACATCTACCTGCAGACCCGCAAAGACACCCGCCTCTACATCGGCTGCTACCGGTAAGCCCCGGGGGGCAGCACCCTGACAGCTGCGTTTCCAGTGGTGTTTTAGGGAGTGTTTCCTCCAGATTGTGTTCCTTCCACCTGGGTCTCAGTGCACGTCCTCCGAGTGTGTTAGATGCCAAGTACAGAATTTCCTGTGGGTCAGAATTTGAGTGTGCCAAGTCAGTCAGGCCGGCTCATTGCTGAGATCTGAAGACCTGGAACCAAATCTGTCCTGCATGGCTGCCCTGTATGGCCCCACATTCTGGTGGGAACCACGGGAATGCACTTCTACCCCGGCCCTGTCTCTGCCTGTCCCTGAAGAAATGTCCAGTGACTTGATGTGGCCAATGAGAGGTGCAGGAGGGTGGAGAGCTGGGGTTAGAAGCCCTATATGATTTGACAGTGGGGGCATAAAAGTACCTTCCCAGCCCCTCCCTCAAGCAAAATTCTGCCTAAGCAATCCAGCGGGGAGGCAGTGCTAGGGGGGTGGGGATGAGGGAGGAGAAGCCAGGAGCAGTGGAGTAATGTGGTCACATGAAGTTTTAGAAAGAGCAGGATAGGGGTGCCTGGGTGGTTCAGTTGTTAAGGGTCTGCCTTTGACTCAGGCCATGATCCTAGGGTCCTGGGATCAAGCCCCACATTGGGCTCCCCACTTGGCGGGAAGCCTGCTTCTCCCTCTCCCACTTCCCCTGCTTGTGTTCCCTCTCTCGCTGTGTCTCTCTCTGTCAAATGAGTAAATAAAATCTTTGAAAAAAAAAAAAAAAAGAGCAAGATGCCTGCTTATGCAGAGGGTTCTGGGAGGGGGACAGGGGTTGGGAGTGGAGACCAGAGGAATGGGTGGAAGTTCTGGCATGGTCCAGAAAACAGATGAGGAGAGCCTAGATGAAGGCGGCTAGTGTGCACAGTGGGCTTTCAATGAGTATTGGGTGATGGTGAATGGATTAATGAATGAATGAATGGATTAGTGGGAAAGAAAAGGAGGAGATGGATTCAGAAACGTGAAAGATGCACAGGTCTGAGTTACGTTTTTGTTTGCTTTTGGAGGGAGCTCTGTGAACATCTGCCTGGTCCCCACACCAGCCTGCTATTGGGTGATGCTTTCATGAACATTCAAGAGGTGAGTGAAAGCCTCATGGCCTTGCCACATGGTCCTCTGATCTCATGTCTCCAGTGGGAGAGAAGAGACACAGAGAGAGATCTCTGGATACTTTCCCCACCAGCCTGAGAAGGCCTTGGAGGTTTATGACGAGGCCTATAGAAAGAACCCACACGATGCATCCCTCGTCAGCAGGATTGGGCAAGCCTATGTGAAAACCCACCAGTACACCAAGGTCAGGCTAGGTTGGGGTGGGGAGGTAGGGGTGGGGTTGGGGGGAGACAGCCCAGCAGGGAAGAGGGAGGAGGATGCATGGGTAGGAGGGTCAGGATGGGAGGGGAGTGGCTGCATTTCCACCCTAGTTCCCTGCTGAGTGGGGTACCAAGGGGAGAATTCAGAAGCCAGCCACCGTTTTTTGCCCCCCTCCACATACACCTGCCCAGCTTGAGCCCTCTGCAGCTGGGAGGGCCTTTCCATCTCAGGCTTCTGTGTTCTGTGGGATCACATGTTGGTGGCCGCTGAGGGGAACACAGTGTGAGGCACTCAAGGGTAGAACCAAACCCAATGCCAGTATTTCCCATTTACCCTAAGGCAATTAATTATTATGAGGCCGCCCAGAAGATCAGTGGACAGGACTTTCTGTGCTGTGATCTGGCTGAGCTGCTCCTGAAGTTAAAGAAATTCAACAAGGCAGAGAAAGTTCTGAAACAAGCACTGGAACATGACTCTGGTGAGGCCATGTCTGAAAGTCTCTCCCCCAGCATACCGTGCCCCCCACCGCCCCCCACACTCTCTTCTCCTGCAGAATGATGCAGGGGTCCTGAACCCAGTTCCCTTCCTCCCCCATCCCCGGCTTCCCAGGGGCCAGAGAACACTGATTTGAGTTTCCATTTTGCAGTCAAGGACATCCCATCCATGATGAATGATGTCAAGTGCTTGCTTTTGCTGGCAAAGGTTTATAAGAGTCATAAAAAAGAAGACGTGATGGGAACTTTGAACGAGGTAATTGACGATAGACAACAGACTCAAGCAAGCTCTTTATCTGCCATTTCCTGATGGGAGCTATAAAAGGAAGGCTGGTCTAGAAGGCTCGAGGGCTGGCCCTCAAAAGAGGACCTAGGTTACACCTCAGGCCTCTGCCTTCCATTTATCCCCATACCTGTGCTCTTCATTGATGGTGCCCCAAAGTGCCTGAAGGCCGGCTGGGCCAGGCTGGAGAAGGCAGGGAGGAGAAAGGTGCCCTCGTCCTCAAGGATGCTAGAGGTAATAATACTGGACAACGCCAGGAGCTCCCAGTCACTGAATGCTCTGTGGTGGGTGCTATACTAGGCTTTTTGCTTTCTTATTAATTCTCACGGTAGCCTTTGAGATACAGCACTGGGACGTTCCTGCTTCACAGATCAGGCTCCAAGAGGTTAAGAAATATGCTCAGAGTCTCACTGCTAGTAAGTGGTGGAGGTTAGATTGGAACCAGGTCTGACCTGATCCAAACAAAGGTCTTTCCCCACCCAGCTGCCTGAATGGGACACTTCCTGGCCATTCCTGCCATACCTTCCTCCCTCGTTCCAGCAAGGGCGTCGTCTGCCACTTGTTGGGGGAAGGGGTGCGTTCTGCGGGTGTAGGAGCAGAGCCCACTCTCTGACCGCTTGAGATGATTTATGCCCTTGTTTCCCACCAGATTCCCACTCCCTTTCGGCCCTTAGAAATCCCAAAGCTTGACCCTGGTGTCTTCAATCCGTCTTCTTCCGATGCTCCGCGGTTACTCACTTGATCATTTTATGTCGTGGGTATTTGTGAAGGCTGACTCAGAGTCCCCACAGGGCAATATTCAGAGCAAACGCATCTGTCAAAACCCAGCCCGCTCTGAGCACCTGCTCTGGGCTTGTGCAAGCACAGATTGGACAAGGAGGCAGCAGGGTGTGATGGAAACAGGTAAACAAGGACAGTACACTAAAGTGTTTTGTTTGGGCGCCTTTGCTTCTCCTCCTGCCCCCAAGGCAGAGCCAGTTTGCCTCCCAAGTACTCAGCCAGTGGCCTTGCCTGTCCAGAGTGACCCAGATCTGCTCAAGGGCACTTGAGATGCCCTTTTCTGATAATATGCTGACACAGAAACCAGAGCGTGGAGACTGGTTGTGAATTGGCCTGAGATCCAGCACATCAGGCTCGGAGTCTCTGATCCTGACTTTACTGGTCTCCCCAGGCCATGGACCTCCAGTCTCGGATACTGAAGCGTGTTCCACTGGAGCAACCAGAAATGATCCCCTCCCAGAAGCAACTGGCAGCCTCCATCTGTGTCCAGTTTGGGGAGCACTACCTGGCAGAGAAGGAGTTTGCCAAGGCAGTGCGTTCTTATAAGGATGCCCTCTTCTACTCGCCCGTTGACAATAAGGTGGGGTCCTCAAAGCCAGAGCGTGCCCCTTCTCTTGGGCCATGATGCCTTGCAGAGTTTCCTGCCTAGGGGCAGAGGCCAGGTCCTTTCCTGTGCCTCCCTGAGGACCTGAGGTATAAGGGCCCTGAGACCCATGGTGTGGGGAGCCTGCTCTAGCTGACCCTGGGGCTCTCGAACTAAGTCTGGGAAGCCTCACTTTGGACAGCCACTTGTGGGAGGTGGAGTGGGAAAGACGCTGCCAAAAGTCATGTTAGTCTGGCATTTCTGGGTCCCCCCCCCTTGGAGGCGGTGACACAGTGAGAGCTGTGGCTGCCTGGGGTCTTGGGGCACAAACTCAGACTAAGCTTCCAAGGAGGTTCAGGGTCATGAGGGTGGTGTGGCTCTCCAGAGACAATGGTGGGTGGAGTCCGTACTAGGAGAACGGAGAAAAAGCTCAGTGGCCCAGCCATTCATTCATCTAACAATCATTTGGGGCACCTGGGTAGCTCAGTTAAGCATCTGCCTTTGGCTCAGGTTGTGATCACAGGGTCCTGGGATTGAGTCCCACAGGCTCTCTGCTCAGTGGGAGACTGCTTCTCCCTCTCCCTCTGCCTGTTGCTCTGCCTGCTTGTGCTCTCTCTCTCTCTCTCTCTCTGTCAAATAAATAAATAAAATATTTAAAAACAACAACAACAACAAAACATGCACTTGTTTAACAGATGTCTCAAATGTGCCAGACACAGTGGGCCCAGACCTATCCCTGCCCAAAGACTGCCTCAGGGAGGGGGCACAGATGAGCACATTTGTAGTTCCAATGCTACACGATATATGCCTGCATGTGGGTCTGCACACCGTGGGAACTCAGAAGATAGGCACCTGCTCCGCGTCTGGGCCATGGAAGGCAGCCCAGAGATGGTTAGGTCAGAGCCAGAGCTGAAGGCGAGGTACAAGTTATACTCAGTTAGTGAAACACATGGTATGATTGGAGAACTGGTAAAGGAAAAGAGGAGGGCCAGAGACCTAACAGAAGCGGGTGATGAAAGCGGGAGACACTAGCCTCGGAGTTTCCCCTTGATGCTCGCTGGTCCGTTTTGTCTTGTCGCAGGTGGTGCTGGCGCTGGCGCGGCTCTTCCTGCTGCAGGGACAGCTGGACCTGTGTGAGCAGCACTGTGCCATCCTCCTACAGTCTGAGGAGCACCACGAGACTGCCTCTGTGGTAGGAGCCCCCACCCCGAACCTTCTGCCTGCCCTCCCCAGGCTCCCTGTGACTCTGAGGGCTGCTTCCCAGCCCTAGAACTCAGTCGCCTGGCTGCCCCACCCACAAGGGCTGCCAGGCAGAGGGGATGGAGTGCGGGGCCGCTGCCCTTCACTGGGTAGGGGTGGCAGCAGGGACCACGTCAGTCTCCTGGGCCCATCCAGGGGGAGGTGGGAGGGGGAACCACACCTATAGTCGGTGAAGGCAAGGGTGGGACAGGTTCCTGGGTTTAAAGAAGAGTGTGGGGGCGCCTGGATGGCTCAGTGGGTTAAAGCCTCTGCCTTCAGCTCGGGTCGTGATCCCAGGGTCCTGGGATCGAGCCCCGCATCGGGCTCTCTGCTCAGCAGGGAGCCTGCTTCCCTTCCTCTCTCTGCCTGCCTCTCTGCCTACCTGTGATCTCTGTCTGTCAAATAAATAAATAAAATCTTAAAAAAAAAAAAAAATAAAGAGTGTGGGAAAAACCCTCTCCTGCCTAACTTCTCTCCTCCCTAACACCCAGACAGCCGCCAGGGCCACCCCGTAGAAGAGGGGATCCCTCATTCCGCCTCCACTGCCTGCAGCTGGCAGTTCTCAGACACAGGTGGAGAGGCTAGTTCTGTTGCAGCTTGTCAAAGGGTCCTTCTGGTATCCAGCCCTGGGCTTCTCTTCCCACTCACATCCTCTCCCCCCAACCGCAGGCAGGCCTTCCTTCTGGGCTCCTCCTGTGGCCGCTTGGAAGTGCTTTCTCACCTGCCCTGCTTATCCCCACCCCTGGCCAGCCTACCCACCAGGGAATTCCTGGGCACTGTGTGTTTTCTGACAGATGATGGCTGACCTGATGTTTAGAAAACAGAAATATGAAGCTGCTGTCGATCTCTACCACCAAGTCCTGGAGAAAGCGCCAGGTAACTGCCTGCATTAAGACTGGCTACATCAGTTCCCACCCTGCAAAGACTGTTCTCCCTTGAGAAGAGTGGGCCCCCTCCCCTCCTTCCTGACTGGGCAGAGGAAGCCCCTTCCTCTCTGATTGTTCCCAGAGCGGCAGGAAACTGATAAAGCCCCGATGGAACATGCTGGCCCTTCCCCAGTCCAAGGGGCCAGTTCCTGGTCTCCTGGTCTCAGGCAGGGCAGCGTTTGGCACTGGACCCAGGAGAGCCTGTCTGTCCCCACATCACAGCCATTGGACTGGATGTGGCTCCCTTCTGAGGTCACAGCACCTGGAGGTGGCTCGAAATTCTCCCTTATGGGTAGCTGCATTTCTCCCTCATTGCAGTATCAAACCACAGTCTTGCTGGGGCAGGGAACCATACCTGACGCTCAGACTAGAGCCCCTGGAGGCCCAAAACCAGCTCTGCCTAGAGGCCCAGCCGAGTGCAGCTATTAGGAGGGTGGATCCCGGAGCCAGATGGCCTATGTCTAACTCAAGCTCTTCCACTCACCAGCTGTGTAACCTTTGGCAGATAACTTCTTTGTGTCTCAGTTTCCTCATCTGTGAAATGGGAAACATTGGTACCCCGTTGTGTAGTTAATATACATGCAAAGCGCTTCATGCCAGGTACTGTACAAGTATTAGCTATTATTACTACTTTTCAGTATGATGATGATAATTCTCTCAACTGTGGAGACCAGTAGAGACATTGAGGCTGTTGGGATGTCCCGGCTCAGCCCAAACCAGGCAGTGTCTGCTGGTCCCCTCCCTTCTCCATGCCATCTGGCAGCACCCAAACGGATGTAGCTAGTAGTTAGCATAGCCTCGAGATTTCTGCTTTCTTATTTTAGACAATTTTTTGGTACTGAATAAACTAATTGATCTGCTATGGAGAAGTGGCAGACTTGAAGATGCCCCTGCCTTCTTTGAATTGGCCAAGAAGATGTCCAGCCGCATTCCTTTGGAGCCAGGCTTCAACTACTGCAGAGGCATCTACTGCTGGTGAGTGGAGTGGGGAGAGGGAGGGTCCGTATGATCTCCAGCAGGGGTTCTTCCTAGCAGACACGCTGGGCTTCTGCAGAAATTCAGCGAGCAGATCAGGGTGCGGGGAGAGCAGCGATCCAGCCCCACTGTGCACAGACTCAGGGAGTGGTCCCTGCAAGTCTCTGCCCTCCCTGGCCCTCAGTTTCCCTCTCTGGTTCTTGGATATTTCTCTTCTCCGCTACAGGCACATAGGGCAACCCAACGAAGCACTGAAGTTCCTAAACAAAGCGCGCAAGGACAGCTCGTGGGGCCAGAGTGCCACCTACTACATGGTACAGATCTGTCTGAACCCAGACAACGAGATCGTGGGCGGAGAGGCTTTTGAGAACCTGGTGGCTGAGAGCAAGTAGGGGCCCGGCTGACCTGGGTTGCGGGGGGCGCAGGGGCAGGACCCTGGGAAAGGAGGGGAGAGCCTCGGGAGCGGCGGGGTCCAGGCCAAGTGAGGGCCCCACGAGTTCCGGGTTCCGGTGTCCAATGGCCGCAGCTCCACCGACAGGAAGGGCTCGGAGCAGCATGGTGTGCGCACCGCGGAGAAGCTGCTGCGTGAGTTCTACCCGCACTCGGCCCGGGGCCAGACCCAGCTGCGACTGCTGCAGAGTCTCTGCCTGCTGGCCACCAGGGAGAAGGCCAACGTGGAGGCGGCGCTGGGCACCTTCATCGAGATGGCGCAGGCCGAGGTGGGCCGGCGCGCGGGACGGGCGGCGCGTGGGGCGAGGCTGGGGGCCCAGCGCACTCATGCCCGCTTACTGCACCCCCCCAACCCCCCGTGCGCAGAAGGAGAGTGTCCCCGCCCTGCTGGCCATGGCACAGGCCTACGCGCTGCTGAAGCAGGTCCCCAAGGCGCGCACGCAGCTGAAGCGTCTGGCCAAGGCCCCGTGGGCGCTGGATGAGGCCGAGAACCTGGAGAAGAGCTGGCTCCTACTGGCGGACCTGTACTGCCAGGGCGGCAAGTTCGACCTGGCGTCGGAGCTGCTGCGGCGCTGCGTGCAGTACAACAAGGCAGGGGGCGCGCCGCGGTCGGGGGAACGGGGACGCCAGGTGGAGGCAGGGCGCGAGGGGCGTGTGGGCGTCGGGGGCAGAGGAGGTGCCGGTTAGAACCTGATGAGAAGAGGCTGGACAAAAGAGGGCACATGCACGCTAAACGAGATGGGAACGGAACCGGGGGGCGGGAGCGGGGAGGGGGACCGGGCTAGGGTCGGGCAGAGGCGGGCAGGGTCGGGCAGCCAAGAGAGATGGGAAGGGCTCGAGGGGTGTGGGGGTCAGAGTGGGAGGGCTGTGGGGAAAGGGGTCATGCCAACGTCGGGGTAGCCTAGAGGGGGCACACGGTAGACCCCTCGCAAAGGTCGGAGATGCTACTGGAGACCCTGAGAGGTTAGAATTAATGCAGCTCACCACCATCCTTTGCCCACCCCCCAAACCCGCCCTCCCCCGCGGGTTGTACCCTGTGCTGGGACCGGGTGTGGCTTTCCCTACAGTCCTGCTGCAAGGCCTATGAGTACATGGGCTTCATCATGGAGAAGGAGCAGTCCTACAAAGATGCAGCCACCAACTACGAGCTGGCCTGGAAGTACAGTCATCACGCCAACCCTGGCATTGGTAAGGCAATCAGCCAGGGTGCATGTGGGTGACCTGGACGCTGGGCAGGAGGACCGAAACCCTGGCTCTTGTGTGGTTAGGGTGCCACTGTCTGTGTTCCCTGTGCCCCTGGATAGGCTTCAAACTCGCTTTCAACTACTTGAAGGACAAGAGATTTGTGGAGGCCATTGAAGTCTGCCACCATGTAAGCCATTGTAAGCCCCTGGGATACATTAGGGGTGGGGTGGGGGGCTGGTGCTGTGGCCTGGTCCTGGTGCAGAGACGGACACCCCTGCCTGATGCTGCACCCCTTTCTTCCTCTGTCCCAGGTTCTCAGAGAGCATCCTAATTACCCCCGGATCAGAGAAGAAATTTTGGAAAAGGCCCAAGGGTCTCTGAGGCCCTAGCTGTGGTCAATGGGAGCCAGGGTGGGTGGAAGCCATCAAGCTATAGAAGTTTCTTGGAGGGGTTGGGAAGTGGGGCGGGGGAGAAGAGATTCAGAAAATGACATATTCTTACCCATTTCTCTATTGTGTGTGGTTTATTTGAATCATGCCTCATCTGGTCTAAGGGCATCCCAAAGCTTTGTGTTTTTAAGGCACAAGAGGCACTTTTGCTCTGAGGAGAAGAGAGATCCACCAGCTTAACTTATGCTGGGCTCACTGGGCACCTTCTGTTGGGCTCCATTTTTATTCCAGACTCTGTGAGGGAGCAGAGGGGAACAAAGAGGCGGTTTGGGGAAAAAAACAAAAACAAAAACAAAACTCCCTACATCTATTTTCATATTATTATGTTAGTTTATAAATGCCTCCCCTCTCCTATCTGGTCTTCAGACCTCCAGAGCTCAAGAAGCGACTCCCCACAGCATCCTGCCCAGCTGGGGCACAGACAGGACCAGCTCGGAAGGTCCCGCAGCTGAGGCTGTGTGAGGGAGGCCATCATCCCATAGGCTGTGGAGGCCCTTGGCTCACTCTATCCATACATTCTGTCTCCTCCCCAGGTCCTCCGCTGGCCTCTGCTGCTCCTCACTGGTTTGGGACAAACCCCATTACCCATGACTGGTACAGCCCAAGAAAAAAATAGCTCCCCCTTCAGATTTTCTAAAAGACACTGACCAACAGATTTATCCTCCAGAAACCTTTTTCACGCCTCGGAGGACAAAAGCAATGGTCCCTATTTAGAGGAATTATGTTACTTGTAACTGGCAAGAGAGTGGCAAAGTTCACTTTTGCTGCAGCTCCCAACACTTCTCTTCTTGTTTTTCATGATGCCAGTAACAGGCCCAGTTTGGCCTCAGAGGAAGGAACTCTGAACTGGGAGTCAGGACTGTGACCTTCCCGAGAGCTTCTGCTCTGTGGACTTCAGTGTCCCCCTCTTTGGTAGGAAATTAGATGAGATGTGCCTGTCCCCAAACCGTGATACAAATCCCTTCCAATGATATACAGCAAATAGTTTATAGTTTAATAACCAAGTGTTTAAAAATCATTGTTACATAATAGAGAAAAATAACTAGCATGACAAAGTCATGAATTCATGAGTGCTGTTACTCAGAATGGTTCTAACTTTTAAGCATGTCAATATAATTGATATAAAGCAAAATACTTAGTATGAGTAGAATGCAGCAAAATTTTCAAGATAAGTTGTCCAGTGATGACAGTTTGGGAACTGGACAGGTAGGGGTCGCGTTTAGAACAGAAAGAATTATCCTTGGTGGTGGCTGAGCCTTGTCTTTGTAACACCCCGCTGACCACATGTATGGCCTCTTGATCTGAGTCAGTGATCTGGAACGCTTTCCCCACGTTACTACCATTCTTCCTATGGGAAACCAGTCCCCTTTACTAGCATCTGCTTTACAATCTGGTTTCTTGGGGCGGGTTGTTGAGAGACTGGTTTGTCTGTATGGAGAATGATGCTATAAAGGATTGTACATTAATCACATTTTTATTACTGTAAAACCTAAATGGTCTTCATTTATCTTTATAAAAAAAAAAAAAAAAGGCCAGGAAGCGATCTTGTTGCCCTAGACGGGGAGAGGGTGGGTTCAGTCCTGCCATGGGCTATGTCCTCGGTTTAGGAGCCTGTGGGGGCTTCCCGCCAGGGAACTGGAGCAGCCAGGAGCTGCTGTCCAGACCCCCAGGCTAATCAGAGCAGGGCCTCAGAGCCCTTGGAGAGACCCAGACTTTGAATCATGCGTGCTGAAACAAACTCTACAGGAGTGTTCTCAGCTGAGGACCAGCAGCAGGGAGACAGAGCGATGGAATGTACCAGGATACTCTACCAGGAGAAGCCAAAGTCCTGGCTGTCCCTGGCTAAGCTGCTTACAGGGACAGGCTACCCATCACAGGCCAGGCACCAAGCTATGGATCCTCTCCTGACCACTGATGATGAGGCCATGTCCATGCATGTTCAGAGGTAAGAGACAGATACCCAGAGAGTGGCAGAACTGGCAGAGAAAGGATAAAACATAGAGATAGTGGCAGAAACATGAAAACAATATGGAAGTCACAAACATGCCCCAGGTACTCTCCTACGTGCTGCATATATGCGAACTGAATGAGCTTTTGAGACAAGCCGTGTTATTTGCACAGTATTGAGGACACCTAGACCCAGTGGCAGTGATTTGCCTAAGTCACTTTGCTAGGTAGGAGAGCTGGGATTTGAACCTGGCACTCTGGGTCCGTGTTCTTACCCAATAAGCCTCAGAGATAAAGTAAGGAGAGCCCAGCACAGACCAAAAGGCAGAGAATCAGAGCCAGATCTGGTCTCCCTCCCAGCACGTTGTATAAATCGTTATTCCTAAGGGGGAGGCTGACCTTGCTCCTCAGGCCCTAGGCTGGGAGTCCCCAGGGCAGGGTGCAGCCTGCTCCTCTGGCCTGCAGCCGGGCTGCTGGGGACAGGTCAGACGGGTCTGGCTGGTGCAGATGGTTGAGGTCCTGCAGCTTCCTTTGCTTGAGTCCCCCGGGCCTCAGCTGCTCAGCCCTAAAAGAGGACTCTACCAGTCACATCCCACTGTCTGCCCCTAACTGGGAGTGGGGGGTGGGGGCTTCGTTCTCTAGGCCAGGCCCCACCCAGCTCAGTGAGACCAGTGGAAAACAGCTGAGCAGAGAGCCATCTCAGAAGACTACACTGCCCCAGCTCACCACCACCCTGGGAGACCACTGGAGAGATGGGCTCGTGGGAAGGGAAAACTGCTCTGCCTGGCAACCTCCCAGTGGGCTTCCTGTCTCCAAGGTGAGAGGCCTGCATGGGAGGAGGCCCATCTGGTTGTGACCCTCACTCCTACCTCAACATAGCCTCTGAGTCCACATCATCCTGCGGGGAGCCCCTCCCCCTCCCCACACACTCCCTCCCAAGGGTATACCCCCCCCCATCTCCCAGTCCCACAAACGCAGACCACACTGTTTAAAAATAGAGCCTCTTTATTGGTACCTGTAAGCTCAGGTACAAGGTGTTCCCACAAGTACACAAGCTGGCAAGGCCGCCTGGGCAAGGCAGCAGGCCCAGAGCCTGGGCTTCTTGGCACAGACATAGAGAAAAATGAATAAATTATAGTTCTGACACTCAAGGACGATACAGAAATTAGGATGCAAAACTCAACATCAGCAAACAAAGGGCATAAAAGCCAAAAGGGCCACTCCTCACCGAGCCAACTGGCTTTAGGGCATGGGCAGGTGGCTGGGGCTGACATGCAGTGCCCAGAAAGCCCTGAGATAGCCGTCAGGAGCGTGCTGTGGGCCCCGAGGCTAGTCCCTCGCCCTCTCTGGGCTTCCTGCTTCCCTTCTACATTAGTGGGCCCAGAATAAAGCCTGTGGCCTTTGGGGTGGAAGACCATGAGGCAGAGGACAGGAAGCAGAGGGGGCTGTGTGGGGGCAGAAGCAGATTTTGGTCACGGTTGGCCTGGCCAGCCCAGCGCAGCCCAGCCCAGTCTCCTACCTAGACGCTGTCCCCAGCCACTTGCCTCTCATAGGCTGCTGCTGCAGTAGACTGTAGGCACCCAATCCACACCTGGTTTGTACCAAAGCCCAGGCAGGTTAGGGGATGCACAACAAGGCAGAAGGGACTCGCAGGAGTCTGTGCCCTACCCCAACTCCAGCACTGCCCACCGGCCAGAGGGGAGAAGCCTACGCCTTCTAGTCTCCAAATAAATTATGGAAATAAATTATAGTCTTCACAGTCCACAAAATATAGCCACCCGTGGGTCTGAGGCTCAGGGTGGCAGGAGAAGCCATTAGAAGTGGCAGATTTCAGCCCTGTCTTGTTCAGGCTAAAGAACTTCACACGAGACCGGAAAGGGGTCTGCAAAGCTCCAGGGGAGCCATATTTCCTCCTGTTCCTGGCACACACCATGGAAAGTGGAAGAAGAGACTGTGTGGGCTCTGGGGGGGGGGTGTGGTGGGGGGGCCAAGTGGCTGACAGGGAAAGCCCCCTCCCTGCCCTTTCTTCAGCACAGAAGAAGTTAACAAAAATAAATAAGTCAATCCAAAGTGTTGCACAAAACTCAGGAGTGCCCGCATGGATGAGCCAGCCCACGGGAAAACCCTTAACATACAGACCTCAGGGAGCCCCCAAATTACAACAAAGCAGCAACAGGGCTCTTGGGACCATGAAAAGGTCCCCTACTCCTCACACAGGCACCGGCTCCACCAGGGGCACTGGGGCCGGGTCCTCAAACAACTGGCTGTCCATGAAGGGTGCCGGGGCCTCAGTGGCTGAGTCCGCCAGGCCCACAAGGGACTCCAGGAGGCAAGCGCCAGTGTCCCCTGCTGGAGAAAAGGTTGGCAGGGGGAAGAAGGGGGCCTCCGGGTTGTCCAGGCTGTCAGACACCTTCCGGGAGGTGTAGTGAGGCCCCAGACTATAGTCTGGCAGGGCCTGGAGCAGCTCGAAGGAGTCGCAGGAAGACAAGCTGAGGTCCACAGAGTTGCTCTGGCCAGCATCTGAGCTGGGCAGCACTGAGGCACCGGGGAAGCTGCCTTCTCCCAACCCTTCAAGGCTACTGTTCAGGAAGAAGCTGGCATCCAGGTTGGCGTTTTCATCCAGGATGCCTAACGTGAGGCTAGAGCTGGAATAGCTGTGGGTCCAGCTGGCCAGGCCACCGGGCTCACCAGTACCAAAGATATCAGCTGGGTGGAAGCAGCTGAGGTTGTCCAGGCTCCCCACTCCCCCTTCCTCTTCTTCCTCCTCCTCCCCTCCCAGGTCAGAGTCACTGAGACTCAGGACCCGGGCCAAGCTGTCATCATCCATGTCGGGCTGGAAGCCAGGGCCAGGCAGGGCTGGGTGGGCGGTGCCGCTCGGGGCCTCGCTGGTGCCCGAAGCTGTGGAGGAGTCGGTCATGTCGCTGCTACAGCTGTTATCTCCCAGCTCGCTGCTCACGGGGGGCTTGGCCAGCGGGAAAGCAGGGGCCAGGACCTGCTCACCAGGGCTGGCTGGGCTGTCCTGGCTGGGCGCCTCCAGTTCCCCCAGGCTCTCGGCCCCCTGCTCCAGCTGCAGGCGGGTGAGGGTGTGGAGGAAATGGGTCTGCACGCGGGCCTGATTAAATTCTACACGGCCCTTGGGGTTCTCGCAGCCCTCCCTGCAGCAGCCGCAGGGGAACGCAGTGTGGTCCATCTGCAGAGAGAGCAGAGCATGAGTGAGGATCCTGTGGAGCCCAGAGAAGCCCCTGAGCTCCGGTTCCACTCCCAGCCTGTACCTGGCACTTGATGCCCGCCAGACTGCAGCTGCAGGTCTCGGGGTCACAGACCCGATCACAACGACAGCCACAGTCCTCTCGGGACTGGCGCAGAGCCTGCAGCTCCCGCTTCTCCTCGCGATCGATCCTCCGCACCCCAGCAGCCCGCAGCAGAGCCCGCCGTCGCCGGGCTGGGTAGGGCTGTAGGAAGGTCATCTCCTCCAACCGACCACCTGCCACAGCCACGGCCAAGTCCTCTTCCACAGAGGCGTCATCAATGGCGTCCACGGTGAGTGGCAGGCTAGCCTCCGTCTCAGGCACCCCGGTCTCCGCAAGCTGTACCACAGCAGAGAGGAAGGATGTGAGAGACACACCGGGGTCTTGGCCCCCACCGCCACCAGTCACTGGACAAATGTTCCCCACAGGCTTATTCTGGACTGAGCACCATGGAGACCACAGTGAATGCGAACACCAACAACACTGCCCTTGGGGCATTGGCAAAGAGATTTCCTGTTCCTGTCATTTCCCCAGTTCCTGGACAAGCCCCCAGCCTCCCTCCACAGCCAGCCTGACACCCCACCCCCAATGTCACATCAACTACCCATCCCTCACATGGCAAGGTCAGACAGCTTCAGGCACCATGCCTCCAGCCACTACAGCAAACACAGGCCCTTCCACACCCCACTCTGTCTGCAGATCATCCAGGTAACAGGCCCTGATGGAGCAATACTGCCCCAGAGGCCTCTTTCCCTAAATACATAATGAGCATACTGGCTCCCACCCTAGAAGCCCCTCTCCTCTAAGGCTAGGACTTCAGAAGCCAGCCAAGGGCCCCTGCGATGGAGAGGGGTCTCCCCTACCTTCCACCGGAGCGCCTCCAGCTTCTCCTCCTTCAAGCGTAGGCGCAGCTTCTCACGCCGTGCCCGGGCTTGCTCCTGGGTGAACTCAGCCAAGGAAAAGCGGCGGCAGGAACTGTGGCGGGGGGCCATACCCAGAGTGCAGCCACCACGGCTGGGCACACTGGTGAAGCCCTGGCACCGTGGAAAATAGAAGACAGTGATACCATCAAAGGCGACACGGCCTGGCCGCTTCCGGGGAGCCCGCTTCAGGATGGACAGGGCTGGAAGGCACAGAGGGAAGGGACAGGACATTAGTTCTCTGTGAGGCTCAGCAAACCTCCAGGAAGATGGTACTGAATGACCTTTCCTCTCACGTCCTGCTGTGACCTCCCACCCCGAGAAAAGAAATGGATCTGAATTTAGGAACCAGCCTGGCTGGGATTAGAGCTGGTAAAATTGAATGCCCCTCCTTACTATTACTTACCAGTCCAAATGACACTGTTAGATTAAACACCTCTGTCATCTTTATTAGCCATTTATAGGTTCCTTAGGCAGTTTTCTATAGTTTTTTTTGGTAATTCATTTGTAGGAACTCTTTATATATCATATTAAAGACACTGATCATCTGTCTAAGCTATCTGCAAATATTGTGGTCTTTTATTTTTGTTCAAGGCATTTACAAAATAACTTCTAAGGCCATGTAATTAAAAATATATTGACCTTTTCCATTCTACAACAGGCTTAGAAAGGCTCTTATCTGGAACTGCCTAAGTTATGGATTGTATATTGATTAGTAAGCTATATTTGGTATATTCTATACAAATATTGGTATACTATTGCTTTTAATTGAACCATAAGTAGTTGCCTTAGAACTGAATACTGGCGACTGCATGTATTTCAACTTACTATTTTGCCTGTCCCAATCCAATACATAGAATTCTTACTCTCTCTGCAAACTGAACTGGGTAGCACTTACTGAACAATGTTAACTACTAGTGGTGACAGCATCCTCATCTTGTTCCTTAGTGGGACGGCTTCCAGTATGTTCTCACTGACAGGAATGCCAGCTTTTGGGCTGAGACACATATTTTTAATCACTTAAGGTAGAATTCACTTACTACTATTTTACCAAGGGCCTTATCTAGAAGGAACATGACATTTT
Source organism: Enhydra lutris kenyoni (assembly GCF_002288905.1). Taxonomy (NCBI): domain Eukaryota; kingdom Metazoa; phylum Chordata; class Mammalia; order Carnivora; family Mustelidae; genus Enhydra; species Enhydra lutris. The sequence goes on from NW_019154150.1 coordinate 12,048,105, forward strand.
ATCAAGTGTTTTTCAGCATCCACAGCAGCTCTCTCATTTTTCTTCCTCTGACATAGTCATTGGGTAAACTCTAAGACTGGATTTTATAAATATTAAACCATTCTTATATTGCCAGAATAAATCCAGTTTAGTCAACATACTGTTAGGTTTTATGTGCTAAAAATCATACTCTTTTTCTATGTATAATACACAGATACATATATTAGTACATAAACAAAGACATCATACCCAGGGATTAAAATGTCACTGCAGTAATAATTAGGAAAAATATGTCTAAAAAGGTTCCCTGGGGTTGGGGGCAGCAATAATGGAGAACAAAATCGAGGAATACTGCTTTAGGGCTCTTTGTCATTTTGAAATCAGAATGACGCCAGCTTGAAAAGTAACTGGGGATGAAACCTTTCCACTATGTTCAGGCAAAGCCAAAAGGCATTTTGACAGAGAGGGACTGGCCTGACAGGCCCCGCAGTAGAGTGTGGGGCGTGGGACTCCAGGGTGTGCAAGCTGGAGAAACGAAACTGGAACGTAAGGGAGGAGTTGGAGCCAGAGGGCCCCAGGGCCACTCTGAGGAGCTCTGTCCTGACCTGCAGGACTTCTAAGCAGGGAGTCCTGAGGTTGAAGGTGAATCAAGCCGGGCCCAGGTGCCTCTGGACAGTGGGCATTCCTCAGTGACCACTGTATTACGGGAAGTGGCCAAGGTGGAGAGCCAAAGCCATTGGGACACGACCTCCAGAGGCCAGAATGGCTGTCAGGGGCCTCCCAATTTCATCTTCAGGAAGGAAGGAGGGGTGTGGTGGTTCCCAGGAGAGAGGGACTCACGGGGGAAACTCCGGGGGCCACAGAAGTCACGGTCAGGCAAAGGCGATTGATCCCAGGGGCCCTCCTCATCGGAATCCCAGGCTGGGGAGACTGACGAGCTTGGAGAGCAGGAGCGAGAACGGCGGCCCGAGGAGGAAAAAGAGGAGGAGGAGGAGCAGAGCGAGGAGTCGTCCTCATCCAGCTGGTCAAACTTCCTCTTCAGGGGCCCGGTCATGGTGGAGCAGGGGGTACTCAGGGGTCCGCACACTGACAGCCTGGAGTGGAAAGGAGAAACCTCTGGACAGCAGGCCTGCAGACAGGCAGCGGCTGCTCAGTCCCGATCAACTCCCCTTACCCTTCAAGGCATCCCAGGCCTCCCCCTTGGCTCTGCATGCAGGGGGACGGCTTCGAGAGGCTTCCTGCCGCAGGCAGAGTACGGAGGTCCAAACCCTCCTCCTGGCACTTGCGGATTCCCACCATCTCTGCTCAAAAGCCTTCCTAGGACACCACTGGGAACCTTCCCCACTACCTCCTACAACCCACCTACACACATGCATTCACCAGACCAACAGATGGACCAACAGACCTCAGCCGGGCCTCGTTCATTCCCCGACAGGAATCCTGGGGGCTGACTCACTGGCTGGGTGATTCACACAGCTCGCATCTGTGTGCCTTTGTGTGTGTGAGGCCGTCGGCTGCAGCCTGCACAGCCCTGTACGGTGGCTCTCCTTCCCCCTCCTCCTCCACCACCACCCCCAAACACCCCCACAGATACACCACCTTATGGGTGGGTGGGTGGGTGCGTGCGCGCGCACACACACACACACACACACACACACACACACTCTCTCTCTCTCTCTCTCCCTCTCTCCTTCTGTCTGTGGGGCCAGGCTGACCAGGGCACTCCGGGAAACAGGCTGCCTTCGACACTGGCCCCGATTCCCAGACACAGGACTTTCCGGAGCCCCTCCTCTCCCGTGACAGAGCCACTCAGACTTTCCCTCAGAAACCGCCGCCCCACAGAAGTCCCCTGCTTCCAGACCTGGCTGTGCTTCATGTGTCTCTAACAACTCCTGTTTGATCTTAAAAATGCATCTACATCTTGCCTCGACTCCAACATCTAGCTCTGTTTGTTTGAATTAACTTCCTATGGAAAATTATTTTTTTCCTCTCAACACACACACACACACACACACACACACACACACACCAACAACAACTCTTAGTGAAACGGACCAATCAAGATGACATCCCAGTGTCTCCTGTTTGTAGCCTGGTGACTTGGGGGTACCTTAGGACACAGCTTACTGTGTCTCCCCTTTAAGGGTCTCAGCCCTTGGAGCAGGGCAACCGGAGCCTCCCACAGCCTGGCTGGCCTCGGCTAAGGGGAGTGGAATTGGGGCTCCCACCCCTAAATGCTTCCGCTATCCCTGGAAATCCCCAAAGGACTCAGTCCTAAGGGCTGAACTACCTTGTTTCTCTGTGTCCTACAGGGCTCAGGTCTGGGCCCCAGGAGGTCACCAGGAGGAAGGGGAAACGGTGCAGAGGCCCTAGCGCTGGGGAGCCCCTCCCCCACTGCCATCACAGGAAATGAGAACAGGAAAAACCAACCAGAAGGCTGGCGATCTCCTCTCCTCAGGTGTCCTTTCTAAACACCCTTGTCCCCCTTTGCCAAGCCTAGGACAGAGTCTCTGGATCCTAGAGCTAGATAGAAGGTGAGCGGTCAGTAGACTTACTGGATAAAATTCTTCCTGAGCACAGCCTCTCCCCACAGACAAGAGAGAAGCAAGAGAAACTCCCCTCCTTGCTAACCCTTCACATTGGGCCAGGGGAAGAGAACGCACAGGTGCTTCCGGGGACTTCTCAGCGGGTAGTTTCTCAGGCTTGGCACCCGCAACCCCCCCAAACCACAAACAAAAACAACCCAGCTCCCAGCTGACTTGCAGCCTCTCCTAGGAGTTGGGGGAACTCATGACCCAGAGCCAGGCGCACACATGTACACACGTGCAGACCCCAGAGACAAACACAAACACACACCGCCAAGCCACACACACATACCCTGCCCCTACCAGCCCTGTGGGGAGACCCCATCCTCTCCCAAACTTCAGATGCTGTCCATAGGGTGCTGAATGCCTCATCACACGCCCAAGCCCAAGGCCCACCCACCGCCAAAACCAAATGCCCATTCTGTATCTCTGCCTGGCTGTCCCTAAGAAACATAAAATTCCATAGGCCCCAAATCGAACCCCTTGTCTCTGTTCCCCACCCCCAACCTGTGCCATCTGTTCCTCTTCCTGTGTTCCCTATCTTAGTAACGGCACTGCCACCCACCCAGTTACTCAAGCCAGAAACCTGCAGCCATCCTCAACAACTCCTTCCTCCCTCTCTCTCCGGCCACATCCAGGCCCCCAGTCCTGCAAGCATACACTAGCTCATTTAATGCACACAAGGCTAGGCAGAGACAGTGGGGACTGGGGAGGCCATCAGCATAGGATTAAGAACCTTGGCTCCAGAACCAGACTGCCTGCACTGGAACCCTGGTTTGGCTATTACTCAGCTGCGTGACCTCAGTCAAGGTCCTTAAGCTCTCGGTGTCTCCAATTCTTTGTCTTAAAACCTCACAGGGTTGGGAGGTTTACAAGAATCAATACATGTCAAGTTCTTAGGACAGTGGTTAAGTGCTGAGTGAACATGGCATTCTACACTGTGGGAAAAAGGAGCTCCTGGATACAACATGTGAATCTCAATGATGTCATGTGGAATATAAAGCAGCCAGATGCAAGAATACATGTGAATGAAATTCAAGGAAACGTAAACCCAATCAGTGATGATACAAGTCAGAATGGGAGGGGCGGGAGTTTGATATGCACTGGGGACAGCGGTTGAGTGGGGAGCCTGGGGACTTCACATTGCTGGGTGAGTGGGTTTCTTGAAATGTTCTGTGTTACCTGGCTGGTGGTTCCACGAATGTCTAAAACTAAAATCTCATCTAGCTGTACACATAGAATTCATATGCTTTATGAATTTCATGTATGGCTCCTTCAATTTTATTACCTTATGTCTCTGTCCCCACTGCTACTGTCAATGTCCCCTGCCTCTGCTCCTGCTGTCCCCCTGCAGCCAGGGTGATCTTCCTAAAGATCTCTGCTTGCCATCCCCATGCTTAGGAAAGCTGGGCCTTAGGATCAAGCCTAGAATTCCGAGAGGCTGCAGCAGGCCTGGCTGCTGCCTCCCCCTTTCCCTCACTATATTCCAGCTGAACTTGCAGTTCTCCTAATTGCCATGACCTGCCCGCCTCCTGGCCTTTGCACAAGCTGGAACTCAGCCTACTCTAACAGTCATTTCCAAGAGGGCCTCCCTGAAACCCCTATTTCTCACTCTTGACTACATGCCTCTCTGGGCTCCCACGGGCTCTGGGAATCCCCTACCCCCACCCTCCTCTCAAAGTCTTGCTGCGGCCTCGCGGTCTTTCCCTCACACCAGGCAGAGGGCCTCTCTGCCTGGCCATCCCTGTACCCAAGCTTAGAGCAGAGTCTGGCATAGAGAAGGCACCTAAGGACCAGCAGAGGTGGACCTCAGTGCGACTTCCTGATCCTGTCAGTTAGTCTGGGGGTACACACGTGTAGACCAGAGATCCGCCTGCACTGGAGCCATAGGAGGGGGTGGCTCTGAGGGTAGGAAGCTCAGGCTGCGCTCAGATGCCAACAGAGGCATCTCAGGAGACACCCTGTTCCCCAGAAGTAAACAAACAGATACCAAGCAAGCAGATTTAAGCCAGACACCCTGGCTCTGCCTCGGGCATGTCTACAGAATGGGAATTTAAGGTGAAGGTGTTATAAATGTCAGGAAAAATAGGGACACAGGGAAGCTACAGCCATGCTGCAGGTTCTAGTGGTGAACCCTTGCAGGATCTGCAGACCTAGAGTATAACGACAACTTAGCTCTTCCCTGATACTCCTCTGGGGTGGAGGGAGGAGAAGGAGCAGCCCTTGGGTCTTGTGCTTCTCTGTCCCACCTGGGAATCCAGAGGCCAAGAGAGGCAGAGGCAGGAGATGAGAAAAAGACTCAGCCAGAGACAAGGACACGCCAAGTCAGAAAAAGGAATGAAAGATAGTGAAAGAGTCCAAGAAAAGTGTCAGACAGTGAGTCAGAGGAGGGGGGGAGGGGCCCTCAGCAGCTACCCAGGAATCAAAATCCCAACCATGGCTCTGTTCCCAGGGTGAACACGGCCCCCTCCTAGGGTCCTGGAGGAAGGAAAAGCAATTCCCAAGAGTTGGCTCAGACAGAAATGCCACACACACCCCAGAGGAGCCCCAGAGACAAGCCCTGAATCAAAGAGAGCGAGGATTCTTCTGGGATCTGCCTGGGCCCTGAGATCAGGCCACCCTCCTGTCACCACACACAGGAGTAGGATGGCTCGGATGAAGGGGTGAGACTTCCCCACTCTACTACTCCCAACTGTCTACACACTCAGGCCACACTGTGAATCCCAGGAAGGTCCCCTCACCCTGGGGCACCAGGCAAACAAAGGCTCTCTGGTGGCCAGGGGAATATCTCAAGGCCTTTGGGAAATCACATCAACTCCTTTCTGCAGCTCAGCAGTCCTCATGTCCCAGCTCCCTACCAGAGCTGATACTGGGGAGCGAGCACCTTCAGCTGCGTCCATCCTCCTCCTCCGGAAATCTGAAGAATGTGTCCTTTAACCTCAGATCCCCAGGCCCTGGTCAGGCCAGCTCCCCCCAACACCTGGGGTCACATGACTCCAGACTCTCAGGAACTACTTCCTGGGACAAGGAAAAGACACCTCTGAGTACCTCTGGCCCCCACTGGCATTGGCTAGAATAACACTCTCGGCAGATGCACAGAGAGGGCAGACAGGAAGCCTTAGCATACCCCATCCCCCCATCTCTCAGAAAGTGATCCTGGGGGAGGGCACAGTTCCTCAGCCTTGGCCTCCAAGGCCTGGCACTGGGTAGGTGCCAAATGTTTGCTGCCTACAGGAGGCCAACTGCTCCTGCAGAAGGGAAATTGCACCTGATAGCAACTGCTTCCTCCAGCTAAGCAAGGCCTCCTTCATTCTCATTCATTCAACAAATATGGAGCTCCGCCGGCATGCCAAGCACTGTGTCAGGCACTTGGGCGGACAGGGAGCAAGACCCGCACTAGGGTTGCACTCTTGGAGCTCTGAATTTAGGAGCAAGGAGTATAGTTACAAAACCTTGGTGAGTGCTGGGATGGCAGGTGGGAGGGGTGGGAAAGGAGGAGGAAAGCTGAGGGTAAAAAGAATCTCTAGGAGGAAGGGAGGTAGAAAGTTCCAGAGGGGGCACAGCAGGAGAAAGAGAGCCAGAATGGTGAGGGGGAGGGGCATCCTGGGACAGGTTTCGAGAGCCAGGGCTGACAGGGCAGGCTTTAGCCTGAGGGCACTGGAAGCCACAGAAGGGTTTAAGTAGGGAGTGACAATACCAGATTTGCATTTTAAAAAGATGGCTCAGTCCCCGACTAGAGGGGGGTGTGACTAGTTGGCCCCGGGCCAGGGTTAGGTGAGTGATGACAGGACAGGGAAGGCAAAGGAGAAAGGGGACTAGGCTTGCCGACCACCGGATGTGGAGACGGAAGAGGGTGGTGATGTCAAGGATTGGGGGGCCAGCGGAGGAGCCTGCTCCAGAGGACTGTGAGACATCTGAGTGGAGGTGTGGGGTGGGCAGTGGAGCCGGGGAGGGCTCCTCCAGTGTCAAGAGTGTAGGCTATGTGTGTGACTGTGCCAGAGAGCTGGAGTGACTAAGTGTGTGAGGGCTGCTGTGGTGGGGACATCCAAGGGTGCGAGTCTGTGGAAGGGCCCCCAGGGAGGGGAAACTGAGGACCGGGAGGAAGTACGTGATGCAGAGGGGAGAAGTGCGTGGGAGAGAGCCTACGTGTGCCCGCGGGTGTCCGGTGGGGCTGCTGCGCCCGTGACTCACAGCGGCGGCCTCTGCGTGTGACGGTGACTGACAAACAGGTGAGCGTACGACACAATCCCTCCTCCCTCCCTCCTGCCGGGGTCCGTGACTCACGAAGCCTCACTCCTCCACGATCTTCCCTCCACTCCCTCCCTGACCCCCGCCGGCCGGGGGCGCCAGGCACGCGCCCCAGCCCCGGCGCCTGCCCCCGGTGAGGGGGGAGCCCGAGGAGGAAGGCGACAAATGTCACCTGCTCCGGCCACGCGAGGAACTTCTGAAAAGTTCTCAGGCAACTGGGTCAAAAGGAAACTCCTGTGGACGCGCGCACCCGGTGACCCCGCCACCGGCGCCAATCTCCGCCCGGCCGCCACCCGCACCGGGCTCGGGGCGCCGCGACTTCTGGGGGGTACCGGCGGCGGCGCGGGGGAGGGGAGCGGAAAACCTGCCACTCTCTACTCTCCGCCTCCCCTCCCCGGACGCCAGCCGGCCGCGCGCAGGTAGCGGCCGAGCCAGGCCGTCCCCGCCCCGGCGCCGGGGCTGAAGGGGCAAGTGGCAGGGGCCGGAGGGGCGCAGCCCCCCGTACGGGACGCCCCCTCCCCAACGTCCCGGCCTGCCGGGCCCGCAGCCCCTCGGCGCTCACCTGCGATCCGGGGGCTCGCCCGGGACACCGATGCGACCCGCGTCCCGGCCGGGTACGCCCCCCGCGCCGCGACTCCGTGTGCGCTCGGCCGGGCAGCCGTCGGCCCAGCCGCCCCTCCGGCTCTGAGCGTCCGGCAGCGGCGGCGGCGGCGGGAGACTGGCTGCGCCCGGCCCCGCCCGCCGCTCCGCCCTCCTCGTCAGTGGAAAACTCCGGGGCTCGCAGCGCTGACGCACGCCCGGCCTCCCGCCAGGCGGCCCGGCAGCCCCGCCCCGGAGGCGCCACCTACCCCCGCCCCGAGCCGGGAGAAGCGGCCAGTGGGGCCTCCCTGCGGACTCTGACCCCGCGCGGGCGCCGGGACTAACCTGCGCCCTCAGTCGCCCTCGCCCGTCCCCCTCCCGCAGTTTCTTGAAGTCGCCGACGCTCCCAACCGGCAGAGCGGGGTCGAAGAGATTCCCCCACCTCGCAACACGGCCCCCGTTCGCGGTTGGGTAGACTGAGGCCCGGAGCAGAGCGGAGCGTCCGGAAGGCCACCCGGCGACGGTGGCCGAGCCGAGGCCTCCTCTAGGCTTTCACCCCCACCCTGCCCGAGGCAGTTGCTATCATCCAATCTAAACGTCCTTCCTCTGCGCCCTCCTTACCACCCACCCCCAGATCCGCCTGAAAAATAAACTGTGACTGGAGAGGAACCTGGGCAGAGAGAAAGGGGGACGGGGCGGGGGGAGGTCATCTGTGGGCCTGACCTTCACCTCTGCCCACAGGTCAGAGACTCTGCAGAAGCCCTGAGCTGGGAATTCCTGGAAACAGCTTCCCCCTACCCACTCCCTCCCTATACCTCCTAAAAAAAGAGAGAGAGAGATGTCTTCCAAGCCAGACACCCTGGCCACTTAAAATGGCCCACAGCCTTCTCTCCTCCCGCCAAGGCCTTTCCTGACTAGGGGCCAGCTCTCCCTGATTACTGCACAGGGGAAAGTGTGTGCATGCCCCGGCAGCAATCCCTGGCCAGGAGACCATCCTCTGCCCTTCTCCCCAACCTCAGATCAGACCTTACCCAGCACACATGTCCCTTGAGCATTTCTACCTTCGCGCCTTTGCTACACAGCGTTCCTCTCGCCTGGAATGCCTGTTTGCCTTCTCGCTGCTTACCAGAATCTCATCGCCTTTAAGGTCTCAACTTGCGCTGCCTCCTCCAGGGAGCCTTCGTGGGAGCTTGACCCTCCCCCTCCCAGTCCTGCTCCCGCTGCATTCTGGGTTTTTCTCTGACTGTCCTAGATGAATGCTGTCACTGACTAGCCCAACCCTCAGGATTCCTTTCTACCTTCCCCCAGTGGGGGGTGGGGGTGACATCTCCAGCATGGATGGCTCTGGGCTGGAGATGATGGTGAGGGCCCCTTGAGCCACAGGTGCTTATGTAGAGCCAGCCAGAAGGGGTCTGCCTGCCCTTCACCTTTCCAGGGAAGAAAAATAGGAGGAAAGTAGGTTGGAGGAAGCTACAGCTCTTTCCCTTGCTGTATGTATGGAGTGTGTATGTCTGGGGGACCTGTAGGGACAGGTGTCTGGCAGCTGGAGCCAAGCTTTCAGTGACTTCCCAGTGTCCTCAAGATGAAGTCTCAACTCTGCGGGGCCTACAAAGCCCAAATAATCTGGCCCTTGCCCACCTTTGCAGCTTTACCACGCTCTCCTTGTGCTTCCACCCCCCACTCCCCTGTTCCATTTCAGTGTCTGTAATAGGTGTACGTGTCTTTTTATTTATACTCTATACATGTAATATTGGTACGGCTGCATGTAGTTTTAATTTACATGTGAGGTATTCTGTTCTAAATCTCATTAAGTTTCTTCCAGCCTTCTCTCTGCACTCCCACCCACACCTCTTGATAACCACTCCAGTCCCTTGGCCAAGGCTTGTTTTGGGGACTGTGTCCTCCTCATCCTGATTCAGACTTCCCAAGGTGCTCATCTCCAGCCTGTACTTACCTCGCACTCTGTTGTGTGGTTTACTTGTGCATTTCCTTGCATTGTCTGGGAGTGGTGGGAAGGTAGGGGCTGTGTCTGACTCTCCTCAGTGCTTGGTAAGAACCTGTTGAATACATTAAGTATACTTAGTAAATGTATACAGGGAGCTGGGGCTCTAGGAGTGTGCAGGGCTGGAAGTGGAGATGGAAGGGTCATCAGCATACAGCGGTACATTGAAGCCACGGGTGTGGCTAAGACAGCTCAAGAGGGAGTTTAAAGGCTCCAGAGCTGGGTGTTGTTAGAGGTGACTCAGCCCTTAGGGCTATGATGGCAGGTGGCCACCCACCCACCACCACCCCCTCAGACATTCAGCCCTGTCCTCCCTGTAACTGCTGGTTGCAGACCGTTTTGGTTCCAAGGAATCCTTTCTTCCACTGCTGCCTCCTTCCTGCCTCAAATCCTCGGGTCAGGTCCCCAGGAGAAGGAGTTTCTATGACTTAGAGTACAGTGAAGTTCTAGTTGTCTCCTCTCTCTCTCTGGACTTAACTCTTCCAATGTGTAAAATGGAGGCATTGGACCAGAGAACCCCACCAGCTTCAACATTCCTTGAGTTACTTTCTAGAAGTCACTGCTGATCATCTGGGCAGGATTGACCACTGGAGTTAATGCGGGTGTCTCACGCTGCCTAGGTTTGCATTCTGCTGGCCAGTGTACTGGGAAAACTAGATGGGACAGAGACCAGGGCAGGGAGTTGGCAAGGGCTGGAGTGGGGGCTTAGAGCAGGGAGCCCAATGGTTGGTGGGGTTTGGGGGGCAGGAAGGGAAGAAGAGAAAATATAGGAGAATAAAAATAATCAAATAAGTGATGTGTTTTCTCCAGCAAAGTGTCTCCCTGTCCTGGGATGGGCTTACCAGATGTTCCCCAGATGTTGTTGGTGATGGGAAACATCTCCCTCTGGGATCCCGACTAAGCTCTTCCTGTTCATGGAGAAATGAAGGGTCTGTTCCAAGGCAAGGAGGGTGGGGTCTGGAGCAGCATCCATCTGTGACTATGGCACATACATAGGCAGAAACACACCCACAAACCCTCAGGGAATTTCTGAATACTTAACAAGAGTCCAGAAAATTTCTCAAACATTCAGCATCCCTGGACCACCCATTTTAGGTAAATAAAACTATTACTAGTTTTAAATAAATATTTTCAGACTTAAAAAGGAATGATCCCATCTGAAAAACTAAAATTAAAAGAGGAATGCCAAATGTGGAAGATTGAGAATTAACCAGATCTGTCATGCATTTTTGGTGGGTGAGTTGATGCAATCACTTTGGAAAATAACGTGACAGTACCTAGTAAGGCTGAACATAGGTAAGCTCTATGATCATCTAATTCTATTTAACAGTGTATTCCCAAGAGGGAAACAAAGTGCTGATGCGCACCAAAAGACACAAAAATTGTATAGTAGTAGCTTTATTCATGACAACCTAGAATTGGAAACAACCGAGATGTCCAATGGTTGAATGGAAACAAACTGATTTATCCTGCAATGGAATGTTACACAGCAACAAAAAAGAACAAATGCTTGACCCTTGCCAGGACAGGATGAAATCTTTAAAACATTATATGGATTAGGGGCGCCTGGGTGGCTCAGTTGGTTAAGTGTCTGCCTTCCACTCAGGTCGTGATCCTAGGGTCCTGGGATGGAGCACTGCCTCCCCCCTGACCCCTCTCACCCCCCAGAGTCTGCTTCTCCCTGTGCCCCTCCCCCAAGTCATGGGTGTGCAGGCTTTCTCTCTCTCTCCCACTCTCTCCCTCTCAAATAAAATCTTAAAAACAAAACAAAACAAAACATATTGACTAAAAGAAAGCAAGCACAAAAGAGCAGTAACTGTAATTCTATTTTTTGTATAAGTTTAAACAGTGGAACTAGATAGATAACATTACCTTTGGGGGTATTCAAGGGGAAGAGCCATAACAGAGTCTTCTGGGATGCTGGAGATGTTCTATATCTTTTTTTTTTTTTTTAAGATTTTATTTATTTTATTTATTTGACAGACAGAGATCACAAGTAGGCAGAGAGGCAGGCAGAGAGAGAGGGAGGAGGAAGCAGGCTCCCTGCGGAGCAGAGAGCCCGATGTGGGGCTCGATCCCAGGATCCTGGGATCATGACCTGAGCCGAAGGCAGAGGCTTTAACCCACTGAGCCACCCAGGCGCCCCGAGATGTTCTATATCTTGATCTGGGCAGTGGTTGGTACATACAGAGGTAAAAATTCAAGTTCCCCACTTCGGATTTGTTCAGGTTCCTGTATGTAAATTTCACCTTGCTAAAAGGAGCAGGGAGGGAGGGCTTGGCAATCAGAGTGAGGTGATTGGGACAGGAATGCCCTTTGTCTCAGCCTTCCACCAGGAAGTCAGCCTACCTCCTTACCAATGAGGAATACCAGGGCCTCAAAGGTCAGGTTCAACTGTTTAGACTTCTGAGATGGGTAAGAATTTTATTCCATCATGATTCTTAAACGGAAGAGGATTCATGTTATTTTGCACCCATAAGTTTTACAGTTTTCGCTCTTGTGTTCAGGTCTTCGATCCGTTTAGTTAGTTTTTTTATACGGTGTAAGGTCAGGGTCTAACTTCACCCTTTTGCATGGGAATATCCAGTTTTCCCAGCACCATATTTTGAAAAGATGTTATTTCTCAACATCAAATGAAAACAGCTGAGTCCACCCAAGAACTACCTCCCTCAGCTGGAATACTGTCCAGTGTTCCAGACCAATCTCATCACCTCTGAGCCTTGTCTGAGAAATGGGGGCACCTTTCCCTGTCCCAGGTAGCCTGGCTCTCTGATTGTCAGTCTGTATTGTCTGCTTATGGCTAATACGCTCCTTACGCATGACTGTGGATTCACGGAGAATAGCTGCTGTCTCCGAAACTGCAGAGTTTAGGTGGGGGAGGAGTCTGGTGAGGCTGGGAACAGGACCAAAGTCCTGTCTCCTTAGGCCGATCAAAGGTCCCTCTCTGGGCGGCTCATGGCACCACCTCCTCCTCTCCCCAATCCTATGTTGGGGAGTGAGTCTTGCTCATGTCCACCTTGCCTCCTCCTCTTCCCCTCAAAGGAATTCACCCCTCCAGGCCCCCATCCCTCCACCCACACCAGTCCCCACAGTCCCCACAACAAACTAAAGGGGTGGCTCCCAGACCAGCAGCCTCTGAATCACCAGAGAACTTGTTAGAAATGCAGATTCTTGGGTTGTCCCCAGACCCAAAAAATCAGGAACTCCTGCAGTGGGGCCAATCAACCCATCTTCCAGCAGCCCTCCAGTGGATTTAGATGCACGAAGGGGCTTGGGCCCCACTGAGCTAAGGCCTTGGGAAGCAAAACCCAAGAAAGGGGACTGTCTTCAAGTACAGGTCTTGAACACTCTTGTTTGTCCAAACTGGAAGACTTTTGAATGGAGATTTGTGGATTAAAAATCTGAGCAGTGAATTCTGGGTCAAAGGATTTTGACAGATATTGCCAAACCACCCTCCCTAAAAGTTGCCCCAATTGAACTCTCCAGGGTATCTGAGTGAGCCTGTTTCCCAACGTTCTCCCTGGCACTGGGTGTGATCAAACGTACTGATCTCTGCTGGTCTGACAGGGGTAACAGAGAAGATGCCTTAGTGTTTTCATTGCCGTTTCTCTAGTTATGAGTGAAGTTGAGACTTTTTTTATTTTAAATTTTTTTTTTTTTTAGATTTTATTTCTTTATTTCAGAGAGAGAGAGAGAGATAGTGAGAGAGAGCATGAGAGGGGAGAAGGTCAGAGGGAGAACCAGACTCCCCATGGAGCTGGGAGCCCAATGCGGGACTCGATCCTGGGAACTCGTGGATCATGACCTGAGCTAAAGGCAGTCACTCAACCAACTGAGCCACCCAGGCGCCCTGAAGTTGAGACTTTTTAAAGCCACTGCTGGTTTATATTCTTTACATATTTCATATAGGATTATAGGATTAAATCTTTGAGGACTAAGGAGATGAGCCCTTCTCTCTGTCACTCATGATGCACTCATTCCCACTTTCTTTTCTACCTCGGTTTATAGTATATTTTACACAGAAGTTTTAAATTTTTTTTTTTAAAGATTTTATTTATTTATTTGACAGACAGAGATCACAAATAGGCAGAGAGGCAGGCAGAGAGAGAGGAAGGGAAGCAGGCTCCCTGGTGAGCAGAGAGCCCGATGCGGGGCTCGATCCCAGGACCCTGGGATCATGACCTGAGCCGAAGGCAGAGGCCCCAACCCACTGAGCCACCCAGGCGCCCCCAGAAGTTTTAAATTTTTATATAGTCCAATTTCTTAAGTATTTAGGGGTACTGGGTTTTAGGTGCTCCATTCCCTATCATAATATTATAAATTCACCTATTCTTTTCTCTAGAGTTTTAAGGTCTATTTTAAATATGTAAATCCTTTATCCATTTCGAAATTATTTTGACTTAAGGAATGGAATAATGTGCCCACTTTCTTTTTTCCCCAAATACTTAGTTAAGTTTTTAAGCTACCTTTTCCTTCTAATTTAATTGTTACCTTAAACGGGTAAATTGTCTGGTTTTCTATTCTGGTTCACTGGGTTGTCTATTTAATCTCTGGGTACCAAATTGCTTTACAAATTATAATTTCATAATGTGGTTTTATCATCTGGTAGGTCTAGCCGCACCATGTTACTTTTCTTTTCCAAGACATTCCTGGCTCATATTTATTTGCCTTTTTGAGTTTCATGTCATTTTTTGGACAAAAATACAGTGAATAGTGGTGCCTGGGTGGCTCAGTGGGTCAAAGTCTCTGCCTTCGGCTCGGGTCTTGATCCTGGGGTCCTGGGATCAAGCCCCGCATCGGGCTCTCTGCTCTGCGGGGATCCTGCTTCCTCCTCTCTCTCTGCCTCCCGTAGGCCTCCCTCTGAGCAGAGAGCCTGATGCGGGGCTCGATCCCAGGACCCTGAGACCATGACCTGAGCCAAAGGCAGAGGCTCAACCCACTGAGCCACCCAGGTGCCCCTCACATCTTATTCTTGGCTTTGAAGCCATAGAGATTTATTATAGATTTTTAAAAACTAGATTATTAATGTGGACACTGCTCTCTCCTATTCAGCTTCCTTGAGTCTCATTTAACATTTTCATCGGTAATTGCAGGCTCAGCTCAGTATTTTCTTGTATAACTTGTTTTAACTTAGATTTTTAAGTTTCCTAAGTCATTTTGGTAACGGTACATCTCTTCGACACAACATACAATAGGAGATTGTTTTATGATTCAACGTGAGTCTTTTTTCTGTTATAAGGATGGGTTTATCCTATTTACATTTGTTGATATAACTGATATATTAGTCTTAATTCTGTCATCTTATCTCTGTTATGTTTTCCATTTTAATGCTTCCTCTGTTTTTTGTTTTACCATGTGTATTTTTTGTCTTCTTTGATATGCATGTGTGTGCACACATGTGTTTGTATTTTTGTCTGATGATTTGAAAGTTTACAGTCTGTTTCTAATTTTTCTAGTGGTTGCCTGTATATTGATTTATTTCTCTGCCAAGAGAAGAAAATCTTCAAATGTAAGGGAAAGAATCATCTCAAAGGCTGAGACTTGACACCACAGTTGTCTTCAAATTCTTGATATCTTAACCTCAATGTGAAAAATGGTTGTAGTCTTGCCCTGAAGCCAAACGTTCGGGGTGATCAAGATATTGACCGTGCCTCCCAGAGCTGCCAGTGCCACAAAGACAGTATTTGCTGTATTTTGCCTTATTTTCTCTTATTTCAGAGCCTCATGTGAATATCTTTCCCCACTAGCCCATGTACTTTGTTCAAAAGTGTCTTGTACTTGCTGTCCATTTCTCTGCACAGTAGTTGAAGAGACACAGAGAGGCCATGAATGGAGTGCATTGACTCTTCTTGCTGCTTGTTTTCACGCATACCGAGATCAGGAGCCGGATTGTTGCCGGACAGCTGGTCTTCGTGAATACAGTGGTGTGTGGTTGGTGTTCTGATACAAGTTGTGTGTGTGTGTTTGTGTGTTTTCTTTTAAGTCTGTGGACTGATGCTGGTAGATCAGTCGGCGTACCAACAGATAAAGGCACGCTCAGAAGAGGATGATTTTAGGAAAGCTTGTTTACAAGGACTGTTTAGAAACATGTAGGTGTAGGAGCACCTTGGGGATGTTGCAATAGCCACGACACAGAAGAGCTGTTACCATCAACAGGCCTGAAGGGAAAGGGGATGGTCACCAGAACCGAGAACTGAGCAGAGGAGGCTGGCTTCCGTGGGACCCCCAGCAGCACCCCCACCACTAAAGAATGGACCCAACACAGGGAGACTCACAGGCAGGGAACCAACGGGCTAAATGCCCATTTTCACGCTCTTCTCTCTCCTTTTTCTGCTGGGGTTCCCATAGCTGACCCTACCTGGAAGCTAGAAGCTCATTCATCTCATCTTACAAGGGAATTTGTGATAAATAGAACAAAGAATCATCGAGTACATCTCCCTCATGTTTTTCTGAAAATATGTGGAGAGCTGACACATCAGGGGTACACGCATTAGGAATGCTTTCAACTACCAGTACTAGAGAATCCAAGTTGCAGTGATTTTAAAATAGACGGTTTACTTCTCTTCGGTAACAGGAAGGCTGGATGTAGGCAACCACAGACATTCAGTAATGTCAGTGCCGATGTCTCTAGAATTCTCTCAGCATTTACCTTGTGCTGGTTGCTTCATATTTGCAAGATGACGGCCGAGCACCAGGCATCATGACCACGGTTAAGTTAGGAAGAGGGGGAGGAAGGGGAAGAGGGGTACCAGCATGTATACCCTTTTTATTCAAAACAAAATCAAAAACTTTCATAGATGTACCCTCAGCAGACTTCACATCGTATTTCATTGGCCAGAATTGGTCTCGTGGTCTCACAGCAGCCAGAGAGGCTGGAAAAGCGGGAAATGGGCTGGTTGTGATTGATTTAGACTCCTTATAATTAACTGCCTAAGATTGGAGATGTTGGTGCATGGATCAAAATCAGGAATCTGTTATCAGGAAAGAAGGGAGGGGATAAATTCTGGGTCAACAATGAACAAGGCTTGCCACAAGTGGTTTTAGTCAACAATAAAGCCAATTGTCTGGAGCACTCACTCAGGACAGAAATTGCTCGTTCACACTATGTGCTATTGATTTTACGTGACACCCGAAAGTGTTGTTTGATCAAGTAATTTTGCCTAAATCTTGCTCTGCTCTGAGCCTGTGATTTAATTTACAAGCCACAGTTTGAATCATGTGTTGGTGTTTGCTGTAAGTTCAACAACTTTAAGGGTGCTTCTCTGGTTTTGATCTTTTCTGTCTTTGGTGGCAAAACGCATCATTATCACACAGACCTGATATCACCCACATTCTGGAAGGATTTGATTGGCTTTCTGCCTAGACTGCAGGGCCTGATGTGAGGATGATGCAAATATCTCAGTGAGCCTCATGCCACTATTGGACAAAGTTTCATAATAGACAATGCCTCAGGGACTAGAGGAAATGCATTACCAGCTAACAAAATCCTATTTTCAGAGATCCATTCCCACATCTGTCCTTTTTTTTTTTCAAAAATTTATTTATTTATTTGACAGAGAGAGAGGGAGAGATCACAAGTAGGCAGCAAGGCAAGGGGGAAGCAGGCTCCCTGCTGAGCAGAGAGCCCGACGAGGGGCTCGATCGCAGGACCCTGAGATCATGACCTGAGCTGAAGGCAGAGGCTTAACCCACTGAGCCACCCAGGTGCCCCTTACATCTGTCCTTCTGATTCACACTTTGTTTTCTACTTGTGTAAAATCATCCCCTTCTACACACTCATCTACCCTGATCACATTTGATCCCATATATGATCACCTTTGATACTGCAGAGTTTTGTTACTATTTCCCATACTCCTTTTTTGCTTAATGAACTTCTTTTAAACTACTGTTCCATCTTTATGGTTTGGGGCCACACTATCATAGTGTAGTAACAATAAAATGGAAATATGATGAATGTAAACAATTACATGAATGTGGTTGAAAATATCTTAGGGCCGCCTGGGTGGCTCAGTGGGTTGAGCCTCTGCCTTCAGCTCAGGTCATGATCCCAGAGTCCTGGGATTGAGCCCAGCACCAAGCTCTCTGCTCAGCGGGGAGCCTGCTTCCCCCTCTCCCTCCCCCTCTGTCTGCCTCTCTGCCTACTTGTGATCTCTCTCTCTCTGTCAAATAAATAGATAAAATTAAAAAAAAATATCTTAGCAAGTTGAACTATAGTTAATGGCATTCTCTTTACTAAATATGAGCTGAATCAAATAAGTTCTGTTACAGGGGCACCGATAGAACTGTGATGATTGTTGCAAGGTAACGGATTTGTATGGAAATGGTCACTTGTTTCACATTTTTAAAGAAAGATGTATTTATTTATTTGAATGAAGATGGGGAGGGGGAGAAGGAGAGGGAGAGAGAATCTTGAGCAGACGCCACGTTGAGTGTGGAACCTGACACAGGGCTCCATCTCAGGAGCCTGACATCATGACCTGAGCCGAAATCAAGAGGCAATCGCTTAACCAACTGAGCCACCCAGGCGCCCCACTTATCTCACACTGATGAAATGTACATAAACCAAATTGCGAGTTGTCCTATGGCATTCCCAATTCCCACACATGCTCACGGTGCTTCTCTGCAAACACATGTGACACTCCACCTCGGGTATTTCTCTGGTCACAGGATGGTGCTCAACTGGCACACGGGGCAGGCTGGGAGTGCTAGGGAGCTAACGCCCCAGATGCAGATCTTCACTTGAGCGGACTAGGGTGGGGGGCTCTCCAGGGCATGTTGCACGTAGCATCCCAGAGGTCCCAGCGACACTGAGCCACAGCTGCCCACAGCAGCAGGCACACATCAACGCACACTGTGCGGTGGTTTCCTTCCCTTCCCTACCTCCCCTTCTCTCCATTGGTACTTCATGGGATCACGTCCCAAGTGAAACACTTCTATTCAGATCTTTCTCTCAGGGTCCTCTTCTGGGGGAATTGAGACCTAGGCTGTTTTTTCTCTGAAATTCCCTGCTGGCCATGAGATTCATGAACCCCACGTTAGGAAAGTCTTCTCTAGACGACTCTGCTGATTTTACAAATGCCTGATGCCCGGAGCCAGGGGTCATTCTATGGTCACAGGCAGTCCAGTTCCCTGTCATGGAACCAGCGCAGGAGGAGGCCCTGATGCCTTTAGGGGCTGCATTGGAGGGTCTTGCCCAAACTCCTGACCCAGATGTAGCACATAGGGACCTTGAGGAATACGGGATGGGGCGGCTGAGGGGCTGGGTCTGACCGCTCTGCTCCTCCACATTTCCCTGAGCCCCTCCCAGTTTGTGGTCCAGCTTCTGCTTCCTGCCCCCAGCATGGAAATGGAGGTTTTTCTGGGTCTTTCTTTCCTGAAGAAGTCCTCCCCAAACATCCCATACATCACATGCATGCTTCTTTCTGGGATCCCAGTTCTGTGGAACTCAAAAGATACTGTGAGATGGATTTACATCCATAGCAGAAGGGGAGAGATTTTTCTCTGCTTTTCCCCCCCGTTTCCTATGAGAGAAGCTTGTGACCCTGGCAACCATTTCCAGAAGAAGAAATTGGCTTCTAGGAATGCCTGGGTGGCTCAATCAGTTAAGCGGCTGCCTTTGACTCAGGTCATGATCTCGGGGTGCTGGGATTGAGGCCCACATTGGGCTCCTTGCTCAGTGGGGACCCTGCTTCTCCCTCCCCGTCTGCCTGCTATTCTGCCTACTTGGGTTCTCTCTCTCTTTCTGTCAAATAGATGAGTGAAATCTTTATTTATTTATTTTAAGATTATTTATTTATTTGACAGAGAGAGACACAGAGAGAGAGGGAACACAAGCAAGGGAAGTGGGAGAGAGAGAAGCAGGCTTCCGATGGAGCAGGGAGCCCCATGTGGGGCTCGATCCCAGGACTCTGGGATCCGGACCTGAGTTGAAGGCAGATGCTTAACGACTGAGCCACCCAGGCACCCAAGTGAAATCTTTAAAAAGAATGAAAGAAAGAAAGAAAGAAAGAAATTGGCTTCTAGCCCAGCTTTCTAAATAATATGATCATCCATTCCAAATGCCCAACCCACAGACCTTTTCTTATTTCCATTTGACAGGCGGGACACCTAAGACCAAGACGGAAATTATAGCAGGAGCCCAGTGACTTTCAGACAGTGATTTGCCATTCCTTTTTCGCAGCAGGCTTGTGAGGGAGTCTGTTTAAGCCACAAACTTACCCTCAGGATCACCCACAACCCCAGGATGAGTAGAGGCGGTTGGAGTCATGGTTCCACAGGTAAAACCACCTGCTCTCTGGGCTGTGCTCTTTCCAAGTCCTTCACCTCAGTTTCTGTGGGACCAACATGGGTATCATCCAGGGGAGCACAAATGTCCGGGGCCAGTTCCTCTACAAGAAGTTCACTTCTGTCACATTCACTGAACTCTGCAGCAAACAAGGCCCTAGATTCACTTGGAGAGCTGCGAGGGAGAGGGATCTTAATGAATCTAATGGAGCCCGGCCCTCCCACAGAGAGCTCAGAGGCTAAGAAGTGAGATAATCCACTCAGGAGAAGCTAGAGTATCCTAAGGGCCACAATAATAACAATTGTGATGGTTCAAAAACAGGGTCACAGGGGCACCTGGGTGGCTCAGTTGGTTAAGCCACTCCTTTTGGCGCAGGTCACGATCCCAGAGTCCCGGAATCGGAATCAAGTCCCACATTGGGCTCCCAGCTCCATGGGGAGTCTGCTTCTCCCTCTGACCTCCCCTCTGATGCTCTCTCTTACTCTCTCTCTCTCTCAAATAAATAAATAAAAATCTTAAAAAAAAAAAAAAACCCATGTCCACAAATTCTTTCACACTCTTCTTATTAAAAGGAGGAATCTAATTCCTTTCCCCTGAAGTATGGGCCAGTCTTGGTGACTTGCTTCTCATGAATCCAATGTTGAGGAAGTGATACTGTGTAATTTCCAAGGTAAGCTACTGCCTGCCTGTTTCCTGGGACACTCACCCTTGAAAACCCAGTCACCGGACTCTGAGGAAGCCTGGAGTACTTGAAAAAACCATATGTAGGTGTTTTGATCAAGCCCCAGCTAAGATCCCTGACAGCCAGCCTTAAAGGCCACACATATGAGTGGGCATGGCTTCAGATGATCCCAGCCTTTGTGCCTCTCCAGTTATGGGCTGTCTTCACTAAGTCCCAGCCATCTTATAAATTCATGAGCAAAATAAATGCATATTTAGCAATTAAATCCCGAGGGTGATTTCTTAGGCAGCAATAGCTAATCGGGTTATGTATTTACTAGAAGCCAAATATTGTGCTAAACCCATTACAGAATGATATGCACAATGAATCCTCCAGACAATCCTATTAGGCAGATACTATGGGATCTCCACATTGTGGAGGAGTGACGCACAGTGATCATGTGACCTGTCTGAATCATAGAGGCTGTAAGTGGCAGAACCAAGACCTGAAGCAGTAGTGTGCTGGTAAATGTTTACCAACCAGGGACAGGTGTGGGGAGGGGGGAGGGAGGGGATCAAGATACGCAGTGTTTACCAATTTCCACAGTGTAAATTCTCCCACTGTGGCTGATTTCAAGCACCACAAGAGAAGCTGAGAAGAGATGGGCACGCTCCAGGCAGCTCTCCAGGAGGTTTGGGCCCGCTCCAGTGCACCACTGAGTGGAGGCTGCCAACACCAGGAACCGTGTCCTGAGATGACAGGGATTTTAGTGAGCACCGATCAGGGGAGTCTTCTTGCAACGTAGGTAGAGCTGCGGAAAAGTCCTCTGGGGCATTCACGCATGCTATTTATCAAACTATGCCAAACACTATTGTAGTCACTGATCATTAGTGGCACGTTAACACAGACAAGGGCTCTGCTCCCATGGAATTTTCTTCTCAGTGGGACAGAGACCGAGAAACTCAAAGGTATAGGGCATATTGAGAAGTTTCAGTTATTCTAGGAGTGGGAGATGGAGAGGAAAGTGGAGCCCAGACTTAGCATGCCACAGCCGGTTCCCAGGAGGGGAAATGGGTTGGTGGCTCCCTTCCTTCTTGTGGCCCTTTCCTTTGGGGAAACCCCGAGTCCAAACAGTCTCAAGTCTATTAGACTGGGAGTAGCCCCTCCTAGCCCAAGGAGGCAGCTCCAGGAAAAGGAGGGGACACAGGCTTCCCAGTGTTACCTCCACCAGCCTCCCTCCTACAGCCATCCCTCCAGGTGTTATGAGAAGTTCCCTGAAGTTGGACTTGAAGCTCCTCAGGCTGGGTCCCTGTCCCCAGGATCTGTGATGGGGAGAAGAATCAGTGCTTGTGCACTGAAGTAATATCCACTTGAAGCTGATCTTTTTTTTTTTTTTTTTAAGATTTTATTTGACACAGAGAGAGAGAGAGAGCACAAGCAGGGGAAGAAGAAGAGGGAGAGGGAGAAGCAGACTCCCCGCAAAGCAAGGTAAGCTCCCCCCGCCCCCGCATGGCACTCGATCCCAGGACTCTGGGATCACGACCTGAGCCAAAGGCAGTGGCTTAACCAACTGAGCCACCCAGGTGCCCTGGAGTGGATTCTTAACTGTAAGGAAAAAAAAATGCTGCTAATCCAAAGGATTCTGTGCTCTGCAGGGAAGGAATACCTTGTCCAAGCACAGCTTCAGCAGAGAGAGAATTATGAGGACTCACTCTCTTCCAAGATGACTACATCCAAGCTTGTGTGATTTCTTCCAAGGAAGGGGACTTACTTATTTTTTTAATATACAAGATTGAAAATACTTAAAGCATGACATGTACAATAATGAAAAATTTACTAAAATGTGAAGAATTAAGTTTTCCTGAAGTCTTGGATTGTGCAGAGTGGGGGCAGGGCAAGTCCCTGAGGGGATTACTGCGCAAACAGAACATAGTTCAAACCAGATTTCCGAGGTCACTGCTCCTGAAGGCGGTGGCTGGACTGACACAGGGACGAGATCCTTCCAGCAACACTCTCCTCAGCCCCACCCCTCTCAGGCTCCAATCGCTTCTCTTCAAGTCCCAGTGCTACCCCAAGTCTGTCTTCCAGTTTATTAGGGAAAACTATGGATCTGCTCTTTCTGTAAAACTGTATCCCTCCTGCCACGGAAGATTCTTGCATCAGGCTCCCTGGCTGAGCAGGGAGCCTGCTGTCTCCCTCTCCCTCTGCTGCTCCCTTGCTTGTGTTCTCTCACGCTGTGTCAAATAAATAAAATAAAATCTTGAAAAAAAAATTAAAAAATAAAAACCTAAGAAAATATATCCAAAATGGAAGAAAATACAAAGTTGGGCCTCCTCTCTGCCTACTCTTGGTGTCTACCAGAGGCACTATTATTAGGGCTTTTCCTTTTTGTCTTTTTCTAGAAGCAGTCTATGTAGGTGATACACAAAGACACACACACACATACCCCACACAAACATATATATCCCTCATCCTACCTGACCTATAGGGAGCATATATCCCAGCCCACCTGCTCTCCCTCCTCCCTCTTTCTCTCCTACTCCACGCCCTGGTGTCCTGGTGTCGCTAGGCCTTGAGCCCGGGTCTCCTTGTTCTCCCATCTCAATCAATGCAGCTTTGGAATATCCTTTCCTGGGTCCATTTTATTTCTCAGTCTCCGTAGGAGGGCTCCCCAGCAGCGACCTTTGCCTCTTTCCTACCTATACTCACTCCCTAAGCAGCCCCTTCTCCAGCCATGGCCTTGCAGAGCACCCTAACCACTGACACTCTCCTCCCCTCACCCGCACTGGGTTCTCCCATTCTTCCATTTGCTGTCCCAGACCCACTCTCCACCCTTCTCCTCCCAGCTCTGCGCCCAGGGACTTCCCTGTCTGGCTTTCCGTGGGGTTTGACAGCTGGCCAACACAGACAGGAGTTCAGAGGGTGGAGAGTGAGGTCAGGATATATGTTTTCCATGTACAGTTGCCAGGGATGAGCTACACTCCTCCACTGAAGCTCTCCACTCCTGCCAGTGTGCAACATCTAAACTTGTATCTCAAAAATAAGTGCCTTTCCTTGAAGGAAATCACACAAGTTTGGATACTGTCCTCGCCATTTCACTCTCTGTCCCCAAGTACAGGCAACTCTCACCTTCCCTGCATCTGAACTATGGATAGTCGACATTCTCCCCGCCCCCCGCCCCCCGCCACGCATTGCTACTAGCCCCGGGGGCCTACTTTGTTCTGGAGGTTTCTCTACACCCTGCTACCCTTCTACCCTTCTGTGAAAGCCCCTGTTATTAAACCCTCCTCAAATTTCTCAGTCCAAATGCACCAGCTGTTTCCCTCTGGAAACATCTGTGCTACAAATTCCGAGTAATTCTGAGATTTCTATCACCCCTGAACTCCTGACCCACATAAGTAGCTCAGACTACTGATCCCTCACCCCGCTGGCTAAAAGACCGGCTCCACCCAGTCTTCCCCACCCTGGTAAATGATAACTTCATACTTGTAGGTGCTGGCACTCTTACTCTTCCCCAGTCACGTCTGGTCTATCAACAAACAAAGCTGCCACGAGCCACCTTAGGAATTTATCCTTGCCGTCCTGTCTGTAGGACAAATCCCTGCGTGCGCCATGGTTAGGTTAAAGGCCATTGCCGAGTTGTTCTCCGACCTGGAAGGCCCAGCTGGTTCCTGTCCGCCCCGCCCCCATCCCTCCTCCCCGCAACGGTGGGTATCCCTCCGGTTTCCCCACCCGCTCTTCTAGGAGACAACATCAGAGGTTAACACGGTTCGGTGTGTTGGTGTCTAACCGGCAATTCTACGCCGTGGGAAAAGCGAGGCCCTTTTTCCCGGGAACCTCCCCGGGGGTTTGCTGGAGCCGAGCGTGGGACCCCGCCGAGTCAGGCGCCCCGCCGACTGCGCCCACGGCTTCACTGACTCCCTAGTCTTCCGCGCTTTCCTTCCCCGCCCCCCGACCCCCCGCCCAAGTTTCTGATTCCTGGAACCAGGCTCGGTGACCTCACGCCAGTGACTTCACATCCGGGACCTTCTGGGAATTCTCAGAGGCACTTTTTCGTAAGAAACCTAACGCGGGGAGGCGGGAGGAAGAGGGTGCGACGGAAGGAGGAGTGCGCAGCTTTTGGGGAAGAAGAGAGGGAACCGCAGGGGCAGCTTCCTCCTTCCGATCGGGGACGGTTGGAGCTGGCAGGGCCGTGTGCCCGAGTGGTAGACTCCCGAGTCCCCGCCCCCGCGGCCGCCAGCCCGCACGCGCGCGCCCCCTCCGTGGGCCGCGGACCCCAACGCTGATCGTGACTGGTTTGGAACCAGGGCACGATTCCCGAGGGCTCCCCAGGTTGAGCCTCGGCCTGAATTTTCTTCGGAAGTTAGATGTGCGTCTAACGTGGCAGCTCTGCCACAGGTGGGGAGCAGGTATCAAGAAGGAGAAAACCGAGGTGGAGGTGGTTATCGACTTGCGGGTACTGACGGTGCAGTGGGAGAGAGACGCACTAAACCTAAGGGTTATAATCGGGTTTCCCAAGCTGCAAAGCTGCGTAAGATTGAGAGGTCAAAGAAGGACACTCTTAATGGCTTTTGCTTTCTTGAAAAGGTTGCCTCAGAGCTGAGTCTTCCTCTATAAAATAAGTATTTAAAAATAGATTTTACAACTGTGGTGGCATAAAGACGAATATGGTAATGTTAAGTGTTAAGACTTTTTTTTTCTATCTAAAAATTCCCTTTTTACCCCGTTCTGGTTTTATTAGAAGTTAAAGTATTTTCATGGGCCCTTGAAAGTATTGTGGGCCCCAGGCTCCCTGCCTGCTGTGCCCAATGGGTAAGCTGGCTCTGAGCAAAACCAGGGTGTGTGACATGGCCCAAATAGAATATTATGGAGGAGTGGATGGAGAAAGGCAATAAAAACCGGTAGCCGCTGTACACGAAGAGCCTTGAATGACCTGAAGGAATGTGAATTTTGTGGTGGAGCTGGTAGAAAATCGCTGCAGGGCTGGACTGGAGGACTGACAGTCTGGAGGTGGCACTGGAGTTGGGGAGAATATTGGGATGGCTGTTGATGTAATAGGACATCCAAAGTCTCAGCCACAGCAGAGATGGAAGGGTGGGGAAAGGCAAAGAGAGATTTGGGAAGCTGGCAGGTTGATTTGGGGAGAGGGGTGTGTGTGCAAGGATAAGCCTGGGCTGATTCTCATGGAAAAGGAGCAAAGAGGAGAAACTGTATGGGTTTCAAGACTCTGGGAAGATGGAATGGAAAGTCTGTCACCAATAACAAAGGAGGGAAAATGTGCATACCATTTGAGGCACCTGGGTGGCTCAGTGGGTTAAGCCTCTGCCTTTCAGCTCAGGTCATGATCTCAGGGTCCTGGGATCAAGCCCTGCAATGGGCTCTCTGCTCAGCAGGGAGCCTGCTTCTCCCTCTCTCTCTGCCTGCTGCTCTGCCTACTTGTGATCTCTCTGTCAAATAAATAAATAAAATATTAAAAAATATACGCATATCATAACAGGCTTGTGGGTGGCTTCCGGGTCACCTCCTGCCCAGATCTCTTCAATAGCTCCCTCTAGGCCGTCCAACCCCCTCCCTACTGCCCGAGGCCCCTCTCCAAAGTTCTATTTCCATTGGGTCACTTTCCTTCTCCCTGTGGTCCAGAGGACAAAACTGCAGTCCTCTCCTGGATAGTTCCACAGTTTGAATGAGAAAAATCAGATTGGGTTTTCAACACCCTTTACAGTAGAACACGGTTTCAGAACTTCACTTGGCTTTCTCAATCTCCAATAACTCACCCTTCCCGCCAAAGAAACAAACAACAACTATACTTGACTCCCATCTTCCAGTGCAAACACTGGACTTCCTCCAGAGCAGACCAGGCTAAAACCAAGGGCTGGGGCAGGAAATACACTTAACGGGGAGAAGATAAACCTTCATTTATTCACTCTAAAACATGGATCAGGCACCTACTAAATGCTTTTGTAGCATTCTGGCAGGCACAGGGATGCAACAATAAACAAATGAGAAGTGATTTGTCCTGGAGATGATATTCCGGTGGCAGAAGACTCCATGTGGACACAGCACCCTCCAAAAATGGCCACGTGTTCTTCTAGAACTTTACCTCTTTCTCATTAAAAGGTGGTGTCTAATACCCCTTGCATTCAATCCAGGCAGACTTGTGACTCGTTTGTAACCAGCAAAATGCAGCAGGAGTGATTTCGTGTGATTTCCAAGGCTGGGTCAGACAAGGCAATACAGTTTCTGTCTTGTTAGTTGGGACGCATGCCTTTGGAGCCTTGAGATGAAATGTAGGAAGTCAGAGTACCTTGAGACTGCCATGCCATGAGGAAGCCCACGCCACGGGGAGAGGCCATGCGTATGTGTTCTGGCCGATATCCCAGCCAATAGCCAGCATCAACTGCCAGACATGAGTGGATGAGTTTTCAGATGTTTCCAGACACTAGCTGTTAAATTACCTCAGCCTTGTTAAATTACCCAGCTGAGGCCCCATACATCATGGTACAGAGACAAGCCATCCCCACTGTGTTCTGTCCAAATTCATGACCTACAGAGTTCATGAGTGTTATAAAATGGTGGTTGCTTAAACCACTAAATTTGAGGTCATTTACTATACAGTAATAGTGCTGAATTGAGAACACTGACAGTATGCAAATACGTGCACAAGATAATTTTATATTGTGGGAGGTCTCATGAAAACGAAACAGCATGATAACTTGTTGGAAGGCCTCTTTTGATGGGGAGCAGGATGGGGGGGCAATAGGCAGGGGAGGGAGGGATCAAGAAGGGCCTTTCTGGAGAGACATTCGAACAGGATCTTAGTGAGAAGGAACCCAGCCACTGAAGATCTAAAAGAAGGGACATCCAGGCCCAGGGTACAGCAAGTGCAAAGGCCCTGAGGCGGGAATTGGTTTGGTAAAGATTCTGTGAAGATCAAGGCCAATGTAACTAGGGAGATGCACGTGAAGAAGAGTGGGGGCGACAAAGTTGGGAGAGGAGAGCAGAGAGACAAGCCATTCTGGTCTTAAAGGCTGAGAAGAATTAGATTTAAGACAGTGAGCTGAGAAGCCACTGGGGAGTATTTACACGAGAGCGACTTGATCTGCTAAACTCTAAGTGCTTTGGCTGCCAGATGAACGACAGATTGTTAGGACAGGGGGAAGCAAGGAATACAACTTGGGAGGCTATGGCAGTGGCCCAGGAAAGCAGGGAATGAGTGATGGCCCGAGGCAGCGTGATGGCACTGAAGATGGGGACTGGTGGACAACTCGGGACAGCGACAGTGGCAGGGAGTGACGAGAAGGGAGGAGGCACCCGGCCCGGCAGGTCGGCCCCGGGTGGGGCTGCCACTTGGGTGAGGACCGGAACCCGCACCCGCCTGGAATCCCGGAGGGAGGCTCCGAGCAAGGGCCGGCCAGGACGGCGCGTACTGGCGTCCAGCGTCTGCCTCGCTGAGCCGGCCCTTGGCTGCGCGCCTGCCCGGCGTTTCCGGGCAACGGCTGCAGCTGCCCGAACGTCCCGAACCCGGCGGCCCGGGTAACGTCATCGTCACCTTGGAGACGGCGGGTGGGAACGCGCCCCTCCTCCGCCTGCCTCCGCCCCCTGCTCCGATCCAGGGGCGTGGTCTGGGCGTTGCGCGCTCCACCTGCGGCCCGGCCCCACTTCCAGCCCCGCCCACTCCGGGAGGGAGGAGAGGTGGAGCCTGGGTCTCCCCGGCAGGTGTGGTGTGGCGGGTGTGCAGGGCACTAGGCGAGACCTCATTGAGCGCCAGCTACTCTCCTTGGTGTACGCTGCCGCCGGCGTGCTCACCACTCACCCACCTATCTCTTCCCACCCTTCCCCCTAGGCTGCCACCTCGAGTCGTACGGACCCGCTCCAGTGCCGTTAAGATTACCTCCGCGGAGATGCTTTTCCCAAACTAAAGTAACAGCCAATTCGCTTCTCGTGACCTCGTTTTTATTTCCTTAACAGTATCGCTCCCTTCCAGAATTATCTGCTTATAATATATTGTCTTCCCTCTTTAAACCCAGGCTCCGTGAAGGCAGGGATAAATACTGCCTTGTTCATATCTATCCTCGGCATCCTGAACGGAACGTGGCAGGAAGTAGGTGCTTAATAAATGTTAGTCGGATGAATCACTGAATTCACGTAATCATTTCGTTCATCTGTGCCTTCATTTATTTGACATTTACAGAGTGCCTTCTAGGCAATTTTGATAAGCACCAGTGGTACTGAGATGAACAAGACCGGAACTCCACCTGGAGGTGAGAAAGAGATATGAAAATTAATGGTTACCAATAACGCTAAAAAATGAACATGTTGGAGTTCCGGATGCTAGGCATATAGCTCCAGGCACTCTGCACATAATAATTTGCTTAATCTTCACAAGAGTAGGTACTGTAATTGTGCCCACTGTACAGATGAGAACAATGAGAACAGTCATGCTGTAAGCTGCTGGGCCCCGCAATCAACTGAGAGTCCCCAGAGGGCAGGGGAGGGGGACATGGGGCCAGGGTCCCAGAGAGTTGTAGGTATTAGCCCCAAGTGGGTAGATTCGGTATCTTAATTGCTCCCACACACCACTGTCTTCCACAGGGGAGTGGCTCTTTCCAGTTCAGAGCC
The DNA here is from genome assembly GCF_002288905.1 of Enhydra lutris kenyoni. Classification (NCBI taxonomy): domain Eukaryota; kingdom Metazoa; phylum Chordata; class Mammalia; order Carnivora; family Mustelidae; genus Enhydra; species Enhydra lutris. The sequence goes on from NW_019154150.1 coordinate 12,077,063, forward strand.
CAGCTGCCCCAGGGGAGCTCACCGTGAGAGAAGATCCGGCAATGAGCGGGCTGTGACATGACACGTAGAAGGCTGATTCCGGGGCTGGTGGTGGTAGGCTAGGGTCCTCCCTGTTCAATGAAAGCAAAGCGTGGACAAGCTCCCACATAACCTTGTTGTGGGGGGAGTGTGGGGGGAGGTAGACAGATGGAGGGGAATCCAGGAAATTGAGGAACTGCACTCATTCCCATCTCTGGATTTTTGCATGTCCTCTTCTCTCTCTGCCTGGCGTGTGCCTTCCCTTGATTTTCACATAACTGGCTCTTTGTTATTCAGATCTCAGGTGAGGTTTTTCTCTTGGAGAGGTTTGCCTTTGCCACGTGCTCTAGGGCAATCACCTGTCATTATGACATCGCCGTATGTTAACACTCTTCCCCTAGAGTGGAAGAGTGACCTAGTCAGGTGCGTTACCCCTATTCCTCATCTGTTCTTTCCTGTTTATTCGTGGTCTGTCTCCTCATTCTAGAAGGTCAGTTCCCTGAGAATGTGACCCCGTAAGGCCTCACATCTGTGTCCCTGCTGCCTAAAATAGACCTGGCATGCAGTAGGCACTCAGTGCCTTTTGAAAGAGGGTAAAGGGCCCTGCATTAAATCATTCTGGCCTTCCAGGCCATGCTTCATGCTCTTGCCTTCCCAGGAGCCCCCTACTCTGCATGCAGCACCTGGCCTGAGCAGGGGAGAGGGCCCAGCCATCTTGGCCACTGGGGTTCCCCTGGGGTGTGTCCCTCCCTCCTTCCTAGGCCTGACTGGGCTACTTTCCCACTCTGGAGCAGGATTATGGTCAGACTGTACTCCAGGATGATGTCCAAGAACCTCCACGAGGAGAGACCAGAGGTAGAGGGGTAGCAATGTGTGTATGGGATGGGGAAGGGGGGAGAGGGGAGCAAGGAGAATGGGGGGAGTTGTGTGGGGCCTCTTTGTTTCCCAGCGATGGTGGTAGAAGAAGGGGTGGCTTTTTAGAGATCTCCAACACTGCTCTTGCCAGGAAAATGGGGCATTCAGAGGTGGTGGCTCTTCCCCCTCCCACCCCCCAAAGTGGGAGCCCAGACTCCAGAACAGATGCATAAACGACAGACATGCATAGACGACAGAATAAAACTTGGGTTTATTCAGACTGTATCCTTTCCATTTGTGGTGCATAGTGAAGGGCAGTGGGGTTGGGGAGGCAGTATCCTTGGCTTTAGGGACATGAACCGATTCTGAGCTTTTCCGTGGGAACTTTGGGCTTCCAGAATGACCTGCTGAATGGTGGAGATAGTGATGAAGGGGCTGCAGCAGGGCCCTTCTGGAGCCTTCAGACCAATCCCAAGAGAGACCAATCCTGCTGTCCAGTTGGCCCTGTCCTCTCCAAGAATTAAGGAGCTGGTGACTGAGAACATTTTGACTCATAACAAAAGAAATAAAGGCTGAGAGGAGAGGGTCCCTCCAGTCCTAAGGAGGCTCCTCTTAGGCTCAGCCTGTGGACTAGGCCTGTGTGAGGAGCATGTGTGTCTGTGTATGTTCCAACCTCCACTAGCTGCAGCTGGCATCCATGCTTCTCCCATGCCCGCGCTACTGGGTGGGCCTCATCCCAACCTTTCTTCCCTGCCTTTTGCAGGAGCTGGGCTTACTGATGGAAATTAGGAAAGGGAAACTGCTCACATATCCTGGAAGATGCCCTTTCTTCTTGGTCCTTGCCTCACATGTGTGGGAGGTCAGCGCCCACCTCGGGCTCCGGAGGGCAGTGCTGGTGGGAGGCAGTGGTGGAGGCAGAGGGGCTCACTGGGCTGCGGGCTGGGAGTGGCCATAGGGGGCCTGCGTCATCCTGGCTTCTGCCAGGCCCCTGCTGAGCCTGGCTGGGCTGTGCAGGAACTGCCGGAGCAAGGGGGAAGCATGGAGCTCGAGGTAGGGGCCTGGGCCCCTGGACAGCTCTGCCTGCTCGGTGACCACAGCGGGAGACGAGAGGACTGGGTTCCTGCATGTGTCCACCCCTTCACACTGCTGAGTAGCCGTTCTTGTGGTTCTGTAGCACTGAGAGCCACTGGGTCCAGTTTGCAGCTCCAGAATGCTCTTCTGCTGCCCAGTGGGCAGGGTGCTGGCTGAGGCAGGGGCAGGCTCGCGCTGCCCAGACTGCTGGGTGACCTCCTCCTTTCCAGCCTTGTCCTGGAGACCTTTCTGGTGGGGCCTGGCCTGGCCCACTTCCTGTGTCAGGTGAGTGCTTTTCACTGAGACATCAAGGATGCCTGTGGGGCTGGGAGCCTCTGGAAGCATCCTTGCGGCTGACTCAATAGAGATGAATGTTGGGGAGCAAGATGGATCTCTGCCAGAAGGCAAGACTCCAGGGAGGCCTGGATCTTCTTTCAGTGTCTCTGGCCTCCTGGTAGAAGGGATGACTGAGGCCGCTTGACCCCTGGCCTCTATGTGATTTCTTACCTTGGCCTGACTCTGGACCTCAGAATGGCTTGAAGCTTGGGTTTGGTTCTTGACTGCAGTTTGCCCTCTGACCTCCTGGCCCGAGCAGTTAGGTCTGGCTTTCCTTCTGTCTGTGTCACCAATCTTGCAGGCACTGTGGGCCTGCGGAGGTCCTGGGGCATGGCCCCTGGTGTTGGTCTCAGGCTGGAGGCTGGACATGGAGCTGAGAGCCTTGTGCACAGCCTCCTCAATGTCCAGCAGCCTGGCCAGAGTCTGTTCCCTCAGCCGGGCCACCTCTGTGCTGACCTTCGTCAGCTCCCCGAAGGCCTGCTCCACTGAGGCCTCGGGTTTGTGGGGGGCGGCAGGAGCCTGAGGGGCCACTGCCAGCTGGGGCACAGTTTCAAAGAGCCTCTTCAGCGCCTGCACATCCACGCTGCTTGCGGTCTCCTCCTCTAGAGCTTGCACCTGGCCCAGGAGGCCCTGGAGTTCTTGCTGGCTTCCCTGCAGAATCTCAGTGCTCTCAGGGGCCCTGTGCCAGGAACCTGCTGTGGGCCCCTCTCCTGGGGGACTGGGACCCTGCTGTGGTGAGGCGGGGTGAGTGCTGAGAGCTGAGAGCCTGAGGGACTCAGGGTTTTGGGCACTGCTGCCTGCAGCCTGGCTCTTGGTGAGTCCAGAAGCCCTGGTGCTGGGGCCATGTTGGGGGCTGGGCTGGTTCAGTTCCTGGGGGTGTCCAGCCAGAGTTCTGCATCTGTGGCCTGCAGTGGTGGGGACGTTGGCTGGCCGAAGGGTGGTTGCATCTTTCTCACCTGGCTTGTGTCCTCCTTGCCCTGCCTCTTTGGAGGAGTGGGGAGAGAGGGCTGAGGGTGTGGGCAGCCTCCGAGGAGGCGGGATCTGGCTGAGGTGTGCCGGTTTAGGAGGCACCTGAGGCTTCTTCCTTGGGGGCATTTTGGGCTCCAGTTTTGGGGTCCTTGTCTGTGATGCCCCAGGGGTTCTCTGGCTGGCAGGGCTGTTGTGGCAGTGGAGAATGGGGTCCTGCAGGGGCTCGACGTCCTGTTGGATAGAGTCCTCATCATGGTGGGCGTGGGTTGGGCAGTCCGGTCCTGTCACAGCAGCTGGGAGAAGAGGAGGAGGAGGAACAGAGGCATTATGGGAGTACATACGGGCACCTGCAGGCTGAGGCTCAGAGGCCAGAGTGTGGTGGGCTGAAGAGGCAACCTTCAGGGGGTTCTCTGCAGCTTGGAGGCCTCCTGGGCCGACTCTTGCCATTGCCTTCTCTGGAGCTCCCTGACCCATCTGTGTGCAGCCCCCAGGCTCCTTCCACCCAGGCCTCAGTCTCTGACCTGGGGCTTCCTGAAGTGGGGTGGGAGCCTGGGCCGAGAGGGCAGTGTCCCTGCCCCGCTGTGGGGGCTCTCTTTCAGAAGGCTGGACACCCCCAGGGGGCTCAAAGGTCCTCACAGGGTGAGCAGTGTAGATGCCATCCTCAGTAGTCACCCACCCCTCAGGCAGCCCTCCGGGCAGTGCTTTCTGTTCCCCACTGACCTTTCTGGGGTGTGCTGGGGTCCTGGGGTCACCTCCAGCCACAGGTCTAGCGTTGCTCTGGGCAGCCACGGTGACCACGGCCGATGCTTGCAGGGGACCATCAGGGTGCCGTGGTGGCTCCGGAGGCGCTGAGGTAGCTCCAGGGGCAGAGTCTTGCTTGTTCTTATTGAGAACTTGCTGGCTCAGGCTTTGGGCCTCCGCTGTTGCCATCCGCAGATTTTGCATGGCAGCCTGGAGGTCTGGGGCCCCAGGCCCCATGGGTGTCGCTGTGGTTCCTTCAGACTTTCCCAAAGCTGTTATCCCTTTCTGCCCAGTGCAGCTCTCTTTCTGCTTTTCTTCCCCAGCCAGAGGCACTGCCTTTCCAATGGCCTGTGGGAGGTGGGGGGTGCCCCCTGGGCCTCTCAGGTGCCCCATCCCCATACCGGGGTCCAGTGGGGGAACATGGATGATGTTCTCCATTGCGGGCAGCTTCTGGGGCCCCTCGCTGGCTGGCACTGGACTTGAATCAGCTGGTGGCTCCCACCGCAGACTGTGCAGGCCACTCAGGTCTCCTTTGTCTATGCAGCTGGCCAGCAGCTGCACACTGCCCCTTTCAGGGGCTCTGCTGGTCAGCCGGGGCTGCAGGGAGTAGGCGGTCAGCGAGACCAGGCCCTGCTCTGTCTCCTGCATCACTAGCCCAGTCCGTGCTACTGAGGTCCCCAGGCCACAAGCCAGCACCTGTTGGAACTCAGGGTCCATGTCTTCGAGGTTCCTGCTGCTACCTGGAGCTGGCAGCTTCAGCGGCTTAAGGCGGAGCTGGCCCACTGGGTCCTCCTGAACCAGCATCCCCTGCGGGTCCACATCTGGCCGGCGTAGTACTTGGCGCACAATCCTGGGAAGCTCGCCAGACACCAACTCCTCCTTCCGTATGTGGGGTCCCCCCTGCCCCAGGCCTGGCAGCACATACTTGGCAAGGCAGAGCTCCCCCAGGTCTCGGGCCTCCATGAGGATGCCTCCGTGGTGCAGGAGGCCAGGCATAGTGTGCAGAGTCCGCAGGGTCCCCTCCGCTGCGGTCTCCTGCCTCTCTGGCACCCTGTTGCCTGAGGGGCCCACGGGCTGCTCCTCCTGGAGGTTGCCCCCTCGGATGCTCTCAGCTGCCAGGGAGCCCATGGGGTAGTTCTCAAAGAGCCAGGTGAACTTATGCACAGAGCCCGCAGAGATGGGCTCGGGGAGTACCCTGGACCCCTGGTCTTCCCTCTTGCCTGCCTCCAGGGCCTGGAAAACCTCCTTCTGCCGAGACACCTGCCCAGAAGGGATCTCCACTCGGCTGCAGTATCGCACAGGCCCTCTTCCGCAGGGACGGCCCGAGGCCTGCAGAGGCTCAGTTTCGAAGACATGTCCGTCTGTCTGTCTTTCCCCAGGCTGGATCTGGCTAACCTGCAGGTGCTGCTCCCTGGAGCCTTCTGGCCTGTCCAGGGGTTGGGGCGCAAACATCCAAGTGCAGGACCGCGCCTCCGCCTTAGCTGTGGGATCTATGACCTCTGACCCCTGCTTCTCAGCCAACTCACTCATTGGGCACGTCTCAAACAACCAGCGGATGGTCTGCACATCACCTTTCGGGAGTGCCTCAGGCTGGGAACCTGCCTGGCTCTTTCCTTCTTCCTCCTGGCGTTCTTGCCGTTCCCGCTGGTGGATCACCTCCAGGGGCTGGGTCTCAAAGAGCCACCGGGCAGTGCCGACGTCTCCGGCCACCACTTCCTGCCGGGTGATGCCCCGTACCACGTCCACGGTACTGGGGTTTCGGCCCAGTTGATCCAGGGGCTGTGTCTCAAACATCCACCGGTAGCCCTGCACATCACCTCCAACTATCTGCTCTCTGCTGACAGAGGTCAGGGCGTGGAGATGGCCTTTGCCATCCTGCATAGCGTACACTGGGGACCCTGTGTCCTGGGACAGCCCCATAGAATCAATTCCTTCTGCTCTGTTCATACTCCGAAGGGCCAAAGGCTCACCCTGCCCAATGCTGTCCAGAGGAAGGGTCTCGAAAAGGTTCTTGAAGGCCTTCACGTCCCCCTTCACCCCATCCCTCTGGGGGGCACTCTGAGAGTGGGACGGTGCAGAGGAGCCATCGCTGCGTGGATATTCAGACGTGAGCCCCTCACACTCCCGGGGACCCACTCGCTGCAGGTGGCCCACTTGGACTTGGTCTCTAGGAGTGTCCAGGGGCTTCATCTCAAATAGCCACAGGGTAGAGCGGACATCACCAGGGACTACTTCCTCTTTGGGTGGGTGCTCTGCTCCAGACTCCTCTCCCCCCTTGAGAGTGTCCAGTGCTCGGGTCTCAAACAAATGCCGCTGCTGCTGAACATCCGGACCAGGAGGGACGAGGTCTGGCGATGGCTGGAAGTCTTTCTCGTCCACCAAGATCTCCCGAATGGCGTCCAGCGGCTGTGTCTCAAAGATCCAGCGAGTTGCACTGACGTCAGGCCGGGCCCCCTCCTCCAGGGAGATCCCCCGGATTACCCGCACCTGGCTGGGGTCCCTGTTGATGGCATCCAGAGGTTGGGTTTCAAAGAGCCAGCGGGCACACCTCACTGCATTGCTTTGGATTTCCTCCCGGCATGCGGCCTTGACCTCGTGGATGGCACCCTCTGCATCCTGGATGGCACACAGTGGCTCTGTTTGGAACAGCTTCACTGTCTTCTTCACATCGCCCTTCAGCTCCTGGATTTCTGAGCGCAGCTCCAAGGGGCTCTGCTCCTGGATGGAGGGGCGGGAGCCCAGGCGGTCCAGTGGCTGCGTCTCAAAGAGCATCCTGGTGCCCTGGACATCCCCGCTGGCCTCAGGCTCCCTTGCCGTAGCCTCCGGTTCCTCAGCCTCGCCAGTCAGCTCATCCAGTGGCTTTGTCTCAAACAGCCGGCGGGCTGCACGAACATCCCCTCTGGATGGCGGAGGTCCGGCTGGCTCCTGGTCCGTGCGGTTGGCAAAAGAACCTTCCTCAAACTTGCGGGAGGTAGCCTGGACATCACCGCCAGGCACAGGCTCCCTGGCAGGCGGCCGCTCACGGTCCCCAATGGCATCTAGCCGCCAGTTCTCAAAGATCCAGCGCATGCACTGGACGTCACCCTCTGTGGGCTCCTCGGAATCCAGGACGTCAGCCAGGTCTTCAGCCACGGCCTCGGCCAGATTCTTGCGGAGCTCAGGGTGGATGTGTTTGTAGAGGCGGCGGAGCTCGCTGGCTTGTCTCTGCTGGTGGAACTTGGAGAAGGACTCCTTGGGCGGGGGCGGGGGTAGGTCCTCCCGGGCTGGGGGTAGAGGGAGAGGCAGGTCCTCTGTGGTGGCCATCGGAATGGTCAGCATGGGGGCTGCCTGCGTCTGGGCTTTGGCCATCCTTCGGAGAAGGGTCAGAGATGAGGATGGGGCTGGTAGCTGGGAGAAATGATAGCAGGCAAAGCCTTAGGGCAGAGTTGTCCCATGGCAACTTTTGTTGAGAGACTCCCGCCCTCTCCAGACCTGCCCCCTGCGTGGTTGCCCTGTGACAAGTCTTGAACTTAGGGCATATGGAGCCACCCATCAGGGTGGGTCCTGCTTCCCCAGAATTACCTGGGTTGCTAGGGAGCGGGCAAGGCACTAGTGGCCGTGAGTTTGTCCTTTAGCCCTACAAGGGATGCCGAAACCTCCAATAGGCAAACCGGACAAGTTCCATCCTCACCTTCCTTTACCAAGGTCGGTTTTCCCCTCGTGAACTCCCAGGTGAATTCTGACTGAGGGGTTCCCAGTCTGGGAGAGGCGGTTCCCTAAGCTGGGGACTTCTTCCCGTGGAGAAGAAATTCCCTTTCACAGCACCAGAGGGCGCACTTGCCACTTTGCCGGGAGTCCTGCCCAGCCTCTAAGGTCTTGCCTCCTGACTAGCTCTCTAGCTTTCTGGCCCCAGGGGGTTTAGCAGGGCCTGGTGGCCTCTGCTGCAGCAGAAGCTGCTGAGGCTCTGTGAGGGGCGGTTGTTCGCAGGCTGTTCTTAGGGTCCCACGGAGCCAGATTCTGAGTGTCAGGTAGGGGTTTTTGGTGCATTACCCCAAGATTCAGAAGGTGGGAGCCGGGGGGCACTCAAGGGCCTTCTAGTCCAGCCACTCACAATTAAAGACAAGGAAAATGAGGCATGGAAAGAATCAGGTGAATGAGTGGCAGGCAGTGCTGGCTCGGGGTTCCTAGACCCGATTTGGGGCCCTGCTCCCAGGAAATAAGAGGGAAAGGGGCACGAAGCTTTCTTATTGGCTGTGGTGCCCCTCTGTGCTCCAGCACCCACCCTAGGTGTGAGGGAGACACCCACAGGGAGGGCAGGCACTGGACAAGAAGGCTTCCTGCAGAGACCTCCTTGCCCTGCCTCTTAGAGATTCTTCCCCAGCGGTAGGCCACCAGGCCCAAACTCCTGTACTTCTCTTTCTCCCTTTTCACGTCAGTCAGCTTCCTGCTTCCCCCCAGGTCCCCCACTCCCTCGCCTTAGCCTTCCACCGCTCAAGCCCTCCTCTGCTCTCCGTCCTCTGTGTCTTATCTGTCTTGTGACAGGTGGACTGACAGTCCCCAGAGGCCAGCAGGGAAGGAATGGGAAGCACGTCTCCCACCCCCATCCCCGCCCCACTGCCCCTGACCCACTGCTCTGCTCCACACTCATGCTAAATATAGCTGCTGTCCTGGCCTCGGCCCAGCGGCCCTGGGCTCAGGAGAGAGGCCCAGCTCAGCCACTGGGACCCTGGGCTCCCTCACCCAACTTATCTCCTTTGTCCTTTGACCCCCCTTCTGAGATAGCCATCCAGTCTGCCCACCAGACTTCAGAGACCCGATGTGGGGAAAACTCTGAAGCCTGCAGCCTGAGTCTCCTCACACACTCTGTGTGGTTCCTTTCATCTCTGAGTTCTGATGGGAACAAAGGCAAACCGTGACTCCCAGGCCTGTCACGACCATGTGGCCTGAGCAGATGGCATGTATGGACCATGAGCTCCAACCCACCACTGACCCCAGGAATCTCTAGAATCCCTGCTATGGTTACAAATTGTTAGCATCATGGAATCCAGGGATGTCAGAACTGTGGACCCTCAGAGGTCAAGGAACCTAACCCCTCATTGTTTAGACAGGGAAACAGAGGCCCAAAGACAGAGAAGGAGCTGTTCTGGGAGGCTCTGAAAGGTAATAGCAAGACCTGAAGCAGGTTTTCTGCCCTCTGCCCCTTCCACCCTTGCACCTGCCTGGCCCAAAACTCCTGGGGCTTAAATTCTACGGGACAGGAACAGCGGTGGGGTGTGGGTAGAATCAGAATTGGGACCACCACACTTAGGGTCGGGCCTGAACCCCAAGAAGTGCACCAGAGCTTGGCCTATCCAGGGCTGAGCCAACCTCTCAGGGCGACCCTACCTTTGCTGCCACGTCTGGTGCTCCTTGGTTCAGTCTCCACAGGTCTCTACATCTGGGCAGATTCAGATCCGGTCTCTCCTCCTCATGTCCCCAGATTTGCCCCAAGGGCTTTCCCACTGGGTAAGACTATGATCTGGGGCAAAGTCTGCCCTGCACCTCAGGCCCTGGGCATTGAAACGTGGGGAGGTGGGCTCAGAGGCCAGCCCTGGGGAGATATTCTTGGTGCCAGATATGCCAATACTTTTGCCCACAACAGCTAGACATGGGGTTTGTCCTAGCAATGCTGAGTCAGGCCTATGTCCTACCCTCCAGCCCCCATGTCCTCTGATCTCTCTTGTATCTCTCTTTCTTGTGGACATTGGGCCTACCTGGGGCTTCCCTGAGAGGAATCCCTGAAGCCTGGGGAGCTCCATACCTGTATTTTAGAAATGGCAGCTCCAGGCCACCTTCTCCTGAAAGCCAGACTGGTAAGAACCTGTGTCTTCTGTGGGACTCAGGTCTGTGGCAACCACTCTGAGAGCTCCCAGGGGGCTCATGCTAATGCTCCTTTAACTTCCTCATGGACTTTTTACATCAGGGACCCCCACCCCCCACTCACCTCCTTCCTCCACCCAGAGCTGACTGTGATCTACGCTCTCCTGTGAGCCATCCCACAGTGCCCACAGGGGACCCCAGCCCAGAGATCCAGCCTGCTGTGGAAAGACAAAATGCCAGGTCACTCACCTGAAGGTCCCGCTTGGCTGAGGGGATGCTCAGGTCTGTGGCAGGTGTGATCTAATTGTCTGTCTTTTCTCTTCGGCTTCTTGTTCAGGGCTGGTCCTGCTCTGCTGGCCTCGTTAGACGCCTTCTTGCTGCCCTGGCTCGGGTCTCTGTCCTCTGCCAGCCTAGCAGCTGCCTTTATCTTGCTGACTAGGGGGTGGGCCAGGTGGGGGCGGGTGGGAGAGGCTAAGTTCAGAGTATGAAGTGGCTCAGTTATTTTTAGGTCTTGGGGAAGTTCCCCTTCCATCCCAGGGAATCAGTTACATGTCCTTTCTGCTGCGAGGGGAAGAGGAGTAGGGACAGCTTCATTCATTCAAGTCTCATCTGAGGACTGGGGTCAGTGACTCAGCCATAGTGTGGGGTGCAGGTGTCCCAGACTATTTTGAGGGAATGAATCAAGAGGGGCATCTGACACCTAGACAGCCCTACCCCCTTGTCCCACGTGGCCCCCCTCTCTGCTCTGGACTGGTCTCTGACTATTCCTGATGTGTGTGTTCACTGTGCCAGGGGACTGGAGGCCCCCTGAGGGCAGGCCTGGGTCCTCTCCTCTGCTCCTGGCCTGCACACTTCTGAGGGTAAGCCCAGCTCTCCTTCTCCCCCATTCCCTCTGCACTAAGGATTCCACTCTCTTGTCCTAACTCTTTGTGCCCCATCCACTGAGCTACACAATCCGGAGTGCAACTGGACTAGTGGAAAGACATCTGAATTTCCAGGCTTCACTCTTTGCTAGGTCCTCGACTTATCAAAGAATTCCACAGAATGGTTCTGTGGTTTTCATAGCCAATGATCTGGGTCCTTGTTTACTTTTGGACTCTTCCCTCTGACTCAGGGCCCAGGCTTTCTGGGAATGGGGGGGAAGGGAGGGATGGCACATGGTGAGCTGACTGTGGTGTTATTTCTGACCCTGGAGTCATCAGCTTCCCAGTCACAGACAACTGCGGGGGGTCATGCCTCCCCCTTCTTTGCTTCCCAGAACCCAAGGTGCTAGCAGGGTCCAGAGGTCCTGGTGTTCCAACCAGGAAGGGTGAGGGGCATCAGGAAACCATCCAGAACACTCAGGAAGGGGGCGTTTTGCCCAGGTGCTGGGTCTAAGGCTGTGCAGGTGCCTTCTGTGACCTGGCAGCTCAGGGTCTCCTTCTGACATCTGGGATGCCTTCTGGTGCCCAGCGGTGATACCTGGCACTGCTCACTTTTTCCACTGAGTCAGCGTGAGTCATGCTGCACTCACGTGGGGCCAGACAGAGGGGCGTCTAGGGACCCCTTCTCCTGCATCTGCTTGCGCTTTCAGCTTCCCCTGTTCTTTTCCATCCCCCTACCTGCTCCCCAGGCTTTTTCTCATCATCTCCTTTGTTCTTATCTAATACAACTTTCCTTTTCAATATTGTCACAGGCTAGCAGCAGGTGCTGATTTACGTTTAAATTGAGTGAAATGAATTAAAATTAAAAATCCAGTTCTCCATCACACTAGCCACATTTTGAGTGCTCTGTAGAGATGTATGCCTACTAACTACCATGCTGGACACATCCCGTGGAAAGTTCTATTGCACTAATGAGATCAACACTGAGAGGAGCTCAGGAAGCTCTGAGCTACCAACCTAGTCTAGCAAGTGGGCTTTACGGGCTGCAGCCTGTTTAATGATGACCAACTGCTGCCTGTCTGAGGGGCCCAGAATAAAGGACTTTCAGTTTTAAAGCTGGAGAACTGAAGAAAAGCAGAATGAGTCATCCCAAGTGTAGTGATCCGATGGTGCCACATCACGAAGGTGTCAATTACAAGGCCACTGAGGCATGGTTTATCAGAACATCTGTTTAAAAAAAAAAAAGATTTTATAGAGGTGCCTGGGTGGTTCAGTGGGTTAAACCTCTGCCTTGAGCTCAGGTCATGATCTCAGGGTCCCGGGATCAAGCCCCAATCAAGCCCCATGTCGGGCTCTCTGCTCAGCAGGGAATCTGCTTCTCCCTCTGTCTCTCTGCCTGCCTCTCTGCCTACTTGTGATATCTCTCTCTCCCTCTCTCTCTCTCTGTTTCAAATGAATAAATAAATAAATCTTTTTTTTTAAATAAATAAATCTTTAAAAAAAAAAAAGATTTTACTTATTTGACAGAGAGAGCATGCATGAGCTGGGTGAGAGGCAGAGGGAGAGGGATCCTGCTCAGCGTGGATCCCAGTCCTAGGACTCTGAGATCATGACCTGAGCCGGAGGCAGACACTTAACGGACTGAGCCACCCAGACGCCTTTCTCAGAGTAGCTTTGGTGGAGACATTGCACATCTCTCTCTTTCAACTCCCTCAGATCATCTTGAGAATGAGGCTGGGAATAAACACATTGAGGTTGAATGGCTGTGCTGATTAATGGAACTTTGTCCAAAGGCAGAGGGGCGTTGGGGGAGGGGTGGTGGTTTCCGGAGGACGCCATTCCCTCCTTCTGGAGCCCGGGGCTCCTCAGTCTTGAGGGGGCCTTCCCTGGTCAGCCCCTCCCTCCACATGGGGGTCCGCCCAAGCTGGGGGTTGGTCAGAAGTTCATGGTCTCCCCGCTAAGCCGGCACGAGATGGCAGAGTACAGCCAGGAGCTGGTGGCAGACTCACCAGAAGCTTCAGGAGAGACAGGATCCAGGGATAATTAGGGGCCGACTGCCTGAGTGTGAATCCCACCTATGTCACTCACTAGCTGTGTGACCTTGGCAAGTTCCTGATCCCTTCTATTCCTCAGTTTCCTCATCTATAAGATGGGGACGATAATTGTGCATACCTCAAAGGGTTGCTGTGGAGATTATACATTTCTCTTTCTCTCTCTCTCTCTCTTTCACACACACACACACACACACACACACACACACACACACACACACGGTGCATTTAGAGTAGGGTCTGGCGCACTACAAGCTCAATAAATGAGTAAACTCATTAAGTTTTTCCTGGATCCCTGCCAACCCCAGCTTCTCCAGGTCCCAGATCCCAGTGTGCCCTCTTGGTCTGAAGACAAGTGCCCTTCAAGGCTCTGGCCAGCAGTTCTGGCTTCCCTGTAGCTGGGAAGCAGACACTGGTGCCAAAGGACAGCTCTGAGAAGGCCAGGCTGGGTCTCTTCCAGGCCCGAGGGAGACAGGTCTGCTCAGCCTCTTGATAAAACCATCTGAATCCGGAACAAGGATTTTCTGCTCTGGGGGCAGCTCGGAGGGTGGGCACACTGGCGGGGAGAGGGGGTGTCTCCACCCTCCTACTAGAGGAACGTGGCTACCATGTGGGAGGTGGTGGAGCGTGGGATCTGGCGTCAGACTGCTGGGATCAAATCGACAGCCTGTCTCTTCCTATTTATATGCTCTCTGAATGTCTTTCAGTTCTCTGCCACTGGTAGCTCAGGATCTTCCAAGAGTCGACCCACCCCCAACCCCTGGAGCATTTGGGAGCAAGTGACTTCATGGGGAGGGGAGGAATGTGCTGAGGGAGTAAAGTGAGCTGGGGGCGGGAGGAAAGCGGGTTACTACTGTGGATGGCCAGAGCTTGGTCCCACTGGGGGGCCTCTGCCAGCTGGTGCAGAATGTGTGTCACCAGGGCAAGGAGGCTGGGGTGTTCACCCACTCATACTCACCCCCGCCCGGATGGAAGCCCCGGGCTCTCCTATCCTTCCGGCCCACCCTTGAGACAGAGATACAAGGGTTCGAGGTGGGAATCTATGAGTCTGTACAGGGACTGTCCCCTGAAGTGGAGTGAGGCGGGGTATGGGGTGGGGTGGGGACCAATATGTGTGTGCCCATTTTACAGGTCAAGAAATGAAGGCTTGGAGAAGTCAGGTCAACATATGAGTGACAGGCTCAGCAAGGACTAGAACTCAGGTGTCCTGTCCCGGAGGTCAGGGTGGTCTAGCCCCTGGGGGTGCTTTGTGAGGAGGGATGTGAGGGGGACAAGACAGACCTGGGTCTCACTATAGACATGGCCACCACCAAGGTGCCCAGCCCTGCCTGACAGAACAGAAGGAAGCCTGGAGGCGGTTGCTCCTTAATCCTTGAGCTTGAAGAATTGTTGTCAGTCCTGCACACATTCCGGGGACTCCAGATCACTTGTGGCCAGGGAGGGGTGCCATTGGCAGCATCCTGGGACAGGGGCCCTGCCCTTTGACCCTGTTAGCATCCTGCTGGTGAATTTCTCCTCGTCCCTTCCTTCTCCAATACTTACCAGTGCCCCACTGGTCCATGCTGGACAATTCCCAGGACATGACAGCTTGTCAGCAGTAGAGCCTGTCCTGGGAGCCCACAGCTCCTTGGGAACTGGACCTGGTACCAGCGTGGACAGAGGTACCAGCGTGGCACTGAGGGGTTTAGGGAGGGAAAAGCAAACTCCAAATTGGGTCCCCTGGGGTGGTTTCATGGAGGAGGTAGCCTGTGAGCTGAGTCCCCCAGATGAGGAGGCACTTGAGAAGAGATGGTGGGTATTAGGGGCTGAATTGTGTCCCTCTCGAATTTATATATATATATTTAGATTTTATTTATTTATTTAAGAAAGAGAGCAGGGACGCCTGGGCGGCTCAGTTGGTTAAGCAGCTGCCTTCGGCTCAGGTCATGATCCCAGCGTCCTGGGATCGAGTCCCACATCGGACTCCTTGCTCAGCGGGAGCCTGCTTCTCCCTCTGCCTCTGCCTGCCACTCTGTCTGCCTGTGCTCACTCTAACAAATAAATAAATAAAATCTTTAAAAAAAAATAAAAAAAAAAAAAAAGAAAGAGAGCAAATGGGGGGAAGGACAGAGGGAAAAGCAGATTCCCTGCTGAGCAGAGAGCCTGACATGGAGCTCAATTCCAAGACCCTGAGATCATGGCCTAAGCCAAAGGCAGACACTTAACTGACTGAGCCAGCCAGGCACCCCTCAGATTCATATGTTGAAGCCTTAACTCCCAGACCTCAGAATGTAATTGTATTTGGAGAGAAGGCCTTTAAAGAAGTAATTAAGGTAAAATGAGGCCAAAAGAGTAGGGTCCTAACCCCACAGGACTAATGTCCTTTGTAACAAGAGAAAGAGACACCAGGGATGTGTATGCACAGAGGAAAGGCCATGTGAGGACACAGGGAGAGAGGCCTCAAAAGAAACCAAACCAGCCAGGACCTTAATCATGGACTTCCAGCCTCCAGCACTGTGAGAAAATTAATTTCTGTCTTTTCAGCCACTCAGTCGGTGGAATTTTGTTCTGGTGGCCTGAGCTGATGAAGTTAGTAAGGAACAACATTTAGGTGGAAGGTATGGCCTAAGTATAGGCAGGGAAGTGGGAAAATCTGACTGAGCCCAGGGTGAGGAGAGAGATGGTTGTTACAGGAGTCCCAGAGGTCATGGGGTCAAGTTTTATCCATTTCTGCACCCCCCACACTGCAGATTAATTTAAGCAGGTCTTTGTGGGATGTAGTTGGCAGAATTCTAAAGATGGTCCCCCCAAATTCCCGTCCCCTGGTGATTCATCAAACGCTACTCTAGGCACTGCCAGGAAGGGATTTTGCACAGGCGAGTCAAGTCCCAAGTCAACTGATTTTAAAATAAAGAGATTATCTGGGTGGGCCTGACCCAATCATGGAAGGCTCTTAGAAGTGGAAAGCTTTCCTCTGATGGTGGCAGAAGGGAAGTCATTGAGACTGCAGACAGAGGGAGATTTGACACACCCTCCTCGACTTGAAGATGGAGGGATCTTGTGAGCCGCAACGTGGTTCCTTAAGGAACAGAGAGAGGCTCCTGGCTGGCAGCAAGGAGAAGGGGACCTCTGTCTTAATGCAGGAACCGAATTCTGTCATCATCTGGCATGAGCTTGGAAGAGTTTTCTTCAGTTTCAAGGTAAGGTTCAGCCTTTTCCCGGCCTAATGTTTCCCTGAGCTGAGAGCCCAGCCCTGCCATGCCAGACTTCGGTATTAGCTACAGAACTGTGAGCTAATAAATGGTGTCATTTAAGCTGCTAAGTTTGTGGTATTTTGCCTCACAGGAATAGAAAACAGTAAGAGTGGAAACCCGAGCAGTGGGGGGTGGATGGAAGGCCACGCCTGCCCACTTGTAACAGGCACCCAGCCAGCGGGGGGCTCTGCC
The DNA here is from genome assembly GCF_002288905.1 of Enhydra lutris kenyoni. Lineage (NCBI taxonomy): Eukaryota > Metazoa > Chordata > Mammalia > Carnivora > Mustelidae > Enhydra > Enhydra lutris. The sequence goes on from NW_019154150.1 coordinate 12,093,230, forward strand.
TCAGCATTCCCCACTGTGCGGAAGGCTATGGGGTCGTAGGCAGCTGTGCTTGGCACCCCCAGGTCACCAGAGAGCCTCAGAGCATCTCAGACTCCAGAAATCCTAGTTAGGGGAATTCAGAGCAAGAAGATCCCAGTCTTTCATCCACCAACCACCCCTCTCTCCCCCGCGCCCCACCGGCCATTTCACACCTGGGGGCTGGAGGTTTGCAGCAGATCTGGGAGTGGAGTAGTGGAGAAACCGGTTCAGGAAGCCCTCCCCTGGAATCCAAGCTCCACACTTGCCAGCCCTCCAAGCCTTAATTTCTGTGTCTGTACAACAGAGATGGGCTGAGGAAGGAAGGGCATCTGGCCAGAGGGAAGCGAGTGGGCACAGACGCAGGTGCAGATGGTGTGACATGGGCTGTGTGACTTGAGTGCAAGATGGGTGACAGAATGAAGAGAGTGGTCTTGGGCAGTGGGCACAGGGACACGTTATGAGTTGGGGCCCCATCCGGAAGTGTGTGTTTCAGGGCCAGTTTGGGTCATAGGTGGTGAGAGCCGGTCCCAGCAACCCAGGTTCTAAGTAATGAAGATTTTGGTGGTGGCAGAGAGGAGGGGATGAGGGGCTGAGCCCGCGGGATTCTCAGGAGGTAGAACAGACAAAATCCAGGTAAAAGAGCTGCAGGGTGCCTGAGTGCTGGGTGAATTGTCTGAGGCAGCAGGCAGAAAGCTGGTCCAGTATACTCGGCGGTAAGGAGAGGGCCCTTCAGAGGCCATCCCCAACTTGTCGGGCTTGGGGCAGCGGGTGGGCACTGGGAGTGAGGTGGAGAGCAGGGTGGCTGGTGGGGAGGGGTGACAGGCTGTCTTTGAACCAGATGTGGGTGAGGTGGGCAGAGCCATCTTCAGGGGCCAGATAATGGGATTTGGACCTCTGGACTGGGGACAGGGAACCAGCAGCCATATGTGTGCAGAGGGGGCCGCGTTCCCCCAGAGGTCTGTGGAGACGGGCAGGCTCAGGGGCAGACGTGGGTGAAGGTGGACAGTAGCGAAGATGCAGAAGGAAGTAGTAGCCAGGGAGGCAGGAGAAAAACCAGGAGAGGAGCTGGTCTTGGAAGATGCTGAAGGAGGAATGCATTTCAAGGAGGGAGGGAAGTGACAGTGTCCAGTGCTCCACAGAGTAAAGAGTGGGAAGGGGCTGCCAGATTGACCAAGAACGCCTTTGAGGACTTTACCCGAGAGCCACTTCCAGGCTGTGGAGGGCTGCGGACGGGTTGGGCTGAGCATGTGGGGGCACTCGGGAGAGACGCTTCTGGTGAATAACTCCTCCGGTCCTCAAAGTTCTCACCGGTCTAGTGGGAACCAATATAGGAGTCAGGGCTCTGGTGAAAACAAAATCAGGGTCAGGAAAGCACTCCTGGCAAGAGAGATGCCCAGTTCCAAAAGCAGGTGGGCAAGCGGTGGGAAATGGCTGGTAAGGCCCTCAGTGCCCAGAAGGTGGCAGCACGTCCTCAAGGGACACTTTGCCTCTCTGGACCAAGACTGCAACCAAGACTGCGTCTTAACATCTCATTTATTTATCAGCACCTGATGAACCCTGGGTGTTACTCAGCTAATGAATCACTGAGCACATCATCAAAAACTAACGATGTACTATATATGGGATAATTGAATTTTTCATTTTTTTATTAAGCTCAGTTAGCCACTGTGCAGTACATCATTAGTTTTTGATACAGTGTTCAGTGATTCATCAGTTGTGTATAACACCTAGTGCTCATCACAACAAGTGCCCTCCTTTTTGTTTTTTTTAAAGATTTTATTTATTTATTTGACAGAGAAAGAGGGAGATCACAAGTAGGCAGAGAGACAGGCAGAGAGAGAGAGGGAAGCAGGCTTCCTGCTGAGCAGAGAGCCTGATGCAGGGCTCAATCCCAGAACCCTGAGATCATGACCTGAGCCGAAGGCAGAGGCTTAACCCATTGAGTCACCCAGGCGCCCCAACACGTGCCCTCCTTAACACCCATCACCCTGTTGCACCCCCCCCCCCATTGAATTAAAAAAAAAAAAAAGAATGCTTTGCACAGCTACTGTGTGCGGAGCTCTGGGCTAAGCACTGAAGATTTTATATGTAGATCTCTCTATCTGTATCCTCATGGAGCCTACATTTTGGTTAGAGGCCGATAAAACAAGCAAATGAATTGTCATCGTAACCATCAATTAACTCTCTAAACTTCAAAGCTTTATCTTTTCTGAGTTCCAGGGGAACCTTTGTGGAACATGACAGATGTCCCTTCCTCCTTGAACCGAGCAGCGCCTTGCTTGTTCATGGGACAGACTGAACGAGTTTTCCAAAGATGGCCCCTCCAGTATCTCCCATCTCATCCCATCTCCCTTCGAATGTGATTTTGACGCTCTTCCAACAGACAGAAAGGAGTCTATCGCCATTCTCTTGCATCCAGGCAGGGTTGTGACTGGTGGAAGGGCATTTTACGACTTCTGAGGTTGGCCATAAAAAGCAACACAGCTTCCAGCTTCTTCTCTGGGGACAGTGGAACCCCGTCACTGTGCCGTGAAGAAGCACAAGCAGTCTGTGAAAAGATTACATAGAGATGAACCAAGGGCCCCAGCCCCTGGCCCTGCTAATTCCACCCGACAGTCAGCATTTGTTGCCAGCCACGTGAGGAAGCCAGCTTAAAGCGGGTTTTCCAGTTTCCAGGTGAGTTGTCCCAGGTGACACCACGGTGAGCAGAGACGAGCTGTCTCTGATTGCTGAACTGTGGGTAAGATGATTGCTATTGTTTTAAGCCACTTAAAACTTGAAGTAGTTTGTTATGCAGCAATAGATAGAATCAAGTCATTAAATTCATACTTATGAGCCCAACATACTATTGGGCTCTTTGCTAGGAGCTGGGGATAGAGGGTAAAGAGGACAGGCACGATCTCTGCTGCACGTTTGCTGTCCAGCTGGGGGAACGGAGTGTGACCAAAGCACTATAATTCGCTGGCTAAACTTGAAGCCATGACAAGGTTCCCTGGTTCCAGGCACCTCCCCTTTTTACCTTGTCTCCAGGTATAGTAAACGAATGGTTAACCTCCCTTTCCTGAGTCACTGTGAACCTCCCATGAGAAAGTGTCTATTGAGAACATCCAGGGCAGCCCCTGGGGTGACATGGCCCATAAGCCTCCCAACTCACACCACCTCCAGAGCCTTTGCTGCAGCCCAGGCCACCGTGTCCCACCTCTGGGATGAGACCAAAGTGTGCCAGGGCTCCCAAGACTCTGAACGAAGCAGCAGCCCCAGCTGTGTCTCCGGCCCCACCTTGCAGCACTCTCTCCTTCCCTCTTTTTCCTGCCCTCAGGATGCATCAAGCTTACTCCCATTTTAGGATCTCAGTACCTGCTGTTCTCTCTGCGGAGCTGCTGGGGACACCTCCTCCACTCCCTCCCCTCCCCAAACATTTACACCAGAAGCAGGAGTATACATGGAGCTTGTCCTCCTCCTGTCCCTGTTCTGTCCTACACTGTGAGGGACCTGTGTGTGTGTGAGGAGACCCCAGACTGCTGGTCCACATGGCATCATAAACTCCCCTCTCCATGGCCACTCCCAGGCCTTGATATGTGGGCCTGGGCAGAACAGTATGCTGTCCAGTGGATGGACCTAGAAAAGAGACTAGACTGAGTAGAAAATACCAGGGTCCTAGGTACATTGAGATGGAGAGAGACCTCTTCAGAGGCCTTGCTCAGTGGGGCTGCCTGGAGCTCAATGGGACCCCCAAAGAGAGAATATCTGTAGGGGTAGACCTCTAGGTCCAGTGGCTAAATGGGAATTATTAGGAACATCCACCATGTCGATAACTGCAGGTGGTATGGGGCTTGGGGGCTCCTAAACCTTCAAAACATCCCATGATAGAAAGAGCCAGCCTCCTGAGCCAAGCTCAGGAATCAATGCTTCAGGAAAGTACAAGTCCTGGGATCTCTTTCCCTGCGCCATCCCCTGAACTTGGGCTCTGGAGGGGTCAGAACACAAAGGGCAAGGTGGGCAGGCAGGGGAGGTGAGCAAGGTGGGATGATGCAAGAAGGCTGCCCCGGTTTAGCTTGGAAACCCGGTAGGGAAGGAAAGGGTAGAGGGGTTATCTCACTCTTTCCTCTCCAAACTCTGTTCTCTTTACCCTTTACCCATCTGCTGTTACTTCAGACTTATGGTGCAGGAAGAAGAGGGAGGAGAGACAAAGAGGGCAGGGAAAGTGTTGGTGGTGCCCTCTAGGAGGGTCAGAAGCCCATATGTTGGCTGTTCCTCATGTGGACCACCCTGTGGGTGCACTGGGCAAACAGACACCATCCACAGGTAGGCCATTCCCTGATCAGGGTTACATGACCCCAAGACAAGTGCTGATGCCATCTTTCCACCTACACACACCTCTTCCTGAGTATGTACAGGAGAACTTCCACCCTCTTCACTCTACTCTCCACTCAGCCCAGGGGCTGGAATCTCCTGGGGGCACTCTTGAAGGCCCCCATCAGACCTAAAGTGGGAGGAGGACGACACTTGCCTTCAAGAAACCCTCTTTGCAGTTTCACTTCTAGTCGCAAACTTCTGCCTGGAGGCACGAGTTGGATGAAAGGTCAAAACCCAGTTTGGTTGCCCACTTTCTTTAAGTATTGCACTTCATTTCAGATTGGGGGTGGGGCCGCTCTTGGGTGCATTTTTTTTTTTTTTAAACCTACAGAGCTTTGACTAAAATCTCGAAGACAGGAAATGCCTTTTGAAAGTTCTTGTTACATAAATGGTTTTGTACCTGGAACGGTTCAAGATGTACTTCAATGGCATAAAGATGATTTTAAGCTAAAAATGTCTGAATACACAGCAGCCACAGGAGAAAAACCTTATCTTAACTTCTTCTGTAGATGCGAGCAGGACCTCCTGAAAATTACAGTTGCCATGAATGCTCCCTCTCTGGGACGTTTACAGCCAGAAGGAGACTAACAATTATAACTGGGATGAGTAATTGCTTCAATAAACTTTATTTAAAGCTGTCCTACCTTCCATTTATTCTTCCATAGAAGCTCTTTCTCCTTATTAAGAGGGTTATAAACCTCTATCTTTGGATATGTGGGGAGCCAATAAATGGAAGTCTCCCTGGCAAAGAAACTTTGTCTTCTCCCCTCTTAATCTGTTTGTTGTTAGTTAATTCACAGGCCTCCAGTACTGAACCTAAGTGAGTAGAAGAAAATTTTTTTTTTATCCCAACACACTCTTCTCTTGACAACAAATGTATGGATGGTCATCTAAGATTTTCTGCCTGATACTGGATTCTATCTTCTTGCTCTGCAAATGTCATAGCACAGCAGAGTTCACTCATTTTCTCCCTCTCATGCATGTTAATTGGGTTAGAAGATGAGATGGGAGAAAAGAACATATGAGAGATTTCACTGCCAAATTTATTACTCATTTATAGAAACCACTGTACCTCCAGTTTAGACACAAACAAGGAAAGGCTGTTGTATTGCTAGGGAGTAGCTGTATGGAAGGAACGTTTTCTCAGTTCCAAAGTGATCATGGCCAGGAGACTGGATGAATTATGTTGTTTTTATTCAGTTGGGTCTAATTGCTCTTGAATGCAGAATGCCACCAGGTAGCTGATTACAAATGACTGGACCAAAAAAAAAAAAATCAATAGCTTGTATATTAATCAGTGTGGGCCACCATAATGAAATACCAGTGATTGGGTGGCTTAAACAATAGGAATTTATTTCTCACAGTTCTAGAGTCTGGGAAATCCAAGGTCAAGGTACCTGTAGATTTGGTCCTTGAGGAGGGCCTCTTCTTAGCTTGCAGATGTCAACCTTCTTGCTGTGTCCTCACATGGCAGTGGAGAGGAGGGGAGCAAGGACAGCTCCTTCTTATAGGGACACTAGCCCTGTCACCAGGGCCCCGGTCTCATTTAACATTTTATTTATTCATGAGAGAGAGAAAGAGAGAGAGGCGGAGGGAGGAGAAGGCAGGACTTGATCCCAGGACCCTGGAATTGTGACCCCAGCTGGAGGCAGACACTTAACTGATTGAGCCACCCAGGCTCCCCTGAAAATTATCTTTTAACACAGGCCAGCCTTTGGGAGGAGAAGTGGCAAGACTCAGCTTCCAAAGAAGGACTGTCCTGCTTCTCCATTTTGGGTCATAGCCACCCCCACCTGCCAGTTGTTGAGGCCTCAAATCCTCAAGGTCATCCTTGACCCTTCCCTTGCTTGCATGTCCCCATCCAACCCTGTGGTTGTCTGAATGATGGCCCCCAAAGATGTTCACATCCTAATCTCTGGAACACATGAATATGTTACCTTCCATGGCAAAGGGGATATTGTAGATGTGAGTAAATTAAAGATTCCAAGATGGGGAGATTATCCTGGATTATTTAAGTGGACCCAATCTAATCACAAGGAAAGCAGGAGGACAAGTTAGAAAAAGGAGATGTGAGCATAGAAGCTGAAGCTGGAGTGATATGCAGTCATCAAAAAACCCTGAAATCTGGGGCACCTGGGTGGCTCAGTGGGTTAAAGCCTCTGCCTTCAGCTCAGATCATGATCCCAGGGTTCTGGGATTGAGCCCCGCAGACTGCTTCCCTTCCTCTCTCTCTGCCTGCCTCTCTGCCTACTTGTGATCTCTGTCTGTCAAATAAATAAATAAAATCTTAAAAAAAAAAAACACCTGAAATCTTGCCATTTGCAATGCTGTGAATGGAACTAGAGGGTATTATGCTAAGTGAAATAAGTCAATCAGAGATAGACAATTATCATATGGTCTCTCTAATATGAGAAGTTTGAGAGGGAGGGAGGGGATCGTGGAGGATAGGGAGGGAAAAAATGAAACAAGGTGGGACCGGGGAGGGAGACAAACCATAAGAGACTTTTAATGTCAGGAAACAAACAGAGGGTTGCTGGGGGTGGTGGGGAGGGATGGGGTGTCTGGGTGATGGACATTGGGGAGGGTATGTGCTATGGTGAGTGCTGTGAAGTGTGTAGGCCTGATGATTCACAGGCCTGTACCCCTGGGGCAAATAATACATTATACGTTAATAAAAAGTAAAAAAAAAAAAAAAAAGAAGAAGAAGAAGAAGCTGGAGTGATGTGCTCTGAAGGCAGAGGGGGTGAGGGAGTAGGGCATAAGCGGAGGAACACAATGGCCTTGAGAAGCAGAAAAGACAAGGGAATGGAGTCTCCCCTCCAGAGCCTGCAGAAGGAACCAGGTCCCCTAAACACCTCGGTTCTAACTCTGGAGGCTCTTTTCAGGGTTCTGAGCTTCAGAACTATAAGAGAATAAATTTGTGTTGTTGTAAACCAATACATTTGTGGTAGTTTTCTAGCAGCAATAGGAAATGAATGCAAACATCCGAGCAGATTATGTTGGCTTTATCTTTGAAATGTAGCCAGGATCTGACCACTTCTCCCCAGTTCGCTGCTGGCATCTTGGGCCAAGCCAGTTCCAACCGTTGCCTGGGTTGCTGCCATCACCTGCTTACTGGTCTCAGCATGCCCTGCCCGGCAGCCTTTTCTGCCCTCTGGATGCAGGAGATGAGAGTCTTTACTGCCAAGAAGGGCCTCTGGCTTTCCCCGTTGGCGTACCTTAGAGGCCACTGCAGCCACATCCATTTCTGTTGTCCTTACAGTTACTAAAGTTACCACTTCCATACCTCTAAAGGCCTGATCTGTTGCACCCATCAGGGCTTCCCCTCCCTCCCTGCACCATCCCAGTTCAGCCCCAGGGACGGTTCAGACAACTGCACTTCAGTAGCTTATCGAGGGCAGTTCGTACTTAGGAGCAGCAAGATAATCAGCTCCAAAGTCCCATTTCACGTTTGCTTTCTCAGAACGCACCTGTTGCAGGTCATGTCCCCCAGGACTCAGACTCTGAGTGCAGATTGGCACGCAGGAAGCATTCAGGGGAGTACTCTGGAGACCAAGAGCTGTGGGCCAGGGATGGGAGGAGATGGACTCCTAAGATGAGTGGGGCACAGTGGAATTGTAAGGCCCCCACCATGAGGGCCATAGCTATCCTGTAAGCAGGTGTGCAGCTGGGGTACCCATCCATGTTGTCTACACATGGGGCGAGAGGGGCAGCATTTCCTGTTCCTTCATTGGTGCATGTGGGTTGGCTGCAGGAAGGGGTACAACCATGGGAAAGGGAGTTTTTCCCAGCCCTAGGCAATCCTTGGGGAGAGTCTCACCTGAAAGCTTTCAGCCACCAACCTTCTCAGCAGCTGGTGGGGAGAGGAGTTCCAGCAGGGGTGAAGGGGGAGGGCTGGATGCCGTCTATTACGTGAACTTTTATTAAAGCTAGCGGGTTGTTTTTTTTTTTTTTAAGATTTTATTTATTTATTTGACAGAGATCACAAGTACGCAGAGAGACAGGCAGAGAGGAGAGAGGGGAAGCAGGCTCCCCGCTAAGCAGAGAGCCTAGTGCGGGGCTCGATCCCAGGACCCTGGGACCATGACCTGAGCCGAAGGCAGAGGCTTTAACCCACTGAGCCACCCAGGTGCCCCTAAAGCTAGCGGGTTTTATCACCATCCTGCTTAAAGCCTTCTAATGACATAAAACAAAATCACATGCACTAGGCCCAACACTCTCCAACATGAGCTAACAAGGCTCCCTCTGCGTCACCAGGCTCTGTCATATTCGCCTTCTTTCTATTCATTTGCTCAATATTAGTTGAGTATTTACTATGGACTACACAATGGTCTAGATCATAGATGACAAAACTATATTTGTAGGCCAAATTGTGAGGCTGCTTGTTTTTATAAAGTTTTAGGGGCTCCTGGGTGGTTCAGTTGTTTAAGCATCTGCCTTCGGCCTGGGTCATGATCCTAGAGTCCTGGGATTGAGCCCCACGTCGGGCTCCCTGCTCAGTGAGAACCCAGCTTCTCTGTTTTCTTCTGCTCCTCTCCTTGCTTGTGCTTTGTGCTCTCTCTCTCTTTCTCTCAAATAAATAGATAAAATCTTTATTCAATCAATCAGTCAATCAATCAGGAAAAGGTCACACTGAGGAATCACTTACTGGTCTCTGTAAGGAAGGTATGTAGTGAAGGATTAACCTTACCCAAAGAGAGGTCTTGCCTTTGTCTCAGCTCCTGGGAGGTGTCTCCAGGCCCCCAGAATGTCCTGCCTGTAGAAATGTCTCTTTGCCTGGGGGCTTTGGCCACTGATGATCTAAGGATGTGACTCAGGATGGGGGCTGTGGGCCATGCTGTCAGTTTTGGCCTCCAGGGGAACTGGGGACCACAGTGTTCGCTAATGTCTGGGAGGGGCTGGGGACTAAAGGTCAGCCACCTGCTCAGTGTGTGCCCAAGCTTCAGTAAGTACTCTGGACACCAAAGACTCGGGGGACTTTCTTGCTGGTTCACATTACTCTTTGCACACCGTCACATTCTGTGGCTGGTTGGAGATAATGCCCTTGTCTGTGGCTCCACAGGAGAGGACAACCAGAAGCTTCATGTTTGGACTCGCCCTATGCATCCCTTCTCTTAGGTAACTTTACCTGTATCCTTTCCCTATAATAAACCATAACTATAACAGCTCTCAGTGGATTCTTCCAGCAAGTTATCTAACTTGACGGTGGTTTTGGGAAGACTGCTGGACTTGCAGTTGGTATCAGAAGTCAGGTGGTCTCTTGTGGGCATTGATTCCTATAACATGTAACCTTGCCTGAAGTAATCAGCAAGACCAAAGGCCAGGCAAGTCCAGTAGTTCTGGTAAGTGTCGAAATTTTAAGTTGGAGGATCCCATTAATTCTCTGAACATTGCCTGAGGATGGAGGGTGACAGGCAGTGATAATTCCAAGACATTTGCAAGGTTTTGTTAAGGCTCACATGATTTGCCTTGTGAATGGGCATCTTGGGTACTGGGGATTGTGGAAGGTGTGAAAGAGTGACACAATTGGAATCATTTTAGAATAGACCCAGCGTGGCCCTTACAGGGAGATCACCTTTCCCATCTATTTAAACTGGGCCAAAATCTTTGGACTGGTCAAGCAGCTACTGTTTCACAAGCAACTGTTTGAGAAGTCAACAGGACAATAGTCATCCTGATCATGACACCGGGTTATGGACTTTCTGAACACAGAATAGCTAACTAGCGCAGGCCCGGCATGGTTTCGTGCGCTAACACCAACAGAATGTCCCTCAGCCTGTTGGTCTGACAGACAACTTCATTTTCTCTTATCCAAGTATTTGCCCGCGTCCTCTTTCTCATCCAAACCCCTGCTTTCATCCCCTCGGTGGGGCACTTTTCTGATTATTGCCAGAATCAGTGCTTCCCAAACTGCAATTCTTTGATCCCAAATAAATACTCATTTACCTCACCATGGCTCTTTGCTTTCCAGTTGACAAAGGTATATCCCAAGAGGAACACATATTCTCTAATAGGTTTTTTTTTTTAAGATTCTTATTTATTTATTTATTTGAGGGGGATGGAGGGAGCGTGCGCACATAAGGAGGGGGAGCAGCAGGCAAGGGAGAAGCAGACTCCCACCGAGCAGGGAGCCCCATGTGGGACTTGATCCCAGGACTCTGGGATCATGACCGGAGCCAAAGGCAGACGCTTAAAGACTGAGCCACCCAGGCGATGGGCTTTAGCCTTAAGGCAACTATGATATGCACGAGCAACGGCTTCAAGTGTGCTATGAAGGACTTTGTCTATTACTGTGTTCCTGTGTGTGCGTTCCCAGGGCTTGATTATTCTTTTCAGGCCAAATAAAGTAAAAGGTAGCTGTAAAGCAGGCAGTTCTTACAGAGCTTATTTTTAGTCTTATAAAACCCTGCTCGTGTTTATCTTCCCAAGGAAGGGATTCAGGGATGGAAATTTTAGTAAGTTCATAGAGTACAGAGTTGATAGAAAAAATCGGAAACCCACAGTCTATAATATCCAGCCAGGCCTAAGAATCTACAAAGCTGTATTTTAGTTGTGGGTCTAGAAAATTCCTGGATTACTTGCATTCTTTTTGGAGACAACCAGTTTAGACTCTGACCTAGCTCATGAACGATGTCTAGAAATAATTGTAATTTTTCCTTAGAGACTTTGTGTCCTTTTCAGCTATTACAGCAAATACATGGAATCTTTTATGGGGTCGCGTTGGTGACTGAACGTAGCAAGAAGCTAACTAAACATTGTAAAGGGGTGGGTTTAAGTACTCCAGAGAACAGGAGTGCTTAAGTCTTGAAGTCGTAGCGGTCAAGGGCACGCTACCCTAAAATGTGCCACTTTGGCATATTGATTATTTTAAATAAAAGTTACTTAAGAGACAGCCAGGGCAAGAACACTCAGACCCTCCTCTGTTTCCTCCAAAGCAGGAAACAAATCTCTCATAAAAAATACCCTCTTTGGAGCACCTGGGTGGCTCAGTGGGTTAAAGCCTCTGCCTTCGGCTCAGGTCATGATCCCAGGGTCCTGGGATCGAGTCCCACGTCCGGCTCTCTGCTCAGCGGGAAGCCTGCTTCCCTTCCTCTCTCTCTGCCTGCCTCTCTGCCTACTTGTGATCTCTGTCTGTCAGATAAATAAATAAGATCTTTAAAAAAAAGTACCCTCTTTGTACTAAGAAGTACAAAGGCATCTTTATCACCAGAGACAGGAACTTCAAAGCTGTGAAAACTGTAGAAACAAATCCCATCACTTTTTTCCTCTTCTATTACCTCAACTTAACTTTTGCTTAGAATTCCCCGCTAATTAAAGCAGCCAAACACCTGTTTTCTTCATCCTGTCAATTCCTCACAAATATGTTGCCTCTTTGTCTAAAATATATTGAAAACTGCCTGCCTTGGTCGTATCTTTGGGCATCAATGTCATTGTTGGGCCCCCCTGAACGTGTAATAAAACCTTGCATTTTTTTTCTCTTGTTACTCTGTCTCATGTAAATTTAAGTCTTAGTCCATCTAGAAGACCTTAAAGGGTAGACGGGAGAATTTTTCCTTCCCTACAAAGTACTTGGGAGTAATAAGAAGGGCCCTCGCAGAACTCCTGAGGCACAACTGTCCAGGTAAATCGTTGGTTGTTCCAAATAAAGGTAAATAGATAACAGGCTGTTCACCCCCTCGGGGATGCTGAAGAAGGCTGGGCAGGGGTTTACCACAGTGCATCATTTTGAGGCAAATGGTGATGAAGGATAGTTGGAGGAAAGACAGGCAGGGATAAGGCGGTCCCCTGCGCTAAGAAGAAACCACCCTTAAAAGGACTTTACAAGCAGCCCTCCACCCTTTCCCACGTGATAGGTAATTGACAACAATCTGATTGGAGGGTTAATCAAAATGAAAACAGCCCGCCAACAAGGCCTTGAAAACCCCTAGATCTAAACGCCAAATCAGCAACCCTCTCCTGTCCCCTCCCTCTTTGGAACCTTGCACTATGGCTCAATAAACTTCACTTTGCTGCTACCGCTCTTCATCTGGTCTACCTCTTCGTTCTTCGAAGTGGCAGAACCAAGAACTGCGGGCCCTAAAGGAAAAGAAATCCCGTAACAGTGGAATTTCTGACAAAAGGGTGTTTGGGTGCAGAACAACTAAGAAATGGGGAATAAATGTTTTGTTAATTATCTGAAGTCCTGGACACACAGCCATCCTTCTGCATTGGATCTCTGAATCGGCGAGATCGGGCGTGTTGCAGGGACAGGCACAGGGAATGACAAGCCCGTGGGTTGTCATTTACAAGGCCTTCTACTCTGGGCGTGAGGCTTTGTGTGGCCTCAGGTGGGAATGGACATGGAGGTAATTTAGGGGGAGTTATCTGAATCTTTATAGGTTCTGCACTTTTTATTCTTCCAATGTCTGTATTAGAAGTAGGCCACAGGGGTGCCTGGGTGGCACAGTCGGTTAAGCGTCTCACTGTTGGCTTCAGCTCAGGTTGTGATCTGAGGATCATGGGATGGAGCCCTGTGTCTGGCTCACGCTGAGCATGGAGTCTGCTTGAGATTCTCTCTCTCCCTCTACCCCCGCCCCACTTGTGCTGTCTCTCTCATTCCAAAATAAATAAATCTTTAACAAATTAGGCCATGGATTTTCAGGCACCTTAATTAAATTAGGGAACTTTTTTGAGGAATTCTTCCTCTTCTGTGTCAAGGACGGACTGTAAGGAATAGGAATTCTAAGGTGAGGTCTCCATTGGAGGCAAAAACCTATTAGCCCTTTCATTTTTCACTTTTTAAAAGATTTATCTATTTATTTGTTTGAGAGAGAGAGAGAGAGAGAGCATGTGTGAGCACATGGTGGGCAGAGGGGCAAATGGAGAGGGAAAGAGAGAATCTCTAGCAGACTGCCTGCTGAGCAAGGAACCCAGTGTGGGACTCAGTCCCGTAACCCTGAGATCATGACCTGAGCTGAAATCAAGAGTTGGATGCTTAACTGACTGAGCCACCCAGGCACCCCAACATATGCCCTTTTAATTAATTAATTAATTAATTAATTTTTCAAAAGATTTTTATTTGACAGAGAGAGAGATCACAAGTAGGCAGTGAGGCAGGCAGAGAGAGAGGAGGAAGCAGGCTCCCCGCTGAGCAGAGAGCCAGATGCAGGGCTCTATCCCAGGACCCTGGGATCATCACCTGAGCCGAAGGCAGAGGCTTTAACCCACTGAGCCACCCAAGCGCCCCTGCCCTTTTAATTTAGACAGAAGATCTCTGCCTGGGGTTAGGCTGAATCACATAGTAAGAAGTGTTTTTCAGTAAAAGGTCCCAGAGCCATTTGTACCGACTGTGATAAATTCTCTCTGAACTTTTTTAGATGACCCCACCACAGAAGCTTCCTTTGTACTCTGAGGGATTTGTTGTTTTATGAGGGTGGCGTTTAAAGTAGAAAGCGTAGTTCAACTAGAATTTGATAAGGTATCCCATTAATTTTGATTTTAGTTTCCCCTTGGCTATTCAGGAGAATTATTGGCAATAGTTTACTATTGGTAACAGTTTAGAGCTCATCAGCTACGGGTGAGGCTCCTATGGGGTCCCTTCTTTGAAGGTAGACATGAGGACGTTTGAGAATTTACATAGGACCTTTGAGGACAATCTCTTTTCCGGTGTCCCAGTGCCTTACACCTGAGGCATTACTCTTTGGACCATTGATTTTCTAATGACGGACCTCTAGTAGGATGCAATGGGAGAGGTATTGAGTTTCTGCCCTTGAAGCTGTTGTAGCCATGAAGCTATTAGTTTGGCAGATTTTTGTTTGTGATCTTTTTCAGGGTCCTTTCAAAATGCTCATCTGTGGTCATGAATTCAGTCAGGCAATGGCCTCCTATCTTATATTCAACCACTGATTTTAGGAGATGATCCATTTACAAAAAGGGCAGCTGAAGCAGGCTGGGTGAACTCATTTATTGTATGGAACCCAACAAGCCATAGAAAAAGGCCTTTCAAATGGGCTTGAAAACCTGCCACAGGTTTATCTTTATTTTGTCTGCATGTTTGGATCATATACCAATCAGCGTGAGCAGGAAAGACTCTAGGGATGGCTTATAAAATGTTCAGTTGCTATCCTGCCAGTCCTTTCTGGTCGAGGATCTCCAGTTCATCGCTCTTGGGGTTTTGCCATCTTGCTTCCTGCATCTATCTGGGCTTCCCCAGGACCTGCCAAAAGTGTACAAGGTGCTAAAGATCTGGCAACCCAGGGTCACCGGCCCGGATAATGGCTCCACAGTCTTCAAAAAGCTTTCGAGATTCCTCTGTAGGTGTAGGAAATTCTGTAACTTTGACCCTATCATTCAGTCTTTGACCAAGGACTGAGGGTACCTCAGTGTCGTTTGTCAGTGGGTAGTTTTATTTTAAAAAGGTAATGTTAGGGAACAGAGTCGACCACCCCTAAATCAGACAGAGAACACTCTCGATAACGCAAGTCACACAGCGAGGTTGATTCCCAGCTCGCTGGGGTCCAAGTATCCGCCCGGCGCAGCGGGTTTCAAGGACCCCGAGCGCTCAAAGCCAAGGGTTTATATAGCATTTTCAAGGCACTTTTTCATAGCTACATACAGATCTTGCGCCCCACTTTGACAGCTTAACTTTGTTTAACCTTTTGCCACCCCACTATCACCCTGGCGCCATCCTGGGGGTTAAGTGAGATTTAGGCTTAGAAGAAATTTAACTTTATTTACATTTCCTTCTGCCTCAGCCTCCCTCAGTTTTACGGTGGGGAGGGCGACCTTAGGCCTTGAGGTATTGAGCCATTTGTCTCTGGAAATTGGGCCACTGAAGAGATGGCCTTTTTGTTGTAAATCACCAGGACATTTGCAAACCAAGGGAGACTCCTGTCTTGCAGGATTGTGATCTCTGCAAGTTAACTATTTGTTTTCCTTTAACATTTGGTCCCTGTGGCACCATCACCTAACCGCCCCGGTGGTATATGATTAAGTTGTTTTTTCAGGTGTTAGCTACTTTCTCTTGTCTCAAGTCACGTGCGCCCTGTGGGCTGGTTAGGGACACTCAGTAAAATGGCGTCTCGGCCTTCAGGATGGCCATTCTTATGCTAACCCACTCTTACAAGGTGCGGACTTTTGCTTTGCCAAGATGGCTGTACTTATGTCAGGGCTAGACTCGAGGTGGGTACAGCCTTGTTTTTCTTGGCCTCCACACCTGGAGCTGGTTTCGGGGACTTGTTTTTAAGTCCCCTGGGGGAAGGGGAGCAGGGACAGTAAAATAGGTCTTCACAGTAACTGTCTAGGGGCACCTGGGTGGCTCAGTTGGTTAAGTGCCAACTTTAGATTTCAGCTCAGGTCATGATCTCAGGGTTGTGAGATCGAGCACTGCATGGGACTCCTTGCTCAGTGGGGAGTCTGAGCTTCTCTCTCCGTCTCCCTGTGCCCCTCCCTCTCTGTGCACAGTCAACATACTCTCACTCTCTCTAAATAATCAATCAATCAATCAATCATCAATCTTAAAAGGTAACTGTCTAATAGTCTCTTTAGGGAGGAAAGGCAGTTCAAACAGAGAATTTGGTAAAATGTGAGCATGCAGGTGAAGAGACTGCAGGGAAGTAGTAGGAATCACAGCAGTCCTATTGCCTTGTGTTTTAGGTACCTCTTGAGTCTTTAATTTTTCATTAGCCGTTTGTAATGAGTCTCTTAGTGAAGCTATTTTGGAATCTTGAAGGCTTTTGGAAGTTTCTGCGTACCAATTAAAGCAGGTATCCCATTTTGTTTATTCAACTTGGAATCCCTTGAGCATTTCTCAAATGCATTTCTTAAATGAGCAATCTTGTTTAATTGGAATGATGCCCATAATGGCCCTTGTAATACTACATGACTTTTAGTAAACTTTTGCCATTTTGCCAGATATCTGCAACTTCCAGGACTGTTGCTCTTTTGTTGTTGTTTTCTTGTTTGCTTTGTTTTATTTTTGAGAGGGAAGATTATTTTTTATTAATTGAAGCTCAATTTGTAAACTTTTTGTCATTAAATTAAAGTTTAAGATGCAGAGCAAGAAGTTCTGTTTGATGGATCAGGAGACTCATGGGATGATAAAGCGAAGTCAGTTTATGTCCTATCCTCCTTGGGACCGAATCTCCAGCGAGGTAACAGAGCCGTATCTGCCTCGTGTTCCCATTCCTCACTGATGAGGGAGCAGGAGGCTGGCTGAGGACAAAGCAAAAGCTGGCACCTTTCACCCTCTCTCCACCCACTCCCCTCGGTAATGTGTGTGACATTCCTCAGGCACCCCTGACTGCCATAAGCGAGAAACAAATAGTCAACTTGTAGAGATCACAATCCTGCAAGGCAGGAGTCTCCCTTGGTTTACCAATGTCCTAGAGATTTACAACAAAGAAGTTACCTTATCAATAGCACAATTTCCAGAGGCAAATAACTCAGTTCCTCAAGCCCTAAATAAAGTTAAATTTCTTCTAAACCCAAATCTCACTAACAAGGACACTTGATAGGAGAAATGTGAAACTTTAGATCTCCAAGATAGTGTCGAGAATCATTCCCAAGCATATGGCCCATTGATATACATCTAAAGGGTCTCACAAGAAGATTTTTACTACTAGTAATAAATAACCTTTCTCCCAACAATAGCTAGCCCCTCTAGGTCCTGGAGACCTTGCTTCCAAAATTCCTTAGAGACTAACATCACCCCCTTTGTCCTCACCTACCCAACTCCTGTGTATATAATCAGCCAGTCCTCAGGATAACGGGGCAGCATCTCCGTCTGCCCACGGGTCATGTCCCCATGCTCTAATAAACCACCATTTTGCACCAAAGATGTCTCAAGAGTTCTTTCTTGGTCATTGGCTCCGGACCTCAGCCCACCGAACCTCACCTAGGTTCTAGAACTTCATCATCACCATACTCCAAAAATCCTCTGGGAAGAATCTGTATACTGCCTGTTCCTCCAGCTCCCCTCTGATGGACTGGGACTTGTGCTTCAGCACCCGATGCTGCCAGAGACCAGCTCCCACTGCTCATCCTTCTGTTCCAGATCACCTGCTGCTCCGTCATGGAATGGGAGTTGGCCAACTAGAGCCCAAGGTCGAGGTGTCCGTATTTCTCTGTATTCCGGCAGTCCAGTTCTGGCCACCACTGTCCCCTGGCCATACCTGTCTAGTCTTTGGTTCAGCTAATGCCTGCACAGATGAAGCTGATATCTGATCCTTCATGCCCCTGACAATCTGCCAAGTACTTGGCATGAAGGTTTATCTTATACTTCATTCAGTTGCATCGAGTTTGAGTTTTCTAGCATTTGCTTCAGCTTTGCTATGATCTCATCAAGGTCCTCTAGATCCCATTCTATGCTCCAGAGGTGGTTCCTCAGCTCATCGGTGATCCAGTGGATTTCTTCCCTCGTTGCTATGGAGGGGTCCTGGAGGAGCTCTGTCCATCTCTGGAATAGTCCCTGGATGGTGTTGACTGCTTTCTGTACTTCTCCTTTCACAAAGTAGGGGTTCTCCATAGACATGGGGCATCCCAGCCCCTAGCTGCCTCACGCCTGCTCCGTGCATAGGACAGCTATGCCCTCTGGCCCTCCCTCTGCCGACCCCACAGGCCCGCCACAGCCACGCCACTTCCTCAGCCTGGGGAACCCGGAGTAGCCTGTGCATGTAGGCCAGTGCACATGGGGCTGCTGTGGGTCCAGCACATGATCGCCCTGAAGACCGAATCCCAGACTCTGATGCCAGCCCCCCTCACCCCTCTCCTCCCCTGTCAGGACTATACTTCTTGAGCATTAAAGGAAGCACAAGTGCCAGAAGATTGCACACTCAGATAGGCACTCTTCAGATAGGAAGAAACCTATTCAAACAAATTTTATTCGCCTAAGGCCTCCTGCTGAACCCCAGTCCGGGTCTTAAACTGGACCCAGTTTTAGCATGGCAACGGTTGGAATTTTCCACTCAGAAACCTGGGAACTGAGATCTGAAGCGCTTAGGGCTTGGTTCCAGGCAGAACTGTCTGGCACCTCACTTGGTTCCGGGAGGAATCCTCTGCCAGCTCAATCCGACCTGCTCTGAAAGGAAAGCCAATTGGACTGGGAGCTTGGTGTAGAGGGCAGACCTCAGAACTGAGAGGAACTTACCTATAACCCTCAGAAATGGCAAGAAAGAGAGTGAACTCGAAGGTCTTGAGGGGTACCATGCCTGTGTTTCTCACTGAGCCCAAAATGCCCCTGGAAGACCACTTCAGATCTAGTCACTGTATCAAATCTGCTGAAGGACAGAACTTTGATGTCACCTGGAGTTCAAGTAGCTGCATGAGGGTATCAAAGACAATAACCAACAACACACTAAGAGGGCAGAAATCCAGAAATGCATTTCATAAAGCCAGCCAAAAAAGCTTTAAGACTAAAGGCAAAACAAAACCAATTACCACTACTCCTAAGATAAACATTGTGAATGATGAAAATGTTGACTGAATAAAGCTTGTGTAGATATACAAAAGGAACCTGCACATTTCTGAACAGCTGATTCCTCAGCAGTGTCATGAAAATGTTGTTGAAGCAATTAATGGTCAGTTTTGATAAACTGGTGATATATCAAATATCCCCAAAAGCCAATAAATTAAATGCTTTATTTTAAAAAATCTTGTTAATGTACAGGCATTGGCACATTTTTCAAAAAGATTTATTTAGAGAGAGTCGGGGAAGGGAGGAGCAGAGGGAGAGGGGAAGGAGAGAGAGAGAATCTCAAGCAGACTCCCCAGATGAACTTGGAGCCCAACTCTGGGCTTTATTCCCATGATCCCAAGATCATGACCTGAGGTGAAATCAAGAGGCAGAAGCTTAACTGACTGAGCTACCCAGATGCCCTGCAATTGGCGCATTTTAAAAACAAACTACATACACAGACCTCTCCTATAATCTAGGAAAGTGGAATGTCAGAAGTCAACAAAATGTGATATGAAAGGGTCCGTAGACAAAAGGACAAGACTGATACAAGGCAAAGGTCAAGCAAAGCTTTATTTCGCGCCAAGCATTGAGAATCAAACTGACCGGCCAGGGCCGTCTCTTGCAAAGAGGCAACCCCTCCCAGTCTCACAGAATAACTTTTATAGAGTAAAGGTCATGTGGTTGAGCCTGGCCACACACAGGTGGCCAATTGAATTACATTCTACCCCATGATAGTCATCTAATTCAGCCTATGACCTTGGCTAGAATTGGCGCCTTTGTCTGGTGCCCAAAAGGCGGGGCCCACATTTTTGGGTGGTTAGGGAGGTGCTTTCCTGATTGGATGTCTCCACCTGGCCGAACACGTCCTTGGCGGGTAGGGAGGTAATACATGTGCTTTCCCTTGATTGGATGTTTCCATCTGGCCGGACACGTCATTGAATCTGGACTCCGTTATCGGGGGCTATTTGGCCGTACTTCACCAATTCTGTTTCTAAGCGCTTTCCTCTTGGGGGAAGGGGCAGGTTCAATCTAAGTTTACTGCATAAACAACAAAATGGCTCATTCTGGCTAAGTAGGCCCTTACAGATAAACTTAAAAGCATCGAAACAGAAGGCACCTCACAAAATCTGTTCGCTGTAACAGCTGATATACCCTCATTTATGTCCTTCATTTTATAAGCCGGGTGAATGTGTGTCTGGATTGGAGGACACACAAATAATGGACAGTTTAATGGAAGTAAAAATTGTAAGGCAAATGAATACTGAGTCCTTGGCCTTTTTTTTTTTTTTCAGGTTTTTGATGACCTTATGTCTATTTTAACTTTTCTCTCATTAAGAGGAAAAAAACAGAAGGATTCAGAATTGGAAGAAAAGGTGGAAGCCCAGAATGTAATTACTTGTGGGCGGGGGGAATTGGTGGGTATTAAATCACTTTTTCCCCTGCAAAAAAAAAAAAAAAAATTCAGCTGAGTTACACTGAGACCTAATTGGCCTCATTCAACAATCCACAAACGGGGCAGCATCCCACCTAAGAAACAGACAGGCTTTTCAAGAAGCTGTATGAAATGGAAGGCTTTTATAGGAAGGAGGGTAGAACAGGGAGGCTATTAGCAAAAGGAAAAAAAAAAAGATTATTTCAGGCATGTTACCTTCCCTGGGGGGAAGGCTGGGTCTTATCAGGCAGATGACCTTACTAATGCTGACCAGGAAATGCCAGACAGATTGGTCTAAAATTCCACTCCTGGGAGAGGTTGAAACTACAATTGTCCTGGTTTGGTATCCTGGGGGCAAATGACTACACCTCGAGCCTATTATTTCTTTTGTTTTTTAACAGTTGGGAGAGTGATAAGTGTACAACCTAGACATTCAAATCTAAGGAAAGGTATGCAACCAGCAGTAATTAAAAGTAAACCTCTCTCCTATAATTTCCCTTCATCATTCTGAGATGGATTCATTATTTCTTGCCCCCTTCTTCCTTTGTTTATTCCCTTATTTTGTGGGGATACACCCCAATACTTCGAAACGTGTGTTTATGCTACCCTCAAGTTGTATTGGTCATTGAGCTGGCTCTAGAATTCTAGAATTTTTCAGGGTTGGGGTTTGGCTTCGAGCCTTCAGGGTTGCTGATGACAGTCTGATACTCCTTTCTTTTCAGGTGACATTTACTGCTGTTACAATATATAGTTTCATACCAGACGATCTTAGATTGCGTCTGGATGCCTAGTTCTGAGACCTGACCGTGTGTCTAGCCGTGGGTCTTCTCTTTCATTTAGTCTGTGCAGCCCTTGGAGGGTCTTTCCAACTGAAGAGTGTATCTTCAACCACCTGAATTAACCTAGCCCTTCATTTCAACCATGAATAGGCAATGACTAACTACCAGACATCTCTGCAAAATCAACAGCAAAATTGATGAAGGACCAAGAACAAACAGAAAGAAACAGATATAATTCAGGGAACTGAAAGTTTCAAAGTGCTGACTGGTCTCTAACTTCGTGACTACCAAAACCTCAAGCGGCCCAGCATGCTATTCAGTAATTGTCCTTCTTTTCCTTATTCTACTCACTTCCTTCCTCCCCTCGACAATGATTTATATCTTTATCTCTTCCATCCTCATCTGCAGATAACTACCTTGATTTCCCTGAGAATTAGAAGAGTCAGAAGAGAATTCCCATGAGCTCCTAACATCAGATCTACCCAATTACCTGATCCTCTATCTTCCTCTTATTATGAAGGCATCATCTCTGGTCTTAAATCAGCCCAGCTCCTTCCCCTATGCCCTTAGATCCCATTCCTTCCCTCCATCCTAGGGTTACAGCTTCACCACTGCCTCCCCTCTATCCCGTGTCATTACCCCTCTACTGTATCATTCCCATCAGTATGCAAACAGGCAGGTATTTCCACACCTTAAAACACAACAGATAATCCTCTGCTTCCCTTTTCAGGTACTGCCTTTCTCTCCTCCCCTTGTTGCTGGTGAACTTGAAAAACTCGTCTAAGTTAGTTGCTTCTGAGTTTTCATCTTCCATTCTGTCAAAGATTTTGCCCTCACCACTCTGCCAAAATAAATCTTGTCAAGATCAATAATGATCTCCTTATATATACATCTAATGTTCAATTCTCAGGTCCCATCTTACGTTGGACGCAGCCAATCACTCCTTCTTTGAACACTGTCACCACTTGGCTTCAAGCACTTGCATTCTTCTGGTTGACCTCCGACCTCACTGGCAGTTCCCCCTCACTCTCTATAACTCATTCACCTTCCTATGTCTACCCTCTTAATACTGGAGTCTCCAGACTAAGTTCTCGAACTCTTATCTACACTTTCCGTGAACTTCTTTTTGATGATCATCTATATCAGTATCTACAGCCTTAATTTTTCTCCTCTGATCTCGACTTATGCATTTAGCTGCATATTTAATATCTCCTTTTGGATGTCAAATAGATACCTCACACTCAGCAAGTCCAACATTGAGCTCCCCATCTCATCATCCCTCTTCCCAAATAGCTCCCCCCAAAGTCTTCCTTCCTGTTGCTGAAAACAGGGATCAGCTTTCCTAGTACTCTACCTAAGAACATGAGAATCCTCTCTTTTCCTCGCATGACACATCTCATACATTATATATTATATAATATACCCATTTTATGTCCAGAATATGACATGTAATAATCACCCCCACCTGGGCCATACTACAATCATTTCACATCTGGACCTTCTGGAATAATATCCTAATTAGAATAACTACTTCTTTCCAGTTTGGCTGCTACTTTCCTGATTTTCTCATTGCAGGTTCAGTCTCTGGAAACCCCCTCAACCCCAGGGCAAACCAGAAAAATTTTTAATCCTACTTTTACTATGGCCTCCCTAAGTCTATTCTCAGTGGAGAGGGGCTGATTCTTTTGAAAAGAAAATTTTATCATGTCACTTCTGTGTTCAAAACCTTCAGTGGCTCCCCATTCCACTCAGAGAAACCTGTTGCTTTCAGTGACCTCTGAGACAGAGAGATCCATGGGCTTGAAAGTGAAGATGGAGAGTTCCATTTTGATCTGGCTGATATGGAGGTACTTGTGGCATGTGCAATTGGCATATTCTGTAAAACAAGAAAAGATGGTTATGGGAAAAGTTGCAAGTAAGAATTCTAGAAAATTAGAAATACTTGCTAAATTGAAAAAATATAATAGTAGGACTTAAAGACAAAATTACATAATCTTAGGTATACTAGTGATAAATAAATGTCATATGTATGTAGTTGGCTCCTATAGTATTTCAAATCCAAAATATAAAAGTTGTATAAATATATATCTTTGTAACACAATGCCCTAAACTCCCAGAATCTCCGGTGTGCCTCTTCTCAAAGCAAGGACATATGACCCTCCAAACCAGGACATCAGAAGTCAGCATTGGTATAACGCTGACATCCTATCCAAGGATCATTCAAATTTCACCAATTATTCAACAATGTCTCTTTCCTGTTTGGTTCATGTTTTTCACTTAATTATCACATGTCTTTTGTCTCCTTCCATCTAGAACAGTTCTTTAGTCTCTCTCTGTCCTTACAACCTTATTAAAGAGTACAGACCTTTCATTCTGCAGAATGTCGATTGGTGTGGTTTCCTCAGGACCAGACTCAGATATGCCTTCTTAGGAGCATTATATAGAAGTGATGATGTCCTCTTCCCGTTTCATCACATCAGGAAACTACTGATATTGACTTGTTTGACCGCTGGTGACATTAATCTTGATTGCTTGGTAAATTTGATGTCTGCTAGGTTTCCTCGAATTTTTCTCTTTGTAATTGATAAGTATATTGTGAAAAGATACTCTCAAACTATACCAATAGCCTCATCTCACTAAACCTCCATTCATTTGACTTAGCATCCGTTGATGATGATTGTCTGAATTAATCACCATTGTGTTGGTTGTTAGTTTTTTTCTCTCCTCCATGATTTGATTTATTTAGGTCCTTTCTGTTTTCTTTCTGATAAGTCTGGCTAAGGGTTTATCAATTTTATTATCTTTTTCAGAGAACCAGCCCCTGGTTTCATTGATCTGTTCTATTGTATTTAGTTTCTCTATCAGAAATTTCTGCACTAATCTTTATTATTTCCTTCCTTCTGCTGGCTTTAGGCTTTGTTCTTTTTCTAGCTCTTTCAGGTGTAAGACTGGTTGTTCATTTGAGATTTTTCTTGCTACTTGAGGTAGGCTTTTATTTTTATTTTTATTTTTTTAAAAGATTTTATTTATTTATTTGACAGAGATCACAAGTAGGCAGAGCAGCAGGCAGAGAGAGAGGAAGGGAAGCAGGCTCCCCGCGCAGCAGAGAGCCCAATGCGGGGCTCAATCCCAGGACCCTGGGATCATGACCTGAGCTGGAGGCAGGAGGCTTCAACCCACTGAGCCACCCAGGTGCCCCAGCTTTTATTACTAAATACCAGCTTCTTAGGTCTGCTTTTGCTGCATCCCAAAGGTTTTGGACTGTTGGGTTTTCATTTTCATTTGTTTCCATGTATTCTTTTTTTAATTTCTTCTTTGATCCTGGTTGACCCATTCATTGTTTAGTAGCATATTGTTTAATCTCTATGTACTTATGGTCTTTCTAGACTTTTTCTTGTGGTTGACTTCAAGTTTCATAGTGTTGTGGTCAGAAAATATGCATGTATAATCTCAATCTTTTTGTATTTGTTGAGGCCCGATTTACGACCCAGTATTCCGGAGAGTGTCCCATATGCACTTGAAAAGAATGTGTATTCTGCTGCTTTAGGACGGAAAGTTCTGAATATATCTAAGTCTGTCTGGATCAGTGTGTCGAAGCTGTTGTTTCCTTGTTGATTTTCTGTTTAGATGATCTGTCCTTTGATGTAAGTGGGATATTAAAGTCCCCTACTGTTATTGTATTATTATCAATGAACTCAAACAAACTTTCTGTTTGTTATCAATTGTTTTATATATTTGGGTGCTCTCATGTTGGGGGCATAAATATTTACATTTGTTAGATCTTCTTGTTGGATAGACCCCTTAATTATGATATACTATCATTCTTCATCTCTTGTTACAGTCTTTGGTTCAAAATCTAGTTCGTCTGATATAAGAATGGCTATTGCGGCTTTGTTTTGACTTCCATTTGCATGATAAATGTTTCTCCGTCCTTTCACTTTCAATCTGCAGGTGTCTTTAGGTCTAAAATGAGTCTCTTGTAGGCAACATAAAGATGGGTCTTGTATAGAAACATGAATTTTTTTAAAATTCACTTTTTAAACATTACTTTTTTTGAACTCTTTTTAAAATAATTTATTATTTTTTAAATTTCTTTTCAGTGTACCAGAATTCATTGTTTATGCACCACACCCAGTGCTCCATGCAATACGTGCCCTCCATAGTACCCACCACCAGGCTCACCCAACTTCCCACCCCTCACCCCTTCAAAACCCTCAAGTTGTTTTTCAGAGTCCATAGTCTCTCATGGTTCACCTCCCCTTCCAATTTCCCTCAACTCCCTTCTCCTCTCCATCTCCCCATGTCCTCTGTGTTATTTCCTATGCTCCACAAATAAGTGAAACCATATAATAATTGACTCTCTCTGCTTGACTTATTTCACTCAGCATAATCTCTTCCAGTCCCATCCATGTTGATACAAAAGTTGGGTATTCATCCTTTCTGATGGAGGCATAATACTCCATAGTATATACGGACCACATCCTCCTTATCCATTCATCTGTTGAAGGGCATCTTTCTACAGTTTGGCAACCGTGGCCATTGTTGCTATGAACATTGGGGTACAGATGGCCCTTCCTTTCACTACATCTGTATCTTTGGGGTAAATACTCAGTAGTGCAATTGCAGGGTCATAGGGAAGCTCTATTTTTAATTTCTTGAGGAATCTCCACACTGTTCTCCAAAGTGGCTGCACCAACTTGCATTCCCACCAACAGTGTAAGAGGGTTCCCCTTTCTCCACATCCTCTCTAACTCACGTTGTTTCTTGTCTTGTTAATATTGGCCATTCTAACTGGTGTAAGGTGGTATCTCAATGTGGTTTTGATTTGAATCTCCCTGATGCCTAGTGATGATGTGTCTGTTAGCCATTTGTATGTCTTCATTGGAGACATGTGTCTGTTAGCCATTTGGATGTCTTCATTGGAGAAGTGTCTGTTCATGTCTTCTGCCCATTTTTTGACATGATTATCTGTTTTGTGTGTGTTGAGTTTGAGAAGTTCTTTATAGATCCTGGATATCAGCCTTTTGTCTGTACTGTCATTTGCAAATATCTTCTCCCATTCTGGGGGAAGCCTCTTTGTTTTGTTGACTGTTTCCTTTGCTGTGCAGAAGCTTTTGATCTTGATGAAATCCCCAAAATTCATTTTCACTTTTCTTTCCTTTGCCTTTGGAGACATATCTTGAAAGAAGTTGTTGTGGCTGATATCATAGAGGTTACTGCCTATGTTCTCTATGATTCTTTTTAATCCTTCTAGAATTTTTTTTTCTTTATAGTATGAGGCAGAAATCTCTCTCAATCTCTTTTAAGTATAGCAATCAAATGTATTGTTGAAGAGTTTGTCCTTTCTTCTGCTTTAATCACAATTCCTTTGGCTGTGGTTTGTATAAGGGCTCAACTCAAGAATGTGAGGGCAGTTCATGACTCATGTTGACACTAGCACAGGAAAGTCAGGAACTGAGGGTACTCTACATCTTTCAAGAGCCAAGTAGTTTGTCATCTTTCATGGGCCACAGGACTTATTCATCACTGCTTCTCTCTGGCTCCTCCTTTTTATAAGCACCTGCTTCTGCTTGCACATGTGCCCCATGGCTATCAACTTCAATCTGTCTGATTTGGCCACTGGACTGCACACTATTATTGACTATGGGGTCCATACAATGTCCATTTGAAAGGGATAATCTGCTTGACCCAGTCCAGGCTATAGATTGGTTCATCTTAATTCTAGGGTCTATCTCTGGTCCAGTCACATTGGGTCAGGGTAGGGAACAAAGTTAGAATAGCTCCTGGGGAGATCCACCTCAGGGCTCTAGATATGATTAAGCAATTTCTTTAAGAAGGATGAGTCCTATAGAGGACACGGAATCTATTTACTAATTCTATAGTCATACATTAAGTTCTCATAAGGAAGGTTTTTAAAAAATCAATTTATAGGGGCACCTAGGTGGCACATTTTGGTTAAGAGTCTGACTCTTGGTTTTGACTCAGGTCATGATCTCAGGGTCCTGGGTCAAGCCCCACATGGGGCTCCATACTCTTCATGGAGTCAGCTTAAGAGTCTCTCTCCTTTCTTCCTCTGCCCCTTCCCGCCATCAAACAAATAAATAAAATCTCTTAAGATTTTATTTTTTTATTTGACACAGAGAGAGAGAGAGAGAACAACAGGAGGAGCAGCAGGCAGATGGAGAGGAAGAAGCAGGCTTCCCATTGAGTGGAGAGCATGACACAGGGCTTGATCCCAGGACCCTGACTGAGATCATGACCAGAACCAAAGGCAGATGCTCAACCAACTGAGCCACCCAGACACTCCAATAAAATCTTCCTAAAAATCAATTTATAGATTTTAATCAGTGAGGACATTTGGTAGAGGTTTTGTGAATCTGAAAATTAAGGATTAGTTTGAGTTCATAGGTCATTATTGAGAAACACTGACTTAAGTCCAGCACTACAATTTCTCAGATGAGCAAACTGAGGCCCAGAGAGGATGAAGGATTTGCCCTGGTCCACATGGCCTGTCAGTGCAGACCTGGTATGAGAACCAGCGTTGGCAGTACCGTGAGGCAAGCAAATGTACAATTTAAGGAGGCCCTCAGTCTCAGAGTCGTGACAGTGATCCAGGTGACTCCCTGGCCTCACCCTCAGCCCCAGCCCTGATTAGAACTCTAGGATCCTGACTACCAGGAGGGACAGATCAAGCACATCTTATTTGAAGGATCTGGGTGAGGGGGACTTATGGAGAATTTTCCTGCATTGCTATCTTCAGGGAGAAGTTTCTAAGGAAGATTGGGTAAGCTGGTTTCCCCAAGGCGAAGGATCTGATCGTTTGGGATGGCTGCTCACTGCAGGAGCCTGAAATATCCTCTCTTCCCAGAGCATTGAGGGCCCCCAAGTCTGGGCACAGAGTTCCTTGCCTGGGCTATCTTTAGCTGATTGCTGAGGGTTGCAGCATTTCTGAGACCTGGTGATGGATACTTCTCTCTTCCTTCTTTCATAAAAATAGGTCTTCAGTCCAACCAGTCTTGTAGGCTCAGTTCTTGCAGAAATGGAACATGTAGGGTTTGGGTTTCTCTTGTCTCCTGTCTGGTATCTGTTTCCTTCGTGCAGAACTGCTTACTAAGAATTTTACCGCAGGAAGATTTTAAGAAAGTTAGTGCTGGCTTTGTTGTTGGTCAAGGGGAAAAAAAAAATCACCAAGAAGCTCATTAAGACAAAGAAGAAATAAAGGAGAGAAGAACAAAAGAGAAATGTCCTGAATAAGTTTGTGACCCTTTCTCTACTCCCACTAGCTCCTGCCTGCTCCCACCTACTCCCGCACACAATCTTTTCCACCTGGACTTCTGCTTTTCTCTCACCCTGATTTGGTGTATTCTCAACATGGAAGCCAGAGGGATTTGTTAAAATATGAGTCAGGCAAGAAAATGAACTAAAGAGCATTCCGGTTGGAAAGGAAATGAAACTATCTTTATTTGCAGATGGCATGATCTTATATTCAGAAAATCCAAAGATATACACTAAAAAACTATTAGAACTAATTAATGAATTCCCTGAAGTGATAAGATACCAATGATAAGATTAATTGTATTTCTATACATTTGTAATGAGCAATCCAAAAATGAAATTAAGAAAACAATTTCATTTATAAAAGCATCAACAAGAATAAAACACTTAGGAATAAACTTAACAAAGGAAATGCAAAACTTATATTCTGAAAACTACAAAACATAGTTGAAAGAAATTAATGAAGATCTACATAAATGGAAAACATCCCATGCTCATAATTCAGAATATTATTAAGATTGCAATACTTTCCAAATTCATCTATAGATTTAATGCAGTCCCTATCAAAATCCCAGCTGGTTTCTTTGTAGAAATTGGCAACTGATCCTAAAATTCATATGGGAATTCAAAAGCCCTAGAATAGCCAAAACAATCTTGAAAAAAGAAGAAAAAGTTGGAGGACTCTCACACTCTCTCTGTCTCAAAGGAATAAATAAAATCTTAAAAAAAATAAAAGGACTCCAAGTTGTTCCTCTCCAAGGAAATCTCGAGTTAAAAAAAAAAGGCAAAACTCTTAAAAACAGTCTGAAAAACAATCTGAGGGTTTTGAAGGGGTAGGGGGTGGGAGGTTTGGGGATCCTGGTGGTGGGTATTATGGAAGGCACGTATTGCATGGAGTACTGGGTGTGGTGCATAAACAATGAATTCTGTTACACTGAAAAGAATTTAAATTAAATTTAAAAAAAAGAAAGAAAGAAACATAGTTGTAAATCTTCATGATCTTGGATTTGGCAACGCATTCTTTGCTACAACACCAAAGGTATAAGCAATAAAAGAGAAAAATAGATAAACTGCACTTCATCAAAATTAAAAATTTTTGTGCTTCAAAGGACACCATCAACAAAGCAAAAAGGCAACCACAGAATGGGAGAAAATATTTGCAAATCTAGGATATATAAAGAATTCTTGTGACTCGGGGCGCCTGGGTGGCTCAGTGGGTTAAAGCCTCTGCCTTCGGCTCGGGTCATGATCTCAGGGTCCTGGGATCGAGCTCTGCATCGGGCTCCCAGCTCCACGGGGAATCTGCTTCCTCCTCTCTCTCTCTCTCTGCCTGCTTCTCTGCCTAATTGTGATCTGTTTGTCAAATAAATAAATAAAATCTTAAAAAATAAAAGAGAATTCTTGTGACTCAATAAAAAGACAAATGACCCAATTAAAAAAATACATGAGGGATTGGAATAGACATCTCTCCAAAGAAGATAAATAATAGCCACTAAGCCCATGAACCGATGCTTAACATCATTAGTCATCAGGAAAATGCAAATCAAAACCACAGTGCAGTAACAGTTCACACCCACTATGATGACTTGTATAAAAATAAGATTAAATATTAGCAACAATGTGAAGAAAGAACCCTCAGGACTGGTGTGTAAAATGCAGCCACTGTAGAAAAACAGTCTGGCTGTTTCATGAAAAGTTAAATGTAGCTACCAACTGACTTAGCAGTTCCACTCCTAAGTATATACCAAATAGAAATGAAAACATAAGCCTGAATAAAAACTTGTATATGAATGTTCAGAGCACCATTATTCCTAACAGCCAAAAAGTGGAAACAACCTTGGATTCTATTATCAGATGAATGGATAAACAAAATGTGGTATATACAGACAATGGGATATTTGGCCATACAAAGGAACGAAATACTGAAATGTGCGGCAACATGGATAAATCCTGAAAACAGTAGGGTAAGTGAAAGAAGCCAGTGATATAAGAGCACATATCATACAATCCCATTTGTACCAAATGTCCAGAAGAAGCAAATATTATAGAGCTAGAAAGTAGATTGGTGATTACTATGGTTTGGGGTGAGGGCTGGTGAAAGGATTAGGAGGTGACATCTGAAAGGAAGGGCTTGCCTTTTGGGATGATGAAGATGTTCTAAAATTGACCTTGGTGATGGCTACACAACTCTGTGAATGTACTATAAAGCAGAAAAGTGCACTTTACTGAGTGAATTATATGGTATATAAATTATATCTCATTAAAGTCATCCACACCTACATCCGTATCTAGAGATCTGTGATCACATCTTGCCTCTGCTGAACACTCTCCAAGGGCTCCCATCTCACTAGCAACAGTTTCAAAGCCCTTACGAAGTCTACCAGGATGTGGCACCCCACTATTACACTGCTCTCACCTCCTGCTCCTCTGCCCCCTTTGCTGTTCCTCTAAATAGACTGTTTCCTTCCAGATAATTGCAAGGCTCATTCCCTTCCTTCCTTCAGATCTCTGCTCAAATGCCACCTTCTTGATGAGACTTAATTCTGGTCATTCAATTAAAAATCACAGTTCTTATCACACTGCCTTGCTCTGTTTTTCATTTCTATAGCACTTACCATCTTCCTAGCAGGGAGGACATTCAAAATATTTATCAACCCATGCTATAGGTATGGAAATATGGTGTGGAATAGAGTATAGACCCTAGAGACCCCTGCTGGGCTAGTATCAATCCTTTAGGATCATAGGGAGATGGGGGCAGGTGGTGTTCCTGGGAAGAATAAGGGCAACTAGCGGGTACCTAAGCTTTAGAGCAGATGTACAGAAATATTTTAACTGCTCTGGCTTACTACTATATACCTAATGATGATCAGCTCTGTTTGCATCATATTATATCAGTTTCTTAGATTTATCATCAATCTTTCCCATGGGTGCCAAGGGCAGACCACCCTAAAATGTACCACTTTGGGGGCACCTGGGTGGCTCAGTGGGTTAAGCCTCTGCCTTCGGCTCAGGTCATGATCTTAGGGTCTTGGGATCGAGCCCCACATCTGGCTCTCTGCTCAGCGGGGAGCTTGCTTCCCCCTCTCTCTCTGCCTGCCTCTCTGCCTACTTGTGATCTCTCTGTCAAATAAATAAAATCTTAAAAAAAAAAAAAAGAAATGTACCACTTTGGCATATTGGTTATTTTGCATTAAAGTTACTTAAGAGGGGCATCTGGGTGGCTCAGTTGGTTGAGCATCAAATTCTTGATTTTGACTCAGGTGGTGAT
Source organism: Enhydra lutris kenyoni (assembly GCF_002288905.1). Taxonomy (NCBI): domain Eukaryota; kingdom Metazoa; phylum Chordata; class Mammalia; order Carnivora; family Mustelidae; genus Enhydra; species Enhydra lutris. The sequence goes on from NW_019154150.1 coordinate 12,124,792, forward strand.
CTCAGGGTTGTGGGATCGAGCCTGAGGTTGGGCTCCAAGCTCAACAGGGAGTCCACTTGAGGATTCTCTCTCTCACAATCCACCTGCCCCGCCCCCCAATTGTGTGTGCTCACTCTCATTTCTCTCTCAAAGAAAACAAATAAAAAATAAAATCATTTAAGAAATGGCAAATGCAGAAAGAACACTCTGACCCCTGCTTTGTTTCTAGAAAGCAGAAAATAAACTCCCACGTAAAAGGTACCCTCCCTTCACCAGCAGGTGGAGAGACAGCCTTATCATCAGACAGGGAATTTAGGGCTGAAGAAGCCTATATAAACAAATCTTGCTACTTTACTAATTTATTACCCCAGCCCAAATTCTGCTTAAAATTTCTTGCTAATTGAAGTCCCAAACATAAGTATTCTTTGTCCTGTCAATTCCTCCCTAAATTTATGTTTCTTTATCTAAAAATTATAAAAGCTGCCTGCCTTGGTCATTTATTTAGGTCTCAATTTCATGATTGGGTCTCTGTGTACACATAATTAAACTCTGTTCTTTTTTCCTGTTGACCAGTCTCATGTTAATTTAATTCTTTGGCCAGCTAGAAGAAGCTTGAAGGGTGGAGTGAATGATTTTGGTCAGAGCTCTTTTGGTAAAACCATGTGAGCAAAGTTTGATTGGAATGCATTTAAGAGAGCATGGAAGGAGAGAAAGAGGAGTCAGGAAAGAGAAAAGAAAACTTTTTTTTTTTTTTTTGTTAAGAGTTTTTCTGTGAAGGAGAACACAGGTTAATTGGACTTCCATCTTCCTTCTAGGCTGGGATCAGTCTGAATCCTAAGCTCCAGGCTGAGGTCTTTTTCCTTCTCCTAGATCCTTCCTGGCTTTGGTCTGCTGGCTGCCTACTTCCCTCTGCTACCAGCCCTGTTTTTCTGGCTTTAGAGATGGGCTGTAGTATAGAACAGGGAAGTGGTGTCAAGAGGCATTTTTAGAATTAATGCTTTATAATTTTTTTTCCATCAGTTTAACATTTTTTTTAAAAGATTTTATTTATTTATTTGTCAGAGAGAGAGAGCACAAGCAGGCAGAGTGGCAGGCAGAGGCAGAGAGAGAAGCAGGCTCGCCACTAAGCAAGGAGCCCGATGCGGGACTCCATCACAGGACCCTGGGATCATGACCTGAGCCAAAGGCAGACACTTAACTGACTGAGCCACCCAGGTGTCCCAATATTTTTTATTTTTTGATTTAAGTTTTTATTTGAAGGTAGTAGTTGATCCACATGCAGTTGTAGAGAATAACACAGAAAGACTCCTTTTCCCAGTTTCCCGAAATGGTAACATCTATGTATGTTACCATACTATAACATATTATGAAACAGTATCTCAGTCAGGAAGCTGACATTGACCATCAGGACTCAAAGTATTTTCCCCACCATAGAGATCCCTGCTATTACCCATTAAGAACAACACCCCATCCTTAACCTCTGGAAGTCACCAATCTATTACCCATTTCCAGAATTTTGTAATTTCGAGAATATCATTTAAATGGAATCATAAAATATGTAAACATTTGGGATTGGCTTTTTTCCACCTAGCGTAATTCTCTAGAGATTCATCCAAGTTGTCTCTTATATTTCTTTTTATTATTTACTTATTTTTAAAGATTTTATTTATTTATTTGACAGAGGCAGAGATAGCGAGAGAGGGAATACAAGCAGGGGTAGTGGAAGAGGGAGAAGCAGGCTTCTTGCTGAGCAGGGAGCCTGATGCAGGGCTTGATCCCAGAATCCTGGGATCATGACCTGAGCCAGAGGCAGATGCTTAATGACTGAGCCACCCAAGTGCCCCTGTATTTCTTTTTATTGCTGAATAGGACTCCATGGTAGTATTATATACCAAAGTTTTTTTTTTTTTTAATCATTTTTCTGTTGAGGAATATCTGGGCTGTTTCCAGTTTTTGGCTTTCACAAATAAAGCTCTTATAAACATTTGTGCACAGGTTTTTTTTTTTTTTTTTAATGTGTGTGTGTGTGAACATAAGTTTTCATTTCTTTAGGATAAATTCCTAGGAGTACAACTGCTGGGCCATATGGTAGCTGTACATTTAGCTTTAAAGACCTTATAAATTGTTTTCCAGAGTGTCTACACCACAGGCAATGCACGAATAATCTAGTTTCTCCACATTCTTGCCAGTATTGGTTTGTCACTGTTTTATTTTCACTAACCTGATAGATACATGAGAGTACCTTATTGTGGTTTTAATTTGTATTACCCTAATGTTGAACCTCGTGGAACATCTTTTCATGTGCTCATTTGTCTTCTGTATATCTTTTTTAGTGAAATGTCCTTCACATGGTTTTCCCACTTTCTAATTGGATTATTTGCATTTATTACTGTTAATTTTGAGGCTGAAAAATATATTATTGCTCTCAGTCTCTTGTTGGCTATGAGGTTTGCAAATATTTTCTCCCACCATATAGCTTGTCTTATCCTTTTTGCAGTCATTCAATGCAAAAAAATTTTACAATTTGATGATGCCCAATATATTGATTTTTTTGTTTTATGGATTATACTTTTGGTGTCAAGTCTGAGAACTCTTTGCCTAGCCCTTGATTCTGAAGATATCATTCTAGGTTTTTATTTTTTTCCCCAAACATTTTATAGCTTTATGTGTTACAGTTAGGTTTCCCATTTGGAGTTTCTGGTGTCTTGAATCTGTAGATTTATGTCCTTTGCTAAATTTGGGAAGTTTTCAGCCATTATTTCTTCAAGTACTTTTACAAACTTGCCCTATTTCTTCTTTTTCTCTGGGGCTTCCATGACATGATTATTAGATCTCTTATAGTCTTGCACGTCCCTGGATCTCTATTATTATTATTATTATTATTATTATTATTATTATTTGGTCTGTTGTTCTGTCTTCAAGTTCATGAATTCTTTACTTTGTCTCATCCATTCTGATGCTAAGCTCACCCACTGTTTTTGTTTTTTGTTTTTAAAAATTTTGGTTATTGTATTTTCCAGTTCTAAAATTTCTATTTGGTTCTTCTTTATATCTTTTATTTATTTACTAAAACTTTATATTTCCTTGCTGAGAACTTCTACTTTTTTTCCCTCTTGTTTCAAGCATGCTTGTAATTGCTTGTTGAAGCATTTTTATGATGGTTGCTTCAAAATCTTTGTTAGATAATTCCAACATTTTTGACATCTGTGTGTTGGCAACATTTTGACATCTGTGTGTTGACAGTCTTGATTCAGTATGAGACCTCCTGGTTTTTGATATGGTAAATGATTTCTTATTGGAACCTGGACATTTGGGGTACATTTTATGAGACTCTAATTAAACCTTCTATTTTAGCTGGCTTCCACTTGATACCACTCAAGCAACGGAAGGGGTGGTATTGCAGCTGGTGAAGGTTGAAGCCCAGATTCCTTACTTGTTCTTTGTTGGCACCTGAGGAGGGACACTCCTTGTTGCTGTTGGCTATGATTGTTGAGTTCTGGCTCCCACCTGCCTTCCACTGATATTTCTTTGACCACAGGAGGTGGGAGGGCCTTGTTCTGCTCCCCTCATGAACTTCAATGACACACAGTAAGTGGGTGGCATCATTATCACCAGGCAGTGGCAGAAGTCCTGCCTCTCCAGTAGACCTCTACCAACACTACCCCAGTAGGGAGGGGGAGGTGTGCCTTATTACCTCCTTGTGGGAGCGGCAGTCCAGGATCCCAGATGGTCTCCACTAATACCACAGAATGTGGGGGTTGGAGGGTAAAGCTTGTTTTGGACAAGGAGGGTCAAAGTCTAGGATCCCCACTCCCATTTGCTGGCATGAGTAGGAGTGGGGCCAGTGTGTTTCCTGTGGTGTGGTGCTAAAGTAGAGTCATTATTATTTAAAACTTTCTGTCTTGCTAGGCTGCCTCTTTCCTGGTCCTTAGGTTAGACAGAGAAGCCTTTCTTGTTTTTGTTTTTGTTTTCCTGTCTGTGCTCTTTAATGTTTTGAGTTTTCAGTTTTCTTAGCTCTTGGTGAGGATATATGAGACAAAACACAAAGCTAGGGAGCTTACTATCATGTCCTCCCTTGGGTCCTGAGGTCTTTAGATAGTTTGCCTTATTCTCTCACTGCTCAGAATTTCTTTTATTTGTCTTATACATAATGTCCAGGATTTTTACTTGTACTTAGGAGAAAGAATAGATCTATGTATATTTACTCCATTTTCCCAGAAATGACAACGTTCCAGGGGAGGTTTTTAAAAATCTTCTCAAGATGTGAAATAATACAGGCACACTGATGGGAATGGTAGGGAAAACATGAATGAATAGGGATTGAAGAGATAGTTACTGGTAAGATATCTTGGGGAAGGAGAGAGGCATGACATCTAATACCCAAGATTTAGCCTTAGTAGGAGAATGGACAGTTCATCTAGTAATGGATGTGAAGACAGAGAACATGGGTACAAATGCAGTTAAATAAGTTTGCTGAAGAATAATAAAGGAAGGCAAAAGGAAGAAGTGTGGTGGTGAAGAATGTTACCTTACATGGGTCATTTCCCTGAGCAGATAACTTTTGATCACAAACCTGTATAAAGCCAGAGAATGGCTCAGGTAAAGTGGGCAAAGAGTGGTCCAGGCAGAGGCTCCACCAGTCAGAGTTTGTCTCATCCAGAAACAGTAAGAAACCTCATCTTCTGTGCAGCATTCCCAGACCTAATCTACCTTCCTGTGGACCACTTGGCTCATCTCTGTTATTTTCATGGGTTATTCTCTCTGTATTGTCATACTTTTCTTTCAACTCTAATGTCTGCCCCACTAGGAAGTGGACTGCATCTGTTTCATCTTTGTAACCTCAGCACTTGCCACCATGCTTGAAACAGAGGAGACACTTTGGAATGTTCTTTCAGTGGGCAACCACTAAAAAAGTTGCTCACTTCTAGAAGGTGGTGAGACAGGTACAGTGGAGAGAGCATGGACTTTGGTAGTACAATGATTTGTGCAGGAGTGCTGGCTTGAGTCAGGAGATTGTGAGGTGTGTACGGATGGCCTGCTTTTCTGTCTCTGCCTAGAGAACACATGCACATGCATGGGACCACAGGTTTTTATTCATTTTGTTCCAGATCCCCAGCAATAGAATGGAAACCATATGGAATGGGAATTGTCTCCTGGCCTACTCTCTCCTCATCATCCTGCTTACATCTTCATGATTACCATGTGGATGGTCTCTTAACTGGTGCAAATGGTCCCACATGGACCACCTCACCTTTTTTTTCACTCTACTACCTTCTCCCTACCTTCCAATATCCTTTCAATCCTCCCCCCAAAGCCACAGATTTCTTCTTTTCTTGGGTCATGTGATTTCTAAAAATCATAAGCCTTCAGACTCTTTTCTCTTCTTTGGAAACTGACAAAGTCTTTGCAGGTTTCATCATAGTTCCTCCTCTCCTTAGACCATTGGGAGGTGGAGGAGTTGGGAGAGGCAAGGAGAAGGGAAGATTTTCTGCATTCTTCCCTCTTATCTTTAAACCTTGGACATCTGTCTCTACTCAGATTGATATTCTGTTACAAGTCCTCAAAAAGATTCATATGTGGTTGTGAAGTGCTTGGTTGGCTCAGTCAGTAGAGCATATGACTCTTGATCTCAGGGTTGTGAGTTTAAGCCCCATGTTGGGCATGGAGCCTACTTTTAAAAAAACTCAGGTGAAAAAAAATTCATACGTAGTTGATAATCACTAAGGCTAGTATAATTTTTAGATCTTATACTAAACTCTTTTTCCTGTGTCCACTTTGATTCATCTTATCCCCTCTGTTAATTCTCCTTGGTGTTGTTCCATGGAGGACCCTTTCTCAACTCTGTTTCCCCCATCCCTGGCAACAGGAGAGATTAAGAGCTGTTCACTGTCACCGGCTGGCTGTTCCCTTGGATTTGGTTGCTCCCTTTGATATAGGAAAGACATTAGTGTTCAAAGACAATGGCCAAGAAAGAATTCTTGAAGATATTTGGCACAAAATGGTGATTTTATTAAAGCACTGGGACAGGACTCGTGGCCGGAAAGAGCTGCACTGTGATCATGAGGAGTGGCCCATTATATACTTTCAAGTTGGGAGGGAGTTAGGGATAGCCTAAGTCTCTAAGGAATTTTGGGAGCAGCATTTCCAGGACCCTGAAGGGGCTAGCTATTGTTGGGAAGAGGTCGCTTATTCCTGTCTAATAAAACCTGACTCATAAGGCCCTTTAAATGTATATTGGTTGGTCATATGCTTGGGGGATGATTGCCAACATGTTTCTTGGGGGGTAGATAGAAAATTTCCAAAGGAATTTTTATATGTTAAAGTAGACTTACAAGATCTTGGGGGTTGGGCTAAGAATACCTGTTGCCCTTAGCAAAATATTAACATTGATGCAGCTGAGTTCCTAGAGGAATGTCACTGTGCCTGTTTCAAGGACTTGTCAGTGGGCTGTAAGTAGTAAGGGATTTAATAATTTTTCTTTTGCCTCTTTTTTCCCACAACACCTTTACTTTTCCTTGCCAGCTTCCACTCAGCCTTTAATTTCGGTCTAGGTTCAGCTTCTAAAGGGCAGCACCTCTTTCCTTCCTGCTTTATAGCCTTCTTCCCAGAGAGGCTGGAAGCTTGGTTTCCTGGGGTGTGCTGACTCTGATGTAACCAGCACCACAGCAGATATAGGGTCATTTATCATGCTGGTTTTCCTTGGTAGATGGTGAACTCACTAAAGGCAGAATCTTTTACTGGCTCTGCCTCCAGGCTTCAGTCAAACTGTGTGGGAGACATATTAGGTAAAATAAATGCCTTTTCCACTCCATCCAGGGAGGTTTACAGGTTGAGCTGAGAACTCTGATTTAGGATTTGGAGAATGGGCAGAGCACTCTCTGCAAGGAGGAGGGTACTGGCAGGGGGAGGGGGACACCTGTGTTCTGAGTTTTCCTGTCTCTCTATGAAGGAATGTAACCCATGCAGACAACTGATGGGCATGTGCAGACCACAGAATTTGTGCTGGAGAGAAATGAGTAAAAGTAAAAGGGAAAACTGCTGACTTTGGAAGGTACTGAGTGCTTACTCAGTGATAATTCAGGACACCGCCCTCTGCCTTGAACAATCTCAGTTAACATTCATTTGAAAAGGGGCTGAGGGGGGTGCCTGGGTGGCTCAGTTATTTGAGTGGCTGACTCTTGATTTTGGCTCAAGTCATGATCTCAGGGTTGTGGGATGGAGCCCTAAATTGGGCTTTTCACTCAATGGGGAGTCCACTTAAGATTCTCTCTCCCTGTCCCTCTGCCCCTCTCTTCACCCTTGTACTCATGCTCTCTCTCTCTCTCAAATAAATAAATATATCTTTAAAAAAAAAGGGGGGGTGAAGGAGGGAGTGGTTCTATTTCCTGCCAAGAGCTGTGTGCCTCCTGAGACCCTAGCAGCAGGTGGGCGTCTCCTTCAGCTGAGAAGTGAGAAGAACACACCCTGTATTGTAGGGGACACTCCAGAGTTGCTGTATGCCTCTTCCCTCCTCGGTGGGTGTGGCTGGCTGGGTGAGGCATCCTTGCATCTAGATGCAAAGACTCCTAGCTGGAAGGATTTGAGCCATTGTTCAACTGATGGTTACAGATGTACCATTTTGGATGAGGTTCCACAGCTTAGGAAAAAAAGGCATCAATAGTGACCAATAAATTAGAGAAACTGGACATTTAAGGATGTTCTTGATGGACAACTGCAGGGAATAAACTTGGGAATTTTTTAAAAAAAATTTATTTCTTTATTTGAGAGAGAGCATGTGCAAGAGGACATGGTATGGGGGGGGGCAGAGGGAGAGGGAGAAGCAGACTCCCTGCTGAGTAGAGAGCCCAATGGCAGCAGTGGGGAGGGGGGAGAGCTCAACATGGGGCTCAATGTGGGATTCAACCCTAGGACCCTGGGATCATGACCTGAGCTGAAGGCAGCCACCTAACCAACTGAGCCCCCCAGATACCCCATAGATTTGGGGCATTAAAAACATTGCTCATCCCAGAGAGGAAAGCAAGAACTGGTCAAGAAATGGGGGCTAGGGACACTTGGGTGGCTCAGTTGGTTAAGCAACTACCTTTGGCTCTGGTCATGATCCCAGGGTCCTGAGATCGAGTTCCACATTAGGCTTCTTGCTCAGTGGGAAGCCTGCTTCTCTCTCTACCTGTTCTGCTTGCTCTGCCTACTGCTCCCCCCTTTTGGGCTCTCTCTCTCTCTCTCTCTGACAAATAAATAAATAAAACATTAAAAAAAAAAAAGAAGTGAGGGCTAGTGGGCACCAAATGGTGATGGAATTAATGGCCTGGGATTAGGAATGTGGCAATCAGAGCAGAAAGTAGGGTTGGGCCTTGAGAATAGCGAGGAAGTAGCTGAAACATTCACAGATTCTGGGAGGAGAGCGGAAGATAAGGATCTGTTTATAAAAATCCATAACCACCTTTACGGGTTAAGAAAGAGTATGAGATCTTGTGTTATTGTTTCCTGTTATTAGAGGGGAACCGGATAAGAAGAGGTACCTTTTTGTGTTTTCAGCAAAATTGAAGAAGAAACTAACAGAGTTAGCAGCTAACAGATCATTAGAAATCATTTTGATGAGGTGGGCTGAATGTTGCTATGAGGTATTTTTTTTTTTTTTTTTTTGCTATGAGGTATTTTTTTTTACATGTTATTAATATTTAAACCAGTAAACTTTGAATAAAGCAGATTACCCTCTGGATGATACCCTGCATTTCAAGGATGAGGCCCACTCTCGTTCAATCAGTTCAAGGCCTTAAGAGAAAAGACTAAGATTCCCAAAGGAAAAAAGAATTTTGTCTCCAGACTGTCCTGCAGATTTCAGATTTGCTAGTTCCTACAATCACATTAAAATAAATCTCTCTCATATAAAACCAATAGGATATGCATATTATATATAATATGTATATTCTATTGATCGTGTTTCTCTGGAGAACTCTGACTAATACAAGTCTCAAACTAAAGCATGCTTTCACACAACATAATTTATCTCATTTGATGTTCACAACATTCTATCACAAGTTAAGAATTGTTGAGATGAGACGAAGGTGTGAGTAGAAGTGTGCATCTTTACTCCTATGATCCTGAGCCTGTTCTTTGTCAGGCTGTCCTTGTTTATCCCCCTCCCAGTAACAGTCATCCAGAGACCATCAAGGAGCAGAGCTGAACTGGACAATGGCAGTGTTCCGAGCACACAGAACCCCTCTAGGTGAGGTATGTGAGCAGCTTGGACAAAGATGCTTTGAGGCAGAGATGGTTGGGAAAGTCCTAGACTTTAAAAGAGCTACTGCAGGGGGTGCCTGGGTGGCTCAGTGGGTTAAAGCCTCTGCCTTCAGCTCAGGTCATGATCCCAGGGTCCTGGGATTGGCCGGGAGACTGCTTCCCTTCCTCTCTCTCTGCCTGTCTCTCTGCCTACTTGTGATCTCTCTCTTTCAAATAAATAAATAAAATCTTAAAAAAAAAACTTCTAAAAGAACTACCTCAGGGTGAGATTCTGTTCCATGTTCTTCATTGCCCAATTCTTTAGGTTGCAAGCAACCATGTTGAAGTAAATAAAAAAGGGAATTTACTGGCTTATGTAATGAAAAGGCCAAAAGTTTGGGTTTGATGGGATGCAGTTCTTAAGCTCTGTCATCAGGACTTGGTCTCTCTTTCGTCATGTTTTGGTTCTGCTTTTCTTCGTGTGAACCTCATTCTATAGCAGATTTTTCCCAAATGGTAGCAAGACACTGATGAACGTGTTTAGATTTCCATCCTACCAGATGAGGATTTGTAGCAGAGAGAGAGAGAACATCTGCTTCCCAGTGGTTCCCACAAATGTTCTGAAATGGACTCTCATTGGCCCATCTTGGAAAAGGTGCTGACCCATGATGAATCTCTGTGGTCAGAGGAGTGGAATATGTTGGGTTTCCCACTGGGTTCCATCCAGTCTCTGGACAGCCTAGAGTATATAAAAATCCTTCCAGATTTTCTGACAAAAAAGAATTGACAAAGGAAGTAATTAGTAGATTTATCTAACTGAAAATTAAAAGTGTTGGATGTCAACACCCATGAAAAACAAAAGTGAACAGAAAATTGAACAAAAATATTTGCCAAATTCATGGTTAATAGTCTTATTATAGTCTTAAAATATAGAGTACACACATTGATGAGAAAAATACTGCCTCTGTGACTTAGAAAAATGGTCAGTTGGCAGTACCACTAAGATATCCCACAAATACCCCAAAATCAGATTGCAAAATGGACCCCATCATTTGTATCAATTACAAGTAACAAAAACAAGCAAGTAACAGAAAATGTTACTCATCCTAGTTTAAACTATAAATGCAAAGACCAGAGGTACACTGGTTTCAGATATGGTTTGATCAGAGCTCTAGTTTTATCTGTCTGAGATTCCCTTTGCTCCTCCTCTTTTCCCATGTCCAACTTCTTCCTCAGGCTGGCTGCTCTAATGTTAACAAAAAGGCTGCAGTGGCTTCAGGGTTTCATAGGTTGACATCATTCTCTCTGGATTGAGAGAGAGGGTGTGACCAAGAATTCCAGACAAAACACTTGATCTTAGCGTTGTTTGGATCATCCTTAAGCCCAACCAAGGACAAGGAAATGCCGTGGGCCGATTAGCTTAGATCTGCTTCCTGAAACAGTTTCTTTGGAAAGAGGTGGGATTATCCTGTTCCATCGAAGTCCATCAGAGTCCACCCAGGAGCTGGGTGAATTCAAACCCACCAAACTTCATGGCTGTTATAAAAATGAGATGAGAGAGGAATAATAGATAGCCATAAAGTCCACAATATCATCAATGTCTCCAAACATGCCTCCTCCCTTATATTCTCTATCAATCTGCATTGAGGCCAAAGTTATCTTTATAAATCTTGCAAAATCCCTTGCCTAAAACTTTTTAATGGTCCCATGCCACCTATATGATACAGTCCCATTCCTTCACTATAACTTAAAAAGTTCTTCAAGAACTAGCTGTTAGGTCTCAAGACTTGCCTTCCAAGTCTGTCTAGTCTCTTCCCTTGCCCTACTTTTCCCCATCTCTCATCCTTTCCATCTACTTTCCAGTACACTGATCTTTTTTTCTTTTCTTTTATCCTTCTTTCTTTTTTCTTTCCTCCAGAGCTTTATGCATACTTTTTTCTTTTACCCGGAGGACTCTTCCCTCACATCTTCAGGGAAATTTATTTTTACCTCTAAATTCTCAGGTTAGGTGTCCCCTTCCCCTCAGAAGACTATACTGATCTTTTCCACTCCAAGGCTGGGTTAGGTGTCTCTATGCTCACATGTGTCATCTATCTGCCCCCCTCCTGCTGGTCAGTTCTGTGATGACAAGTTGGTCTTGTTCACTGCTGTACCCCTAGTTTCTTCCAATGTTCTCTGACACAAAGAGCATGTACAATAAATATTTGTTGAATAAATAAATGAAATAACAAAGAAGAAAATATAATATTTGGGGTTTCCTGGGTGGCTCAGTCAGTTAAGCATCTGACTCTTGATTTCAGCTCAGGTCATGATCTGTAGGCTTCTATGATCAACACTCTGGGGCACCTCAGAAAGCAGGACTGGACAGATTGGGGAGGTAAACTGTAATGTCATCATAGCTGACTAGTAGCTGTTTTCTTTTTCTTTTTTAAAAATTGCATTTATTTATTTGACAGAGAGAGAGAGAGAGAGAGAGCAGAAGTGGGGGGAATGACAGGCAGAGGGAGAAGCAGGGTCCCTGCTGAACAAGGAGCCTGATGTGGGGCTCAATCCCAGATCCTGGGATCATGATCTGAGCTGAAGGCAGATGCTTAACCCACTGAGCAGCCCAGGCACCAACAGCTGCTCTCAATAGGGAGTTCTGGGGTTGGAATGACTCAGAGTTCTCCCAAGTTGGGGCAAAGGTGCAGCAGTTGTATTCCCTCCCACTACATTCTTAGAGATGAGGACCATCCTCAAGGAGCAGCAGTAACCTTGGAGAAAGTAGTTTCTTTCCATAGAAGGTGATTTTAGGGGAGGGTCTCAGCTAAGAGCTTTCAGCAGACAACACCGAACAGCTGGAGGAGTGAGTGCCTGTTCTCAAGGGGGAACCAGGAAAGCACACCACCACATCCTCTCTTCCAGATGATAAATGTGGAGAAATGATAGAATTTGATAATTATGATTTTGCAAATGTCAATGTATTCATTGACCTAGGCTAAGATTACCAACTCCTGGACCATCAATGCTAAAAGGATTTGGTGAAAAGTTATGGGGGAACAAAATATTCTCATGGTTCTGAAATTTCTCCTCACTTTTTAGTTATTTTAATTTAATTACTTTTTAATTATAAAGAAGGAAAAACTACCTTTACAAGAGAGATCTGACAGAGACCACTTTAAGAGATCAAACATCATCTCACCAGTAATGGGACAAACTGACCTTACATGCCTCCTGGTGTGATATAATGTGAAGTCCACAGCTTCTTCTATCTTGAATTTTTGCCCACCATTCTAACCTTATCTTTTTTTTTTTAAGATTTTTTATTTATTTGAGAGAGAGAGAGAAAGAGCATGAGTGGGGGGAAAGGTAGAGGGGAAGGGAGAAGCAGGCTCCCCCCTGAGTAGGGAGCCCGACGTTGGGTTCGATCCCAGGACTCCAGGATCATGACTTGAGCTGAAGGCCGATGCTCAACTGACTGAGCCACCCAGGTGCCCCTATTCTAACCTCATCTAATCATGAAGAAACAATCAGGAAAACCATGTATGGGATGTTCTATAAGACAACAGGCTTGGACTCATCAAAAATGGTGATGTCGTTATGGACAAAAAAGATGGGAAGAATGACTTAGATGAGGGTTTGACAAACTGTAATTCATAGGTCACATCTTGACACACACCCACACCCATTTGTTTGCAAAGGACCTATGGCTGCTTCTGAGCTACAAGAGCAGAGTTGACTGGTTGAAACAGACACCTAGCTGGCCCTTCACAAAAAAGTTTACCAACTCCTGCCTTAGATTAACGATGACTAGAAACATGACGATCTATCAAGTGTATAAGGCTGAACCTTGATTGGATTCTGGATATTTTAAAAGACTGTACAAGAAAATCTGGGGAAAACTGGAGAAACTTTGAATATGAACTATATTGTTATTTATCATATGTTAAATTATATTATTGGGACACCTGGGTGGCTCAGTTGGTTAAGCAGCTGCCTTCAGCTCAGGTCATGATCTCAGCGTCCTGGGATCAAGGCCCACATCGGGCTCCTTGCTTGGCAGGGAGCCTCCTTCTCCCTCTCCCTCTGCCTCTACCCACCACTCTGACTGCCTGTGCTCACTCTCGCTCCTCTCTCTCTGATAAATAAATAAATAAAATCTTAAAAAAATTATATTATTGAATTAATGTTAAGTTTCTTGGGTGTGATAATGATTTTGTGGTTATGTGGGAGGAGTCCTTCCTCTTTGAAGATATGTGCTGACACAATTAGGAGTTCAATATCAGGATGTCTGTAACTTATTCTTCAGCCAAAGAAAATATCTGTGTGTGTGTGTGTGTGTGTGTGTGTGTGTGTTTATAAAGAAACAAACAAATATAGCAGATTGTTAGAATTGTAAACCTAGATAAAGATTATATGGCGTTTGTTATGGTAACTTGTTTGACTTTTTACCTTTGAACTTTTTCCAAGTAAAATGTTGGGAGAAGGGTGCCAGGCTCAGTTGGTTGAGCATCTGCCTTGGGTTCAAGTCATAATCCTGGGATCCTGGGATCGAGTCCCTCATCAGGCCACCTGCTCAGCAGAGAGTATGCTTCTCCATTTCTCTCTCCTTCTGCCTCTCCCACTGCTTGTGCTTGTTCTCTCTCTCTCTCTCTCTCCCAAATAAATAAAATTAATTCATAAAGTTATTAATTAATAAAATCTAAAAAAAAAAGTTGGGAGAGAAAGTGAAAGAAAACTTTCTTAATTCTTAATTCTCAATCTGGTTAAATATCCAGAAGTCAGTTTTCAGGCTTAAAGTGATTCATTTAATTTTCTCAGAATGTAAAGTTGAAAAAATTTGAAGGGACAGTTCTCAGGCTTTGGGGGCTGCCCTGTGGTTGGATAACAATCAGGCCAGGGGCTGTGGAGGCTGCAGACATCCTTGGCACGGTTACCTAGTTCAGTGCCTCTGGGTGACATGTGCGCGTGTGCGTGCACACGCACACGCACACACACACACACACACACACACACACACACACACAAACAAGATAGTTCCTTTTATGCTGGGATGCTGGCATTTCCCTGGATGGCATGATGCTACCCTTTAGGGTGTGCGTAATTTCCAGACTACCCCGCCCTGGCCAGATTCCTTGAATTGGAAAGACAAGGGAGGCAATCACCTCATCCTGTAGAGTGCCTCATGGCACGTCTCCTGTCCCATCAGGCACAGAGATGCCCCTGCTGGAGTAGCCTCTCTCTTTGTCCTCTCTTCCTAGGGTCTTGGGTTCATTTCCAGATAAGCCATGGCTTCTTCTGTTCATTTTAAGGAAGACACTATTTAGATTTTGCACATAGCTGTGAAAGCAAAAACAGGATTTCTAATGTTGGGGATTGAAGAAGAGTTTTGCAACTCACACCCCAAAGGAGAAGTGTGGGCTTCTTCAGCTTCCCCCTGACAATGGAGATGAATGTCATCACACTGGTGACCAATGGGCCATGGGCAATAAAATAGATCTGCATCATGCTGGGAGAAGAGTGAGAGCATGAAAAGCTCCCAGCTTCCCTCCCTCCTCCACTGCCAAGGCACTGACTGGTGAAGGCTGGATGCTGGGGGGCCGGGCTTCCCTGAGGGAAATCAGCCAGCGGAGAGAGACGAGGGAGCACATCCTACAAGCAGGAAGTGTGGCCACAGCTCTGGAGGCAGTCTCCAGATTGGACCATACATGCCAAGGGTCCCACACAGGCAGGAGGAGGTGTGTGGGGCAGTTGGTGCGAGCCTTCCCTCCTCACACTAGGCCCTTCCCACAAGTCCTCACCTGCTGCCCTCTGTGGCCCAGCTTTCTGGCTAGGGATTGTGGCTGGAGGGCACATCTGGGAAGAGACTTTAAAGAGAGAGAGAGATGGAAGAAGAGAGAGGGAAAAGAATAAAAACAGGGTGGGGGCATTGAAGTCCAAGGAGCAGGGAGAGTGGGGAGAAGGAAAGTGGGCCCAGAAGGATAGAAGTTGGGAACATTTCTGCAGACCTGACCCAGGTCCATGCTAAGCCCTCTGACCAGAACCAAGCAAATGCTTATATTCTCATGATAGCAGTGGTGCGAGAAGGCACCAGCAGACCTCCCTCAGACCTCTGGCTGTGGGGGTGTTATGGACCGCTGTGCTTCGAGGTGGCACCCAGCACCAGGACGACCCTTTCCGGGAAACATGAGGCTCTTCTGGCAGTGACTTTGGCTCCATGACACCCAGTGGCCTTGCCCCAACTATCCCATATACCAACTATATGGGGATAGCAGGGGACACAGTTACCTGATGGTCTGAAAGCTGTCCAAGCTCCCCATGCTTCCCAACTTCCTCGCAGGTCCCTGTGTATCTTGTCCCTTCCCAGCCTGGCTCTGCCTCTCTGAGGACCTGAAGTAGCAGAAACCCTAACTCTAGGCACTAGGGTTAGGTTTATTTGCCATCTGGGAACACCAGGGCACAGAGAGCTACAGTGAATTGCCTCGAGTTTGGCAGCCAGTATGAGGCCACACTGAGACTTGAACCCACCTGCGTACCCACCATCTGCTCTCAGTTAACCCTTTCACACAGGGACAATAGAGTCTGAAGCAAGTTCAGAGGTGAACCCGCTGTCATGTAGCTACTATGGCCCAAATGCCCCAGAGTATGTATTAATCCAGTGAACATCAGCCCTCAGCAGTCTGGGACCTTGGATTCCCTTGGGTGGGGATGACATCTACCTGTGCCTTCCTGGAGTCACAGGGACAGCTCACAGGTGTTAGGGTCAAGTCTATGCTCTTGGATGGCATCCCCCATGTTTCACCTGACACCAGCAGTCCCCTGCCTGGCATCCATGTCTCCTGGGAAGCTGTATGCAGATACCTTGGAGATTCTGAGCAGCTGCGGGCTTGCTGGCTTCCATGTGCATCTGGGGAAACTGTCTTGCTCCTCAAAGGGCCTCTGGCAAGGTCCCAGGAAGGGCTGGGGCCACATGCCTCCTGCTTCTCCTTCTCCTCTTGCATCACCAGGCCCAAATACCTCTTCACAGAAGCAGGTACTCATCAGTCACCCCCAAAAAGACTGTATCCTGCTGACCAGGGAACAGCGCATGTCTGGGTTCTGGGAGGGCTTGGACGGCCCATTCTGCCCCAGCAGAGGTTCAGACTTGCATCTGCCTTGGTGTATGAAAGCCCTGCTCTTCTAGGAATCAGTCCTGGAAAGACCTGGAAGACAGGGAAGTAACAGTAGCTAGTATACAAAATGATGACTTGGATATGGGGATAGCAATGCACATAAACAAGGAGAGAGAAGAAGACAGAAGGGAGGGTGCATCTCCAAAGACGTCAAGCCCCCACCTGGAGCAGGTCCTTCAGATGGCAGCAGGCCCAAGGGTTGTTTGCTTGGCTTGTCTGGACTTCAAGGGCTGCTGGGTGTGTTTGCTTGCATGTCAGCCAGACCTTCTGAGCCCCCAGGATCACTACTCTTTCAATCATCGCTGACCTTATCAGCTGGCTCAAGGTTGGGTTTTTATGGGGCTGCTTTCTTCCTCTTCTGCAGACAGAAAATCCACACTTCCAAGTTATAAAGCCACTGCCACTGCCCTGTACCAACTTGCCTCACTTTCTGGCCCGTGTGTGTGCGTGCATGTGCACACATGAGTATGTGCGTGCACACGTGTGTGTGTTGTATCTGCGGCTCTGTCTCTGCCCCACTCGCTCCTGGCTGCACAGTCCCCAGGACAGGAAGAGTGCTGACATCACGATGGTGACAGCAGGGTGAGGACCACCAGTCAGTGCTGGTGGGTCTTTTAAAGAGCTGACACAGAGAAAAGGTTGCCCCGCAAAGGTGAGCCCTGTGTCCTTTCTCAGGTGGTGGCCTCCGACTGCAGTGGCCTGAGGAGGAGTGGCCATGAGGTCTGGGCTGGGCTGTAGGAAGCTAGGGCAGGAAATCGCGCTTTGCAGGAGGTGAGTGGGCAGTGCTGGGGAAGGGGAGGCCAGCCCTATGGACCCCCAAGGTAGTGCATCTGGCAGATGAGGGAGCTGTCAGTGACAGCAGGGAGGGGCTGTTTGGCAGAGGGTCCAGGGGTATGGGACAGTGGTGAGCAGGCCACTCTCAGGGCTGGCTATGGAGGGGGAGGGGGCAGGACCCAAGGGGCCCCTTCAGCCCCCTGTGTCCAGTGACTCTGTGGTTCCTCCTCCTTCTGTGCTGTGAGACCACACTTAGCACACCAGCCTCTTCCTCACCAGGCTGAAAAATTTCCCACCTAGCTGGTTTCTAAGTCTGCCACCACAGTACCCACATTACCTAACACCTCTGCCTACCGCCTTCCTCCTCTGACCTTGGACAACCCCCTGAGGCTCTGCCACCCTGGGGTGGGGGCACACACTCTCCATCTTTTCTCTCATTCCCTCTCTCCAGATCCACTCCATTTAGAATGTGTGCCAGGCCCTACGGGGCAGGAAAAGTCAGGGGATTTTCACCTAATATTTTTCTGGTTACTTTTCAAACACCTAAATTTCTCAGGCAATGGTAAAGAAGGAAGTTTCTGCTTTTCTTTCTGTCTAGAATCTAAGAAGATTCCTTGGGCAGGAGGAGGACGTTGGGAATGTATAGACATTGGTCCCAGAGAGCAAGGCACAGTCCCTGCCTCCTGGCAGAGGCCTGGACATGCTGCAGGGTCTTTAATCATCCGGAGGCCTGGGGGCAAAAGGGATCTGTGCCCTACTTCCTGGTCAGAGGCCTGGAAAGGAGCAGACCCCTAGACAGGGAATGGATCTAGGCAGACAGGGCCATAACCAGCATAACCCGTGCTGGGTTGTGGTGCAGCACAGGGAATTCTGGGCCCACGGGTGGCACAGACAAGTGAGGACAGAAGTTGGATGGGAGGGCCAGGGCAGACCAGAAGGGGAGCTGGTCTACTTGCATGGCTCAGTGGCTGGTGTGTAGAGGGGAAGGTGGCTGTTTGGTGGGCACATGCATGGAGAGAAGGTATGAAGGCAAGGGCAGCTACTGGGTAGGAATGCAAGCAGCTGCAAGCAGCAGAAAATCCAGCTCCCGGTGGCGTGGACAGCTTTATGACTTCCACACTAGGGCAGCCCAAGTGCGCACAGCACTGTCAGTGTCACCCAGGCCACCGGCACCTCACACCTTCCTTCTTTATCATCCTTTTACTCTGAAAAAGAAGGAGCAAGTTATGGGTTTTGATTTAGGAAATAAATTTAGTTCACACAAAAGATACACCCTTAAAAATGAATTAAGATTATAGAAGTACATTCTTCTTTAGTTATATTTAAATACAGTTCACAAATATGAGCGAGCTAACTATAGCTGCTTCTGTAACTTCAAGTTGACTTCTACTCAGCCAAATGGCAACATTGTAGCAGTGGAAACGTAGTCACTATTTCTCTTCCCCACCCTCCCACAGCCTGCCCAGCTTTATTGAGATATGATTTACATGTAACATTGTATACATTTAGGATGTACATCCTGGGGGTGCTTGGGTGGCTCAGTGGATTAAGTGTCTGCCTTCCGCTCAGGTCATGATCTTAGGGTCTTAGGACTGAGCCCCTCATCAGGCTCCCTGTTCAGCTGGGAGTCTGCTTCTCCCTCTCCCTCTGGCACAACCCCCTTTCTGCTCTCTCTCCCTCCCTTCTCTCTCTCTCAAATAAATAAAAAAAGATCTTTATATTGGGGAAAAAAGAATGTACAACTAGATGATTTGACACACATAGATATTGCAAATTGATTACCACAGTACCCATCACCGTACTTAATTATCTTGCTTTGTGTTTGGTGAGAAATGTTTAAGATCTCCTTTCTTGGCAAAGTCCAAGTATTGTTAACTGTGGTCACCATACTGCAATTAGATCCTCAGAACTTACTAGTCTTACAGCTAGAAGTTTGTATTCTTTCACTAATGTCTCTCCATTCCCTCTGCCTCCAGCCCTGACAATCCCCATTCCACTCTGTTTCTATGAATTTGGCTTTTTTAGCCTTCACATATAAGCGAGATCATACAATATTGGTCTTTGTGTGTCTCATTAATTTTTTAAACATGATGACCTCGAGTTTTGTTCATATCGTCTCAGGTGTCAGGATTTTCTTTTTTATTGTTGAATAATATTCCATTGAATATATATATCACATCTTTTCTTATCCATTCATCCATCAGTGGACACCTAGTTTGTTTCCATATCTTGGCTGTTGTGAGTAATGAAATGAACGTGAAGGTGCAGATATCTGTTTAAGATAATGATTTTATTTCCTTCAGGTAAATACTCAGAAGTGGGATTGCTGGGTCATATGGTAGTTCTTTTTAAAATTTTTTTGTGGATTGCTTCTTGGCCTTTTGGCTAAGATCAAGTGTAAAATTTTTTTTTTGTGGAACCTCCATACTGTTTTCCATAGTGGCTGCATCAGTCTCTTATCTTTTGATACTAGCTGTTCAAACAGGTGTGATTTGGCATCTCATAGTGGTTTCGATTTACATTTCCTTGATGATGGGTGATGTTGAACAACCTTTCATGTATCTGTTGGTCATCTGTATGTCTTCTTTGGAAAAAAGTCTATTTGGGTCTTTTGTCCATTTTCCACTTGGATTATCACTATTTTTTTAAAAAGATTTTATTCATTTATTTGACAGATCACAAGTAGGCAGAGAGGCAGGCAGAGAGAGAGGAGGAAGCAGGCTCCCCGCTGACCAGAGAGCCCGATGTGGGGCTCGATTCCAGGACCCTGAGATTATGACCTGAGCCGAAGGCAGAGACTTTAACCCGCTGAGCTGCCCAGGCGCCACTATTTTTTTTTTTTTTGCTCCATTTATTTTACCCCTGTAAATCTTTACTACTTTATCAACATCTTGCACATTCTAAATAGCGGCTGCTGAATGTACCCAGAATATGTCATTAAACACAGAAGTCATATTTCCAAGGTTCAACTTGTGCTAACTACAGAGCAGAATAACACCTCTTGCATTTCCCCCTGCATATTCTGGTAAGGAAAACTGTGTTCATGAAAATACATGCAAAACTTCAGGTCCTGCCTGAGACCCATGGTAGGTCCAAACCTGAATATGCAGCTCTAGTACTTTGGGATATCACCAAAGGTTCCTTGGGATACCTGTGGACACGAGGTTTCATGCTACATATTCTCACCCCCACTCTGCTCTTATGGAGAGAAGAGAACTGAGATGCCCATGGGAAGGGTCCTAAACACTGGAATTAAGGCCAGTAGGGCTTGAGGTAAGAACAGCTAAACTGTGCCATCTGGGGCAGCAGACAGAGGAAAAGAGATGTGAGTCTTTGTTAGTCCCTGCCTTGGGCTAGACACTGGCACAGCTGCTTGCATAGTGATCTCTCATTTTCTCCTCTGAATATAGGCACCAACACCCCATTGTTCTGATGACCTAACACAGAGCAGGGATGCTTAACCTTCAAGTCCAGGCTCATTAGGAAGGGTGAGGGTAGATCTTCAGGGAAAAGACTGTAGCAAGATGGCCCTGGGCTCTTTCTGGTCTCACAGAAGGCTCTGTGGAGCAGAAGTGCTGGACCCAAAGGTGGTACATCTGTAATATTTGGAAAGAAGAGGTAGTCTGTGGGGCAGGCATTCCCTTAGGCTTGCGAGTGGACAAAGGTTATCAGGGTGAGTGGAATAGAATGTCTTGAGAGACTAAGG
Organism: Enhydra lutris kenyoni; assembly: GCF_002288905.1. Lineage (NCBI taxonomy): Eukaryota > Metazoa > Chordata > Mammalia > Carnivora > Mustelidae > Enhydra > Enhydra lutris. The sequence goes on from NW_019154150.1 coordinate 12,145,621, forward strand.
TTGATTACCTGGGTCCTTACATCTCCTAGGGTTGCTCTGACATTACATTTAGGGTCTCCACACAGTACTTTTATTGTCCTCTGTGGCCAGTAAAGGTGCCTATTTCAGATATGGTCTCAACTCTACACTATTGCCATTGCACTATCCCTAGACTGAGCATTTTCAAATATCCCTCCTTCTGTAAATTTCTGCTGCCATTTTACTGGTTTCATGTCTCTTCAAGTAAAATACCTGGATGCCTTAAGGTGTGACAAACTGATTGTGATAAACACTCCAAAGAATGGGCATCAGCATCCCATGGCCATTATTCCCCAGACTGTATCTGCCTGTGCTTTGAGTAATGACGAATTAATGCAGTATGATTTCTGCTACCTCTGATTAACTGAGCTCATGACCATGATAACCAGGTTGTAGCTAAAGAGTCATTTTCTTGACTTTCAGGTTTGAATAGCATCTGGCTAGCAGCCTCTGGGACAGCTCCTTGCAATATTTCATTAAAATGCTAATGAACACATAGGACAAACTGAAAATGCCAAGTAATGCCATGGATGAAGACTAAACACAACCTTGACAGAATAGGGGAGGAATCTGCATTGACTATAAGGTAGGGTCAGTTGAAAAGAGAAACTACTATGTCTTTTGCCTTATGAAACAGAAAAACAGTGAATGACATCAGGTAACAATATTTGTAATATATATGAAAGACAAAAGACAATTCTATTTCCACTATAAGAAGCTCTTAAAAATCAATTTTATGGACAGAAAAGCAGGAGAATGAAACTGGACCACTTTCTTATACCACATACAAAAATAAACTCAAAATGGATGAAAGACCTAAATGTGAGACAGGAAGCCATCAAAATCCTAGACACGAACACAGGCAGCAAACTCTTTGACCTTGGCCACAGCAGCTTCTTGCTAGACTTCTCTCTGAAGGCAAGGGAAACAAAAGTAAAAATTAACTATTGAGACTTCATCAGGATAAAAGCCTTCTGCACAGCAAAGGAAAACAATCAACAAAACTAAAAGGCAATCTATGGGATGGGAGAAGATATTTGCAAATGACATATAAGATAAAGAGCTAGTATCCAAGATCTATAAAGAACTTATCAAACTCAACACTCAAAAAACAAATACTCCAACCAAGAAATGAGCAAAAGACATGAACAGACACTTCTGCAAAAAGACATCCAGATGGTCAACTGACACATGAAAAAATGCTCAATATCACTCAGCATCAGGGAAATACAAATCAAAACCACAATGAGATATCACTTCACACCCGTCAGAATGGCTAAAATGAACAACACAGGAAACAACCGATGTTGGCGAGGATGCAGAGAAAGGGGAACCCTCCTACACTGTTGGTGGGAATACAAGTTGGTGCAGCCACTCTGGAAATCAATATGGAGGTTCCTCAAAAAGTTAAAAATAGAACTACCCTACAACCCAGCAATTGCACTACTAAGTGTTTATCCAAATGATTCAAAAATAGTAATTCAAAGGGGCACATGCATCCCCCAATGTTTACAGCAGCAATCACCAAAATATGGAAAGAGCCCAGTTGTCATTTGAAAGATGGTGGATAAAGAAGATTTGGTGTATGTATACAATAGAATATTACTCAGCAATCAAAAAAATGAAATCTTGTCATATGCAATGAAATGGATGGACTAGAGGGTATTATGCTAAGTGACCTAAGTCAGTCAGGGAAAGACAAACAACCATCTGATTTCCCTCATATGTGAACTTTAAGGAAACAAAACAGATGAATATAGGGAAAGGGAAGGAAAAATAAAATAAGATAAAAACAGAGAGGGAGGTAAACCATAAGATATTCTTAATCATAGGAAACAAACTGTGGGTTGCTGGAGAGGAGGTGGTTGGGAGGATCTGGTAACTTGTTATGGGTGTTAAGGAAGACACATGAAGTAATGAGCACTGGGTGTTATGTACAACTGATGAATCACTGAACTCTACCCCTGAAACTAATAATACATTGTATGTTAACTAAATTGAATTTAAATTTAAAAAAAAATTTAAAAATCAGTGTTAAAATGTCAATCATACCAATAAGCATGTGCAAAAGCCACCAAGAGACAATTCACACAAAAACATAAATTAATTCCCTCAGTAAATGTTTGTTGAGTTCCTACTATGTGTCAGACACCATTTGAGGGACTGTGGATCTGGTCTTTCCATGCTAATGTGGAAGATAAATCAGAAATAGGCAAATAATCTGATATAATGTCAGGTAGAGATAAGGGTAAGAAAACAAATAAAGGTGGGGATAGAGATAGGGAGTGAGGATGGTGGGGGGGGGTTATGTTTTAGACAGGGAGATTTGTAAAGGCCTATCTGCAGAGGTGACACTGAAGCAGAGGCTGAGTGAAGCTAGGTTGTGAGCCATGCACAGATCTGGTTAAAGATACCACACCGCTCCCCAGAAAAGAAGTTCCCAGAGAAAGGGGCAAGTACAAATGGCCCGTGGTAGAGAAGAACTCAGCCTGTTTTAGGAAGAGCTCAGGGGCCAGAGTGACTAAACAGAGTGGGAGGAAAGTCTTGGGATGTGAGACTAGAAAGGAGGCTAGGGCTGGATCCCAGCAGAGGGTTGGGTTCATCCTAAGGGAGGAGGTAGCTTCTGGGTGACCCTGAGGAGAGAAGTGACATGATCTGAATGGAGCATGAAGAGCCCCCCCTCCCCCCAGGGCTGGGGCAGTGAAGGGACTGTAGAGTGAGAGCAGAGAAAGGGGAACCTGTGGAGTGTTCTAAGGGAGAGACAGAGACAAACCAGATAGCAGGGCAGTGCTGGATGTACTGAGAAGCCATCTGATACATGATTGATTTGGAAAAAAAGTGCTGGCTGGAATCTGGTGGTGTGTTGGAAATGGAAGAGGGCAAGAGGGGCATCCAGGAGAACTCTAAGGTTATTGACCAGAACAACTAGAAGAATGAACTTGTCATTTATGGAGACAGTGAAGACTGTAAGGTTCTGTGATGAGGGCCAGAAGATGCTTATTGTCTATCCAAGGGAAGTGGGTAAGGAATTGACTATAATGTCTGGACTTTAGAGAAGTTTGGGATGGAGAAAATTGTTTGGATGTTGTCAGTGCAGAGAGATGGTGTTTACAGATTTGCAGCTGGCTGAGCCCTCCAGGGGAGTGAGTGTAGATAGAAGAGGTCTGAGGATGTACCTCAAAGTCCTCGATGCTTAGAGGTCAGGGAGGCAGAAAGGAACCAGAGAAGGCTGGGAGGGTGGCCAATGATGGGGTCAGAGAAGCAGGAGGGAGAATAGTATCTCCAGGGCCAAACGGAAAAGGTGCTTGAGGAAGGAGAGAGAGATAAACTTTGTCAAATTCTGCTGTTGTGTGGGTGAGGTGGGCCTGATCGTGGACCCTCTGACCTAGCCACGTGGAAAGCATCTGTGACTTTGCTAAAGGTGTCTGGGGAAGTGTTGAGGAGCCAGAGCAATAGAGAATGGGGGCCAAGGGACTAGAGTTCCTTTTGGATGTCTCCAGATGGAGAAAGGAGAGCAAGTATCACTGGTGGGGGTATGGAGTCCAGAGGAGGTTCTAAAAATGAGAGGCACTCTGGTCTGGTCATGTGCTAACTGGGAATTCTCCAGCAGAGAGGAGAGGAATGCAGGAATACAATTCTTGGGGAGGTAAGATGGGGTGAATCTAGTGCATAACTGGAGGGTTTGGCTTTAGATAAGAGCGAAGAAAATCCTCCCACTGAACCTGGAGAGAAGGAAGAGCAAGTGGGAACAGCTGCAGGTAGGTAGATGTGATTTGGGGAGCCTGTAGAATTCTTTTCCAGTTCCTTCTATTTCTCAATGAAACAAGATGCTTTGAAATGGGCACTTATCCCTTATCAATAAAAGTGTAAATTAGCCATTTGGTATTGGGCTTCCCAGCTTGGCAGCTAGGCATCCTCTTGTCCCCAAACGTGGCTACCTGGATACACCAGGGCTACCAAGTTGGCACAAATGGGAGTTCCCTGGCTCATTGGAGCATCATACCTGTCAGCAGAAGCCCAAGATATAGGGTGTCCATAAGCCATTGTGGTTTGGATTTGTAATAAATTCACTTCCATGTAAGGTATAAATAATTTGTGAAATACATCCTGAAGAGAATTTACTAGAGCTTTAGATAAAGTTCCCTGTGCTTTGTTTTTTCCTTTCTTTCATTTTGTAGGTAACAAGCTCCCCATGACACTGAGATTGCTCTATCCAAGTGTATCCAAAATGATGGTGGATACAACCAACTGTGCTAAATGAACATGATTCACTCTCTCATTCATTCATTCATTCATTCACTCTGGAATAAATTTTCTCTTCTGTTGCCTTTTGCAGATTGTTTATGTTTTGTCCAGAAGTGAATTTGTTTACACACTCAAATTGCACAAGCACTCTCTCTGGGTGCCCTGTTCATCCCTACTTCTCCCTCCAAGACACTCCCCTCCCTCACTCCCAGGGCAAATGTTGCCACTTCCTTTTCTTTCTTGATTTTATTGGAGGTTTTTTTCCCCTAAATTTTTACTGTGGTAAAATATACATTAAATTTACTATCTTAATCATCTTTAAGCATATAGTTCATTCATATTAAATACATTCAATGTTGTGCAACCATCCATTTCCAGAACTCTTTCATCCTGTAAAACTGAAATTCTAATCCTGTGATATGATAATCCCATATACCCTCTTCCCCCAGACTTTTTATGACTCAGATGGCCTCTCCTGTGTCCCCTTAACCCAAGCACTAAGCAGTATCTTAAAACAACTTCTGTGATGATATTATTCACTTTAAAAAACCCCATCTCTTGGGGCACCTGGGTGGCTCAGTCATTAAGCATCTGCCTTTGACTTGGGTCATGATCCCAGGGTCCTGGGATCAAGCCCCAAGTCAGGCTCCCTGCTCAGAAGGAGTCCTGCTTCTCCCTCTCCCACTCCTCCTGCTTGTGTTCCCTCTCTCTTGCTGTGTCTCTCTCTGTCAAAAAAATAAATAAAAACATTAAAAAAATCCCGTCTCTTTTTTCTTTTCTTTCTCCAAGATAGCAATCTTACCATCTCCTCTGAGGAATGGAAGTCTTTTCTTTTTTTCTCTCTCTCTCTCTCTCACTCTTGAAGTCAGTATAAAATAACTGAAGACTATAACGTCCAGATCCCAAAGCTTGGGAAGGTGGGGTGGTATGTGGGTGCTAGAGTCAGGGAGTGGGTTTCTTAGAGCTTTAGTTGGTCGGTGTCATCGTTCTGAAAAAAAATTTTGCAGTAGCTAGCAAAAGCAACAGAGATGCTTCAGTCCACTGATCCAGTCATTCCTCTTAGACAATCAAAGATATGCACAAAGCTTTATGTTCATCACAGTGTTGTGCATAATAGCAAAAACCAGGTGTTGCCCCTGTGTCCATTGGTCAGGGCTAGATAAAGTCTGTATGCAATCATTAAAAACCATATTTGAGTTTTATACATGGGGAAATGTTTATGCTATAATGTTAAATGAAAAATACAAGATAAACTATATTATGATCTCAAATCTTAAATTTGTATCTGCAGAGAATAACATGGTAGAGAACCACCTCAGTGTTAAACAATATTCAGGGAGAATGGAATATTGTGTAATTTTAACTTTTTGTATATTTATTTATTTTTGCATTTTCTATGACTGTACACCTCTTTTATATTCAGAAAAAGACACAAAGAATATAAAACAAACACACTTAAAATGGAACAATCTTACCTAGTACTCAAAGAAAAACAAATTAGGTGAGAGGCAAGATGGCGGAGTAGCAGACTGAAATGACATCAGATCCCAGGAGTTCAGCTAGATAGTTATCAAACCATTCTGAACACCTACAAACTCAACAGGATATAGAAGAGAAGAAGAGCAGCTATTCTAGGAACAGAAAATTGATGAATTCCTGAAAGGTAGGACGTGCAGAGAAGCGAATCCAAAGTGACAGGAAAATAGACTTGGGGGGAGGGGCCAGCTCCTGGCAAGCGGCAGAGGAGTGGAGCACAAAATCAGAACTTTTAGAAGTCTGCTCCACTGAGGGATGTTGTTCCAGAGGTTAAGCAGGGGTGGAGCCCTTGTGGGGACAGTGTGGTCTCAGGTCCCATGGGGTCACAGAAAGATCAGGGGTGTCTGAGTGTGGCAGAGCTGCCAGGTATCAGAGTGGGGAAACCAACTACAGAGACAGAGCCGAAGAGTGAGCTTTCAGCTCGGGGTTACTTTAAACTATGATCCAAGGCACAGTTGGACCACTGCTCTTTGAGCAGGGACCCCACAATTGGCAGATCTGGGGAGACTCACCTTCCTCCTCCTCCAGGAGGAGCAGTAAGGTAGGAATCTGCTTGGTTTGGAGACTCCAAATGGGGCCATGTACCAGAGATAGAAACACTCATTCACAGGCTGGGTGAGCTTGGAGTGTGGCCAGAGACCAGGGAGGCAGGAGGGATTGACTTTTCTCTGAGGGCGCACTGAGGAGTGGGCGCACTGAGGAGTGGGCCCTTAGCTCTCAGCTCCTCTGGGCCAGATTGGGAGGCTGCCATTTTCATTCCCATCCTCCAAAGCGGTAGGGAAATGGTTCAGGGAATGAAAGTTCTGAGAGCAAAACTGAGCAGATTACTTATCCCAGTCCCTAGCAAGGGTGGTGCAATTCTGCCTTGGGCAAAGACTTTTGAGAATCACTACAACAGCCCCCTCCTACAGAAGATCAGTAAGAACATTCAGCCAAGACCAAGCTTACAGATCAAGGAGAACAGCAGAACTCCAGAGCTAGGGGAAAGCAACGCATAGAATTCATGACTTTCTCCCCATGATCTTTTAGTCTTGCAAAGTTAAATTTTTTTTTAATTTTATTTTTTTCTTATTCTATTTTTTAACTTTTCCTCTTTCCTCTTTTAACATTTTTAAACTAATTTATTTTAACAACACCTTTCTTTAAAAAAATCTTTTAAACCTTCATTGTTATAATCATATTTTAACCCCTTCACTGTATTTAACCTCATTTTTCATAAACATATAGGTTTTTTTTCCTAAAAAATTTTGGGATACAATTTCTTCTAATAGATCAAAATATACCCTAATCTAGCACATGACTTTGTTCTAGTCTTCAGCTTGAGCACATCCCTTCCTCTTTTTTTTTTTAGAATTTAAAAAAAAAATCATCTTTACAGTCATATTCTATCCCTTCATTGTGTTTATCCTTATTTTTCTATATATATGTATTTTTGTATATATTTATTTTGTGTATATATATATATATATATATATATATATATATATATTTTATATATGTTTTTCTTTCTTTAAAATTTTGGGAGGTAGTTTCTTCTAAGAGACCAAAATACACCCAAAATCAAGTTGGTGGCTCTGTTCTATTCACCAGTCAAATATATATACATATATATAAAAATATATAATATATAATTATATTAGTATATTAATATAATTAATATATAATAATATATAAATATAAAATAATATATAATATACAATTGTATAATATGTATATTATATAATAATACTATAATATTAATAATAAATATGTTATATAAAATTATATATATAATTTTTATTTTTTATTTTTTAATTTTTATTTCTTTTAGTCCCCTTTCTTCTCCCCCCCGGTTTTGGATGTCTTCTGATTTGGCTAGTGTACATTTTTCTGGGGTCTTTGTCACACTTTTAGTATTTTACTCTCACCTTCATATATTCTTATCTGGATAAAATGACAAGGCAAAAAACTTACCACAAAAAAAAGAACAAAAGGCAGTACTGATGGCTAGGGATCTAATCAATACAGGCATTAGTAATATGTCAGAACTAGAGTTCAGAACGATGATTCTCAAGGTGCTAGCTGGGCTCGAAAAAGGCATGGAAGATACTACAGAGACCCTTTCTGGAGAAATAAAATCCCTTTCTGGAGAAATAAAAGAACCAAAATCTAACCAAGTTGAAATTTAAAAAAGCTATTAATGAGGTGTAATCAAAAATGGAAGCTCTTACTGCTAGGATAAATGAGGCAGAAGAGAGAATTGGTAATATAGAAGACCAAATGATGGAGAATAAAGAAGCTGAGCAAAAGAGAGACAACTACTGGACCATGAGGGAAGAATTCGAGAGATAGGTGATACCATAAGATGAAACAATATTAGAATAATTGGGATTTCAGAAGAAGAAGAAAGGGGGGGGCACAAGGTATATTGGAGCAAATTATAGTAGAGAATTTCCCTAATATGGCAAAGGGAACAAGCATCAAAATCCAAGAGCCAGAGAGAACCCCCCCTCAAAATCAATAAAAATAGGTCCACAGCCCTATGTCCCATCATCTAATAGTAAAACTTACAAGTCCTAGTGACAAAGAGAAAATCCTGAAAGCAGTGTGAGATGAGAATTCTGTAACATACAATGGTAGAAATATCAGATTGGCAGCAGACTTATCCACAGAGACCTGGCAGGCTAGAAGGAACTGGCATGATATATTCAGAGCACTAAATGAGAAAAATATACAGCCAAGAATACTATATCCAGCTAGGCTATCATTGAAAATAGAAGGAGAGGTAAAAAGCTTCCAGGACAAACAAAAACTAAAGAATTTGCAAACACCAAACCAGCCCTACAGGAAATATTGAAAGGGGTCCTCTAAGCAAAGACAGAGCCTAAAAGTAGTAGACCAGAAAGGAACAGAGACAATATACAGTAACAGTCACCTTACAGGCAATACACTGGCACTAAATTCATATCTTTCAATAGTTACCCTGAATGAAAATGGGCTAAATGTCCCAATCAAAAGACATAGGGTATCAGAATGGATAAAAAACCAAAACCCATCAATATGCTGTCTACAAGAAACTCATTTTAGACCCAAAGACACCTCCAGATTTAAAGTGAGGGGGTGGAAAAAAATTTACCATGCTAATGGACATCAAAAGAAAGCTGGGGTGGCAATCCTTAGATCAATTAGATTTTAAGCCAAAGACTATAATAAGAGATGAAGAAGGACACTATATCATACTTAAAGGGTCTGTCCAACAAGGAGATCTAACCATTTTAAATATCTATGCCCCTAACATGGGAGCAGCCAACTATGTAAACCAATTAATAACAAAATCAAAGAAACACATTGACAATAATACAATAATAGGAGGGGACTTTAACACCCCCTCACTGAAATAGATCATCCAAGCAAAAGATCAAGGAAATAAAGGCCTTAAATGACACACTGGATCAGATGGACATCACATATATATTCAGAACATTCCATCCCAAAGCAACAGAATGCACATTCTTCTCTAGTGCACATGGAACATTCCCCAGAATAGATCACATCCTGGGTCACAAATCAGGTCTCAACCGGTACCAAAAGATTGGGATCATTCCCTGCATATTTTCAGACTACAATGCTCTGAAGGTAGAACTCAATCACAAGAGGAAAGTTGGAAAGAACTCATATACATGGAGGCTAAAGAGCATCCTACTAAAGAATGAATGGGTTACCCAGGAAATTAAAGAAGAATTGAAAAAATTCATGGAAACAAATGATAATGAAAACACAACTGTTCAAAATCTGTGGGACACAGCAAAGGTGGCCCTGAGAGGAAAGTATATAGTGATGCAAGACTTTCTCAAGAAACAAGAAAGGTCTCAAATACACAACCTATCCCTACACCTAAAGGAGCTGGAGAAGGAACAAGAAAGAAAGCCTAAACCCAGCAAGAGAAGAGAAACAAATAAGAGCAGAAATCAATGAAATAGAAACCAGAAGAACAGTAGGACAGATCAATGAAACTAAGAGCTGGTTCTTTGAAAGAATTAATAAGATTGATAAGCCCCTGGCCAGACTTATCAAAAGGAAAAGAGAAAGGACCCAAATAAATAAAATCATGAATGAAAGAGGAGAGATCACAACCAACACCAAAGAAATACAAACAATTATAAGAACATATTATGAGCAACTATACGCCAGCAAATTTGACAATCTGGAAGAAAGGGATGCACTCCTAGAGATGTAAAAACTACCAAAACTGAACCAGGAAGACATAGAAAACCTGAACAGACCCATAACCAGTAAGGAGATTGAAGCAGTCATCAAAAATCTCCCAACAAACAAGAGCCCAGGGCCAGATGCTTCCCAGGGGAATTCAACCAAACATTTAAAGAAGAATTAATACCTATTCTCCTGAAACTGTTCCAAAAAATAGAAATGGAAGGAAAACTTCCAAACTCATTTTATGAGGCCAGCATTATCTTGATCCCAAAACTAGACAAACACCCAACAAAAAGGAGAATTACAGACCAATATCCTTGATGAGCACAGATGCAAAAATTCTCACCAAAATACTAGCCAATAGGATCCAACAGGACATTAAAAGGATTATTCACCATGACCAAGTGGGATTTATTCCTGGGCTGCAAGGTTGGTTCAACATCCACAAATTAATCATTATGATACTATACATTAATAAAAGAAAGAACAAAAACCATATGAAACTCTCAATAGATGCTGAAAAAGCATTTGACAAAGTACAGCATCCTTTCTTGATCAAAACTCTTAAAAGTGTAGGGATAGAGGGTACATACCTCAATATCATCAAAACCAGCTGTGAAAAACCCACAGTGAATATCATTCTCATTGGGGAAAAACTGAGAGCTTTTCCTCTAGGGTCAGGAACATGGCAGGGATGTCCACTATCACCACTGCTATTCAACATAGTACTAGGAGTCCTAGCCTCAGCAATCAGACAACAAAAAGAAATAAAATGCATCTGAATTGGCAAAGAAGAAGTCAAATTCTCCCTCTTTGCAGATGATATGATACTTTATGTGGAAAACCCAAGAGACTCCACTCCAAAACTGCTAGAACTCATACAGGAATTCAGTAAAGTGTCAGGATATAAAATCAATGCACAGCAATATGTTGCATTTCTATACACCAGCAGCAAGATAGAAGAAAGAGAAATTAAGGAGTCAATGCCATTTACAATTGCACCCAAAACCATAAGATACCTAGGAATAAACCTAACCAAAGCGACAAAGAATATGTATTCAGAAAACTATAAAGTACTCATGAAAGAAATTGAGGATGACACAAAAAATGGAAAAATGTTCAATGCTCATGGATTGGAAGAACAAATATTATGAAAATGTCTATGCTACCTAAAGCAATCTATACATTTAATGCAATCCCTATCAAAATACCATCAATTATTTTTTAAGAAATTGAACAAATAATCCTAAAATTGGTATGGAACCAGAAAAGACCCCAAATAGCCAGAGAAATGTTGAAAAAGAAAACCAAAGTTGGCAGCATCATAATTCCAGACTTCAAGCTCTATTACAAAGCTGTAATCATCAAGACAGTATGGCATTGGCACAAAAACAGACACACAGATGGATGGAACAGAACGGAGTGCCCAGGAATGGAACCTCAACTCTATGGTCAACTGATTTTCAGCAAAGCAGGAAAGAATGTCCAATGGGAAAAGGACAGTCTTTTCAACAAATGGTATTGGGAAAATTGGACAGCCACATGCAGAAGAAGGAAACTGGACCATTTCCTTACACCACACACAAAAATAGACTCAAAATGGATGAAAGATCTCAATGTGAGAAGGGAATCCATCAAAATCCTTGAGGAGAAAACAGGCAGCAACCTCTTCGACGTCAGCTGCAGTAAGTTCTTCCTAGAAACATCACCGAAGGCAAGGGAAGCAAGGGCACAAATGAACTATTGGGACTTCATCAAGATCAAAAGCTTTTGCACAGCAAAGGAAACAGTCAGCAAAACCAAAAGACAACTAACAAAATGGGAGAAGATATTCACAAATGACATATCAGATAAAGGGCCAGTACCAAAATTTATAAAGAACTTATCAAACTCAACACCCAAAGAACAAATAATCCAATCAAGAAATGGGCAGAGGGGGTACCTGGGTGGCTCAGTGGGTTAAGCCTCTGCCTTCGGCTCAGGTCATGGTCTCGGATCCTGGAACTGAGCCCTGCATCAGGCTCTCTGCTCTCAGCAGGAAGCCTACTTCCCCCGCTCTCTCTGCCTGCCTCTGCCTACTTGTGATCTCTCTCTCTTTCTGTCAAATAAATAAATAAAATCTTTTAAAAAAATGGGCAGAGGACATGAACAGACATTTTTGCAAAGAAGACATCCAGATGGCCAACAGACATATGAAAAAGTACTCCACATCACTCAGCGTCAGGGAAATACAAATCAAAACCACAATGAGAAATCACCTCATGCCAGTCAGAATGGCTAAAATTAACCAGTCAGGAAACAACAGATGTTGGAGAGGATGCAGAGAAAGGGGAACCCTCCTACACTATTGGTGGGAATGCAAGCTGGTGCAGCCACTCTGGAAAACCGCATGGAGGTTCCTCAAAGAGTTGAAAATAGAGCTACCCTATGACCCAGCAATTGCACTACTGGGTATTCACCCTAAAGATACAAACGTAGTGATCCGGAGGGGCATGTGCACCTGAATGTTTATAGCAGCAATATCCACAATAGCCAAACTATGGAAAGAATCTAGACAACCATCAACAGATGAATGGATAATGAAGATGTGATACACACACACACACACACACACACACACACACACAACGGAATATTATGCAGCCATCAAAAGAAATGAAATGTTGCCATTTGCAATGACATGGAAGGAACTAGAGGGTATTATGCTGAGCAAAATAAGTCAATCAGAGAAAGACAATTATCATATGATCTCGCTAATATGGGGAATTTGAGAGTCAGAGTGGGGGGTTTGGGGGGTAGGGAAGGAAAAAATGAAACAAGATGGGATCGAGAGGGAGACAAACCATAAGAGACCCTTAATCTCACGAAACAAACTGAGGGCTGCTGGGGCGGGGTGTGGAGAGGGTGGTTGGGTTATGGACATTGGGGAAGGTATGTGATATGGTGAGTGCTATGAAGTGTGTCAGCCTGACGATTCCAGACCTGTACCCCTGGGGCAAATAATACATTATATGTTAATAAAAATAATTAATAAAAAAAGAGAAAACTGGATTTAGGTTGTAAATGGCAAGAAGTTCTTTAAACTGAAATAATGATTACAAAAAAAAAGAAACATAAATTAAAATTTATTTTTGTTTCTACCTCAGTAAATGAGGAAATATGGAGGAAAAGAGTAATTTTCCTGCTGAACATGTTTTGTGGTTTCTAGAGCTGTCTAGGGTGTATCTGTGGAGGAACTGTGGCTGTTGCCTAATAACATGTCTTATTCAACAGAAATGGAAACATAGTGCCTGTATCCTTGAGAAAACAAATTGGCCCTCCTATGGATGGAGGGTGTCTTGAAGGGAAACCGTATATTCCTAATTTTGCTAAGAACTATGTTTGTCACTTGCTGTCAGATAATATCACTTTGGGGTAGCCCACCATGGGGTTGCCAACGTAGCTATATTACAAGTCATGTTGAAACTGGTCTGGTCCCCATGGGCCAGGGAAGTGGGTGTGGATGGAGGAGAAAATTAACTTCTGGTTGGGACAGACTACCCTAATTTTGAGGGCACTAATGAGGCATCAACTCAGGGCCGGGTGATACCCAAGGTGGACTTCTCAGTCAAGTTGCCATATTCCCATGAATAGTTGGTGGCTTTGTGGGACCAGAGGTCAATTCTCTCCTCAGGGATAGACTCACACAGAGAGAGAGAGACAATGGAAAGCCCACCAGACCTTGTATACTCTCTAGATGTAGTGGATTATAGAGGTAGTAGCTCTTCCCACCAATCCAAGGAGTGTACTCTCCACCTTTCTTGGTGATGACATCCTTGCAAAGATGACTTCTCCCTCAGACAGTCATTTGATGAGCATAAATAAGCCTAAAGTGTGTACGATTATCTGGAAGGGGCTGGCCACTTCCCCCAGGGTGTGCCCATCCTTGGACAGTGGCCCTTCTCAACTAAGACTCTGCCTACCAACTCAGATCCTATTGATAGATTTCCCTCTGGGAATCCTGGTATCCTTGTTGATGAGTGTCTGTTTACCACCTTCATTAGAGATACTGATGTCACAGAAGAGCTGTTGCCAAAAGCTGCCCCATCCAGGCTGCCATCTGTCATTGTGAGTGGACTGATTCTGTTAAACTTGGCATTCTGGAGGGCAGACCTCCCCTCCCAGATCTGCAGACCTTCCTTCTGGATTTTATTTTCCATGCTCACCTGTGTTCTCTGCTCTCAGAGGCAGGGATTGGTCTGTATTTTTTCCCAGCTTTACTGAGATATAATTGATATATAACATTGCATAAGTTTAAGGTGTACAATGTAGTGATTTTATATATGTATATGTTACAAAATGATTACCACAATAAGGTTAGTTTAGACATTTATCACCTTACACAGTTATAGTTTTGTGTGTGTCTTCAGAATTTTTAAATCTACTCTCTTAGGAACTTTTAAATATACAATACAACATTGTTAACCACAGATAATAGAATTGGGCTCTATTTTTATCAAGATGAAAAAAAATCAGTAGATAGAGTGTCAAAGGATCTACCTCTTTCGTTAATTCCTTGTGTGATCTTGGACAAGCCTCCAGCCCCATCTGGGTCTCCTGTCCCCCATTGACACCTACAATTTTGTGATTCTGGGACTCAGAGTCCCAGAGGCAAGAGCAAGATAGTATGCATTTCTTCGCTGGGAAAGTTTCAACTGAAGAAGAGGGAGGAGGAGGAGAAGAAGGAGAAGAAAAAAGAGGAGAAGGAGGAGGACGAGGAGAAGGAGAAGGAGGAGAAGAGGGAAATATCCAAAAGTTGTCACCACCATTTATTTGATCTTGCTTTGCCAGGCCTGCATGGTGAGCATTGTGAAGGCAATCTTATTAAATCCTCCAATAATCCTAGGTGGTAGGCACTACTTTTGTTCTTATTTTTCAAATGAGGAAACTGAGCCTCAGAGGTGTCAAGTAACTGCCCAAGGTCACAGAGTTAATATGTTGGGACACTATCACAGATCTCTCTCTCTGCCTTTGGAGTCCATTTTCCTCTGCTTTTGGGAAGCCTGGAACTCAGAAGCAGTAGTGGGTCTGATCCAGCTGTGCTCTTAGGACCAACTGTCTTTTCCAAATGTGCCTTCCTTTATTTAGCCACCAGCATCATTGCTATTTAGGGTTTTTCAATGAACTTCCCTATTTCTTCCTTACTTTGTCTTATTCAGCAGAATGACTGAGTGAATGTTTCTTATGATACAAATTTAATTTCCATTTAGAAATGAAAGCACTTATCTTTCTACTTTTATTTTTTCAAGCCCAAAGAATTTTTCCCTCTTTTCTTGGGAGTCCAGAAATAAGCTAAAATTTATTTAAAATCTTATGATTCAACAGTTGCAATGAGGTTCAAGTGATAACGGAACAAACTTGTGGATAGCCTGAAGAGAATGTGCCCCTCTGTTAGTTGTTTGAGCCAATGTTCCAGAAGAGTCTTCCCACCCATTCTGCTCCTAATGCCTTTCAGTATTCACACACTTTTCTTACATCCTAAGATCCCAATGCTCTCATTCACCTCCTTTACATATGCCATTCACTGAGCCTAGAATGCCATCCCCTCCATTGCCAGGAGAGCTCCTTACCCTTAAAGACTCAGGTCTGACTGCTCCTCTGTGACCAATGAACGCAAAGTATATTTATTTGTTTACTTCTCTGTTCTGCACCTGAATGTTAAATCAAGGCAGGCAGAGGCCTTACTCATCTTTGGAACCACTCTGGATCTGAGCCCACGTAATGCATATAATATATGCACAATAATGATTTCATAATAATTTTGTGTGTATGTGTCCAAAGCGAAACATTTCCTGTGCCTTCGTCCCAGTGACCCCCATGATGAATAATCTATTCAAAGGAAATCATTGAAGAGGAGAAAGGGAATTACACAGACAGAAGTGCTGTAATATGTATTTGTTAAATATGGGAAACAAGTTTATCAAAGGATAATGGTGAGTAAATTACAGTACGTGATCTTGATGGAACATAATTCATTCTCTCGTTTAAACCAACTTACTGACTTTGCCAAGAGGGTGTCAGAAATACAGCAATGAGTCAGTTGCCTTCAATGAGTACACAACCTGGCAGAGCCTTCTAAAGCCATCATTACAAAACTATACAGAAACGGAACTATCTGTGGCCTAATGTTAAGAGAAAAATAGCAGATTACAAAACAGTCTGTACATGATGCTTTCAACTCTAAACATGTCAAAGTGTGAACAAGTTCTGGGTGGACAAATGAAGGTATTGCATGCTTAGGTTATAGGTGACATTCTCTTCAGCATTACAATTGTTTTTCAAGCTCTAAAGTATTAGACCAACCCAGATGTCTACAGAAAAGGGGAGAAAGCTGCTCCTGGGACCCTGGCTCTCCAGGTTGGCAGTGGCATGAATGATGGGGATTCTCTCCAGATGGGAAGGGGCTTGCCACAAGGCAATTGGAAAGGCACATTCAAGGCAGTCTGGAGTGCTGGGTCAGGGAGGACCATCAATTTATATATCTAGGACTGTCCATTGAGTGCCACTGTAGGAACCAGCCTCCTCTGTATCTGAGCTCCCTCGAATAACACAGCCAAGTCTCTGCCAACACTGCCCCTTAAGTGGTGTGGCCAGATAGGGGGGAAAGCTGAAGTCTGGGAACCAGATAAGAGGAATGGGATCTGCAAGAATTGGTGGCTGGCTCCTCATGCTGGGAAGGATGCTCCCTATGTGAAAAGTACCCCATCTCCATTCTGTAGATGAGGAAGCTGAAGCTGGGCTGTCTTCAAGCTACTCAGTGCGCCAAGTGTTGAGCTGGGATTGGAAGCCATCCCTTCTTAGTTTGGGCCAGGGTTCTTTCTATTTATCTTCCTGGGCCTGGAAGCAGGTGATGACGCATATGGCTGGATGGAAGAGACCTGGCTGGCTGAGAGGAGGGATTCTTTCAGAAAGAGGACGAAATGGGAAATCTGTTGGTGGGACTGCATGATGGAGGATCTCAAATTTGATGCAGTAGGCACTGGGCAACCATTGTAAGTTTGGGGGCATGATAGAAAGGGGTTTCAGGGAGAGGAGGTTGGCAATGTGTGCTGGCTGGTGTGATCAGTGAGGAGGTTGGCCCAGACAACTAGGTTGATGGGCAGCTCTTGTTCTATCAGATCAAAAAAGCACCTAGCCCTCCAGCTTCTTGGAACTATGACTCCTGGCACTTTTAACCATGAGACTGGAATGGAAGCTGCCATCTTATCTATTCTCCCCCCATGGATACAATCTGGTCTGGGGATGGACATCTGATTCAAACTTGGCCAATGAAAGCCCTTCCCTGGGAATTTTAACCTTGGGACCAGAGAGGGATGGGTCTCAGTGTCTCATTATTGGCTAAGCTGTGTCACCACTCAGAGATCTGAGAGCCAGAGAGAGGAAATTCTTGCTGGACTCAAGCCCTAGTTTCTACTTTGAGGGCACATCCACTCTCTTGCACAAGCCACCTTATGAATAATACTCCCCACCTCCTTTTTCATTAAGTTAGTCTGAGTTAAATTTTTATCATTTGTAAACAAAAAGCCCTGGCATTTGTAGTTAGGGACATTCTTACATTCTCAAAAATGCTTTGGGGTTGTTTGGGGGCATTCAGTTCATCAAGAGATAAGGCTTTGGGTATTCATTCATTCAGAGAAGGATGGACCCATCTCCGTCACTGGTGTGGTAAGTAAAATTGCTGCTCAAAATGCTTTCCCGCCTGCTCGTTTGTGATTCAGTTGGGGAGAAACTGATGTGGACAGGATGGCCACACAGGACAGCCAGACATTTCCGATATAAGTGGTTAAGGTATCTTCTGAACTTCTCTCCAGCAAATGCGTAGATAAATGGATTGAGGCAACAGTGGATAAACGCAATTGTCTCGGTCACACTGAGGGCCAACCTCAGATCCCTCTTCATGTCACAACTGGGAAAGAAGTCATAGAGATTAAGAGTCTCTAAGAAAATCATGATATTGTAGGGTGTCCAGAAGAGGAAAAACATGATGACCACCAGAAAGATCAGTTTGATGGCTTTGGCTTTCTTGTGGTTCTTACAGGAAAACAGTGTCCGCATGATTCTGAAGTAACAGTAACTCATAATGAGCAGGGGGAGCAAGAAGCCAAGCAAATTTGCCTCCACATTGCGGAGCACAGGCCAGAGATCCTGCAGGACCTCAGGGTAGTCACCGAGGCATTCATTTTCTCTTTGTTTTGTGAACATGAACTGAGGTGCTGCTACCAAGATGGCTGCCGCCCAGACACCTAGGCTGATAGTGACGCCATGCTGCACGGTCCGGTTGTGCATGGAGTTGGCCGCTAGGACAATTGCCAGGTACCTATCAATGCTGATGACAGTGATAAAGAATATGCCTCCAAAAAAGCCAATGAAGAAGAAGGCGGTGGTGAGTTTGCACACAGCATTGTGAAGGCCTTGTTCACTTATTAGGTAGTGAGTCCAGAAGGGTAAGGTGGCTACAAAGAGCAGATCAGACAAGGCCAGGTTCAGGAGGTAAATGTCAGTGATACTCTTGGGCTTCTGGCTATTGGTGAGGGCAAACACCACCAGCAAATTCCCCAGCAGGCCGAAGACAAAGACAAGGGAGTAGAGTATGGACAGGAAGACGGTCCCAAAGGCCACGATGTCCCCCATATCACAGGCTTCAGCATACTCATCGTACTCAAAGTCTTCCAAAATTGATTCAGGGGAGTGTGTGGGCATGGTGAGGGCCTGGATCAGAAAGGAAAACAAGTAACAGCATTAATTCTCAGAGAAACAAAGTTGGGATTCTGTCTGGTCCCACACATAAGCAGACTGGAATAAGCAAATATTGGTTGGATGCCTAATGAATAACACTTCCCAATGTCACACATGTCATCTTGTTTAATCTCCACAACAGACTCTTGATGGAGGCTGCAATAGATTTCTCTGACAGAAGAGGAAATCAGGTCTCTGAGAGATTCAGAGACTTGCCCAGACCTACACAGTGAATGGCTCAGCTAGCATTTGAATCTAGACCTTTTGAAGCTTGAGACAGATCTTTTCTCCTTTGATTTTCAAACAACTATCCAGAAGATTGACCAGTGTGTGGATAATGGGAGAGAGGACTATGGGTATGGCTAAGAGGGAGTGAGATGGTAGGGGGTACAGCCATAATTCCCATGTCTAGTCCAAAGTTCCCTGAAACAATTCTCCACCTCCTCTACCCTCTGGATCCCAATTTCTCCTGCAGGAGACAGACTGAAGAGAGAGGTGTCAGGCACTCTTCAGACACACAGAGCCCTGAGCAGACCTGTACCCAGAAGCCCCTCATCTTTGTTTTTGAGAGATCTTTCTCTTCCTCTTCCTCTTGGAACCAACAGGTCCTTCTCTTCCTTAAGGGATAAGACACAGAGTTGTACACTCTAGAGTGACCACCTGTTCTTGGTTTGCCCTGGACTTTCCTGATTTTAGCACCAAAAGTTGGAAACCCTTCAGTTCTAAGCAGACAGCCATGGATGACCATCCCACAAATTCAAATGAAGAGGAGTGTCGCCACTGCCTTCATAGGGCCTCTGCTGTTATGAAAGGACTGCCTGATCCTATATGGACCTGTTGCATTGGGTCCAGGTGGCTAATTCACCCCCTAATTACCAGCCCTGCACTCACTGTGGCCTAGTGATTCATAAGAATTTTGTTCTTTCAGGACAAAAATTAAAAGAGAAGACATTTCTGCACAGGTTGAGAAGTAACACTTGTCCCCTTCTCTCTTCAGCTCTTCAGCCAGGACTCGCTTGTCACTCCAGAGGCTACAAGGGCAACCCTTTCACTCTAGCCCACTGGGGCCTCTCCTCTTTCTTGTGATGCCATATACAGGCATCCCTGAGAACCCCTAAGTATGTTCAGAGCATACCTCCTGGTTGTCACTGCCTCCCTCCCCACCACAACTAAAAACAAAGTTCACACCTCTTTAACCAAGGGAGTTTCCACACCCCACTGCATCCTTTTCATAGTGGTTTTAACAAGACTGTGTCTCTGCCAAGGTGAGCGTCCACCCTCCCAGCCAGGGCTTTGCTTCTCCCTTCCAAGCCTCTGATTTGTGTTCTGGCCCATCTCTTCATCGTCCCCAGAGTCTTCCAGGAAGAAGTGGGTTAAGCCTTTCTGACCTGGGCGTCTCAGGCTGGGATGGAGTTCTCAACCCCCAGGGAGGGTGTATGCTTTCTTTGCCTTAAGCTGCAATGCCCTTTTCTCAGAGATGAAACCCTGGCTGTGACCTTATCCAATAATATTTAGTTTACGTAAAATGGCTGATGTACTGCCCCTTTTGAGATACACAATGTCAGTTTCAAGCTGAGATATGGGGAGATGGGGAAATTCCTACTCCATGCATGTGGCTTATGGTAGCGGCACATCTTCCCAGACACACAGCTTTGTGAGAGTGGAAATTGTCAAGCACTCAGGGATCATAAGTTCAGGAACCTAGAGCTACCATCCTCTTCCTCCTCCTATTTTCCCCAGTGAAAGAGCTGGCACAGTTGGCCTTGAAAGGAGGCCAAGGATAAGGAAGATTGTGTGGTATCTCAGTGCTCAGTGCTCAGGACTGTGCTCAGTCCTGTGGCTCAGGAACATTGTGCTGGTGCATTGGATTGATTTTGCCAAATCTGCATGACATAGGTTTAATTTCCACTCTGGGCACCATGCCTCATACACAGGGACCTCCTCTAAATCTTCCAGCATGTGTCCCTGGGTCACTGAGGAGGGAGAACAGACAGGTGGGCAGACTCGGGTCTCCTGAGGCTGAATCTCATGTCTGTTTCTCCAGCCAAGTGACCTTGGGTGAACTTGGAACCTCTGAGTCTGACGTTCCTTATCTGCAAGACTGCAACTCATTCTCATGTCTGTGCTCAGTGCTCTTCTGAGGAGCGCACCTGGCATGGTGTGTTACATATAGCAGGCACTTAATAAATGCAATTGGCAAGGAAGCAGAAGCACTTTAGACCTTTGCAATCATCCAGGTTTCCTGTGAGCTCTTGTATTATTGCTCACTCCCACCCTAGACATTGGTCTGTAAAGTTGGTTTTATTTTTTTTCCTGAAATAAAAAATATTTTCTTTTCAGCTTTTTTGGGGGGTATGGGGGAGGAAGGGAGTAAAGAATACTTTTACTGTTTTCACTCAGCTGTCAGGTTCATTGCTAAACACATATTACTTATTTTGGGAAAAAATTCATTAATTGACTTGAAATTTTAAAAAATAAACATACACAAAAATATAATGAGTTATATGAAAAATTAAAATAAATAAACAAGCAAATAGTTGAATATGATAACCAGCACATAGTGCATGCTCAATAAATGGTAGCCAACACGTAACAGTATACTTACCTCTACTTTATGGGTAAGTAGATGCACTCACTCAGAGAGGGTGAGTAACTTGCTCAATGCCACACAGCTGTCATGTGGCAGGGCTGCCATTTGGGCCCACATGTGGCCAGCCTATCTGCCCTGCCTGCTTGCGACTGGGAGTTCCTGAGGGAGGAACAGGATCTTCTTCAGCTCTGCAGATTAGTGTTTGACAGAGAGGGAGAGGCCTAGCACCAAGCAAATGCTACAGGAATATTTGCAGGAGGCTAAATACTGTCTCCTAAACTTTCATTCCCAATTGCTCTGTGGAAGGAATAGTGACAGTGGCCTTTTGATTGTCTAGTTCCCAGAGGTGCCCACAGGGCCCCTGAGTGTCCTTTCTGATCCCAGGCCAGGGACCCTTGTTTGAACTCCTGGTGCTTAGCGGATGCCTAGTGTGTTGAATAAAGGAATGAGTGAGTGAGCAAATGAATGAATAGAAGACATAGAGAAGCAGAAGTCACTTTGGCCACACTGCAGAGCCCTTGGAGACAAGCGCAGACCCACCAGCTCTCCAGGGTCAGAAATCACAGCTGCCCGTGACAAAACGCTCTTCCATGCCAGGGTCAGGGCCCAGCTCTGCCTCACTGTGTGGCTGGGGGTGGCCCAGGCTTCTATGCAGTCTGAGCCCTCCACCAGTTTGAACCCAGCTTTGCTGGTTGAGAAGCCCAGAGCATGCAAGGGCACCATTTACAACAGAAACCTGATGTCCAGGAAGGACGTCACTGAATTATTCCACTGAACTTGACAGACCGATCAAGAGAAGGACCTTTTTAGGAAGGGTAGGCCTGAGCTTGGTGGTCCTCTTATTATTCCTGGATCCTCTGAGATGTCCCACGACTGGGAGACAAGCCTAATGATGGGGCCTCCTGGCAGCAAACGGGAGCAGGGCCAGTCCTTGACAGTGGGCTTCTGGGCAGGCTGAACAGCCACCAGGGATCTGATTGGCTGGACACAGGCATTCCTGGCCCCTGAGGACAGCAGGAACCAAGTGCAGGGATCCAAGGAGATAAGCCTTCTTTGCAAGGCCTCCTCAGCCGGGTCTCCTACATATGGGGCTGTGAGAGGAGAGATGCGTGCGGGACAAGCTAAATGGTGTTGAATTGCAGGCGTCTGAGTTGAGCCCAGACGCAGAGCTCTGTGCACACGTGTGTTTCATCCTCCAGCAGAAACGACCCTGCTCTGTCAACTTGCTCACTTGCCTCTGTCTCCGCTCCTTCTCTGCTTCCTCCGGCCCACTTCCTTTTCTCAGGTCTGCTCATTTATTTTTCAACTGTTTTTGGGTTATCATTTACCCATTGTTTCCAATCAGCTTCCTTGTTCTCTACTTCCCCTTTCATTTATGTGGCCTGCGTCCACTTTCCTCTTCTGTTCCACATCCTTTTCAGGCTGCTTCCCCCATCTTTTGGCTTCACATTCTGCTTACACTCTGCTAGACCCCATGCATCTTTTCTTGTTTTGTGTTGGTTGGCTTTTCCTCCTTTGCTCTCTGCTTACGGCTTTTTAGAACCCTGAGTGAAGACCAGGTTTGAGGTTCTGTTGGTTTCTAATGCCAAGAAAAGTTTTTCCTTTGCAAAGGAAATTAGAGGATGGTAAAGATTGCTCAAGCCCTGACTCCAACCTTCTCCATGGGGGTGACACCATGCTGAGAATGTTCCAGAGCCTGAAGCTATCCTTGGCAAGCCCAGTGTGGAAGGGGAGGAGGCTGCCATTCTCGGACACCCCGAGTGCCCCGCTCCGTACACAAGACCCTATTTCTTTCCCTCAACAGCCCTCCATGAGAATGGTTGCCCTTCCTGTATGACAGAACCAACAGCAGCTAAGAGAGTTCGGGACACTCATCCGAGGAGCAACCGAGCCCGTATTTCAGCCCACATGAGCCTCTCCACAGAGCCACGCTCCAGGCACGACACCAGGCTCTTCCTCTTGGAGCCTGAAGCTTATTGTGGACCACTTCTCTAGATCTGGACTGGAGAAATAGTAGACTCAGTCCCCACAGGAAAGAAGAGGACCCGTGATGCCAGCCTGAACACTTGTGCTGGGTTTCTCCCCTCTGGACTCACAACCCCCAGGGCTGACCCTGGGGGGAAAGGCAGGTAATTGGGAGATGAAGGGGGGAGATAGTCACCTCTCCAGCCATGACTAGGGGATCCTCACTGCCAGACTCCCAGAAGATAGCTCTCATCAGTGCTGGCAAAGAAAATTGGAATCCTTTTCTCCAGAGAAGAGGCTGAAAGCTGTAAGACTGGCTAACATTCTGCCTTCAACTATATGGTGATGCATACCCTTCTCATGATGAGCGCTGAGTAATGAACACAATTGTTGAATCACTATCTGGTACACCGGACACTCATACAACATTGCGTGGTAACCATAGTGGAATTAAAATAAAAAGTTAACAAGAAACAGGGCAGGGTGATGCTGTTCTGAGCCATGTGCTTCACAGGGGCCCCATATCCCACTGACGGCTCAGAGACCTTGGGCAGCTCACTCTGACTCTGCCTCAGTTTCCTCATAGGTAACATGAAAGCATCAGACCAGACTGTCCCTAAGGGCCCAGCCAGCTCTGGCACGCTTACATTTTCAACAAGAACCAAACAGAAGGAAATAGTCTCCAAGCACAACACAAGTCCTGTGTCAGTGAGAGCATGGCCTAGCGTCAAGGGAAGTGACTGCTCATGAACATGAAACTTCTGGGCTCACAGCCTGCCAGCATCCAGGGGGTTTCTGTTCGGAGACAGAGAGCTGGGGCAGTTGACTCTGGTCCTGACAATTCTTGAGCTTTGCCTTGTCCTATATAGGAGGCTTTTGGGTCTGAGCCCAAGCCTACAATCCCTGCTATTTGAGCGCGGGAGTCTTACCAGGTCCTGACAGTTTTCCCATGTATAAGGACAGCTAACTTTCTGAGGCACCCCGTGGGATGCAGGGAGAGGTGAGGAGGAGAAGGGAAAGGAGAGGCAGGTTCAGGGGCCCCGAATTGCACACAGAGGAGCTCTAAAGGGCCATTTACACCTAGGAGCCCCTCCTCTGTGCAAGTGACCCGAGAGGCTCTCTCTGCGTCAGCAAGCAGCCCACCTGAGACAACGTGGCCTCACCCACCCACTAGTGTTTGCACCTGCCAAACGGACACCCCAAGTCAAGACCAGCAGTGGGAGAAAACAGCCCTGAGGCTGCTCGGTGAGCCAGCCCCTCACCCAAGCCGCCATGGGTCTGGGTTTGATACACCTACCTCTTGTTTCCTCTTCTAAGTACACTAGGCTATTCACTTATCTCTGACACACTGTGAAATTCTGAAGGGAAATACTTTAGGATTTTAAATTAATTGTTAACTAAGCCAATATCTGTTATGTATCTTTTTTTAAAAAGATTTTATTTATTTATTTGACAGAGGGAGAGAGATCACAAGTAGGCAGAGAGGCAGGCAGAGAGAGAAAGGGAAGCAGGCTCCCCGCTGAGCAGAGAGCCTGATGTGGGGCTCCATCCCAGGACCCCGGGATCACGACCTGAGCTGAAGGTGGAGGCTTAACCCACTGAGCCACCCAGGTGCCCCTCTCTTATGTATCTTAACCATATGCTTGTATAAGGACAAATAAAAATTGGGCACCTGGGTGGCTCAGTAGATTAAAGCCTCTGCCTTTGGCTCAGATCATGATCCCGGGGTCCTGGGATCGAGCCCCACATCGGGCTCTCTGCTCAGTGGGGAGCCTGCTTCCTCCTCTCTCTCTCTCTGCCTGCCTCTCTGCCTACTTTTGATCTCTGTCTGTCAAATAAATAAATAAAATCTTTTTAAAAAAAAGGACAAATAAAAATAATACCTAAGAGGCCTATTTCTCTTCCTTGAAAGTAAAGGAAGGGATTCTTCTTTGCCTCCTCCTTCCGATGCTTACTTTAGAAAACTTGTCACTGGAAGTACATTCTCCTCTCTCTGAAATGTGGGTTTGTGTCCTTTTGAAAATGTGATCACCTCTTTTGTCAGCTTTATGACCCAGGAATCTTTCTCAAGGACCTGGGGGCCCTCTCTTCGAAAAGTAAACATCAAGAATTAGGGCCCATGGGGCTGGCTCAGTCCCTTAAGCGGCTGACTTCAGCTCAGGTCATGATCTCGGGGGCCCTGGGTTTGAGCTCCATGTCGGGTTCCCTGCTCAGTGGGGAATCTGCTTCTCCCTCTCCCCTCCCCTTGCTTGTGCTCTCTCTCTCTCTCTCTCAAATAAATAAAATCTTAAAAAAAAAAAAAAGAATTAGCGCTCCTGTCACCCAGTTTCTGTGGAAGGGTAGGAGACTAACTGGAGTAGGTGCTTTGCTCCAAGTTGCAAAGATACTTCTTATCATAAAGATATGAGTTTATTTCTTCTCTGGATGAAGCTAGTCAGCTAGCACAGATGGTCATCCCAGTTCCCATGGTAAAGTTAGGATGACTGTGTGTGACTGTCGAGTTCTCTCATGTGAGGACTAGGTATGTGTCTCTCATGTTATAGATTGTATCTGCTTGGCTGTACAAAAAGGTGAGATTTTTTTTTTTTTTTTACCCCATCTCTGCAATCTCTTAGCAGATTGCCTGAGATGTGCACCACATTCTGACTTCATACCTCGTTAATAATAAAAGTGTTTTCCTTCTCTATTATCTCTGTGAGAGTCTTTTCTGGATTGGAGATCTTATTTTTAATTTTATTTCCCCAACACTAGGCACTGTGCTCCATTTGGTGGAGGTAAGAATGGCTAAGATACAGTCTCCAAGTTGCTGATAATGTGTAGTAGCAGAATATAAGAAAAGTTAGGGGAAACCGAAGGACTGGATCATTTCAGCTGAATCTTAAAGCTGGGGGGATCTTCCAGATAGACAAGTGTGGTGGTGGGAAGCAGGGGTGGGGGTATTGAAGCCAAAGGCACTGAGAGTCTGAACACAGGGACGTATCCCAGGACCAGGGCTCCGCAAAGGGAGTGTGAGGGAATATACTAGAAACAGACAGAAGTGAGGATGGTGGGATTAGAAGCAGCCGGCATGCTCCTGGAGTCTTCACAGAAGTCAAGTTTAGTCTGTGTGGAGGGTTCAGGAAAAGATGCAGAGAAATGACTGAGAAGGCAGAAGAGAGGTGAACAGAGGGTCCTCAGATTCCACGCTAAGAAACTGTAAGAAAATTATAAGACTTTGAAAGAGGGGGGAAATTACTGCCCTGTGCTAGTGCCCTGGCTAGCACACCCTTCAGAGCTACCTCCCCCTTTCATTGTTTGGCCAATACACAGCTCTGTAAGTTTGGGAGACTGATAGCAACGCGATGATCTTGTTTGCAGAAATAGAAACTGTCTGGTGGAAACGTGCCTGATAACTACCTGCGGTTAGGTACCAGTTTTGCCTTTGTCTGTACATTTCTAGAAGTTTCACATCCATGCCGGGGTCTGCTCATTGGGGTCTGCTCATTGCCATTGCTGAATAGGCAGGCACCGTGTGAACGTTCCACGGTCATCTCCTCCACTGTCGACGCACCCCTGGGTAGCCTCCAGCGTGGAGCCGCTGTGGACAGCACCGTCATGAACATTTGTACATGTGCATCTACATCTCCCACAGCATGGGATGCATTTTTAAAATGCAGATCCAAAAGCAGACCTACTGTGTGAATCCATGCCTCTGACGGTCAAAAACAGGCAACGATAATGCATATTGTTTAGGGATGCGTATCTAGGTGGTAGAAGTCTAAGGATGGGAGGGAAGTCAGGAAGGGACATAAGGGAAGCTGCTGGGGGCCAGCCTGGGTCTCTCCTGTAGCCTGGTTGGTGGTTCGGTGGGAAGTTGATTTATAAGGTGTTAACCTGCACACTGTTCTTTGAGTGTGCTGTATTTTCATAGTGAGCATAGGTTTAAGGAAAAGGACAAAGAGGGCCTGCAAATTTTTTTTTTTAATATTTAAAGATGGGTGCCTGGGTGGCTCAGTCAGTTGATTTTGGCTCAGGTCATGATCTTGGGGTTGTGAGATTGAGACCCACGTCAGGCTCTGCTCTCAGTGCGGAGTCTCTCTCTCTCAAATAAAAATAAGTAAGTAAGTAAATAAATAAATAAAGTCCTTGGGGCACCTGGGTGGCTCAGTGGGTTAAGCCTCTGCCTTCAGCTCAGGTCATGATATCAGGGTCCTGAGATCAAGCCCCGCATCGGGCTCTCTGCTCAGTGGGGAGCCTGCTTCCCCCCTCTCTCTGCCTGCCTCTCTGCCTGCTTGTGATCTCTGTCTGTCAAATAAATGGATAAAATCTTTAAAAATAAATAAATAAAATCTTTAAAAATATATATTTATAGAGATGTGCTATAGGTTTTCCTCCCTGCAAAGATACATAACCCAGTAGAGTTGCTCTTTGGCCAGATCAGAGGAGGGGGTGGTTGAGGCCTGACTGTGGCACCCCCTGGGATAACCAGGGCATTCTGAGTCTCCACTGAGGGCAGAGAGGATCAGGACTCAGCTGGAAGCCCCAGCCTTGGCGCTGCTGGGCAGCCGGTAAGGCAAGTCCTGGGAATCCCTGGACTGTGCTGCTGGGAATCTGAGCAAGTTCCCGGAAAAGCCAGCAGAGACCTGGCCTTGTGCCACTGTGGGCTCTACCTCCTCATAACAGTGACCCGTTGTGGGACAGCAGGAGATCCTGTCCCTGTCCAGCTCCACCGCTGTGGGTGCTGACTCTGGCCATCTTTAAGGGGGAAATCTTGGGGCCTGAGTAAAACAGGGGTAGCCAAGGACTCTGTTCCAGGTCAGAGGTCAAGCCGGGGATGGGGTAGCTGAATGTCCCAGACCCTGAGAAGGGAGGTCTTTGAGGCCAGTACCATACCTGATATTGCTGCCTTTCCACAGCCCGGTCAGGGTGGGAATGAGGGGTCTCCTGGAAGGGGGTGGGGTAGGGAATGGAAGCTGGTTCTGACCTGGCTGGGTTCTGGCATACCCCTTCTCCCTGCCCCTCACAACCTCATTTGAACGTCATTAACAGTCTAAAGGTGCACAAACCTGATCTTCAGCTTCCCACAATGACAACACATATTGTTTACTGAGCACCAAATATGGCCAGACAGTGTGGTCAGAACTGTACACACCTTGTCCTTAATACTCACAGATACAAAACCTATACCCATCACTTGGCTTCAGCGATGATCAACTCATGGCCAGTATTCATGTTAAAGCAGTACCTGAGGCTTAGCAAGGCAAGGGCAGAGCCAGAGCTTCATTATAAGCCAAGTTGCCTCTCCCACCCACAGAGAGAGTGACAATTGTGGAGCCTGGCTTCGGGGATGGTCGGCATGTGGCTGACACGCAGTTGGAGCTCCCTTCTGGGGGTATGAGCAAGACCCACATCCTGCCCGGCTCTTGAAACGTGTGAAATGAAGCCAAGCTAAGAGGCAAGCAAAGGGTGTAAATCCAAACCTGTGCACGTACACATGAATACGCGCACATGCACACACTCACACAGGGGTGCCCAGTTGTCACCTGGCTCCTCTTACAGAGCCCAGTCCCCTCCCAGGCACTCCCAGGCATGGGCTGAGCTGCCCCTATGCAACCCTGGAAGCCCGCAGAAGCTTCGTGGGCTTTCTTTCTTTCTTTCCTTTTGCCCTTTCTTTTTTTTCCCCTTCCTTCTTTCTCTTTCTTTTCTTTCTTCCTTCCTTTTTTTTCTTTTCCTTCCTTCCTTCCTTCCTTCCTTCCTTCCTTCCTTCCTTTTCTTTCTTTCTCTTCTGATTCTATTTATTTATTTGAGAGAGGAGAGAGAGAGCACACTGAGCAGGGGCAGGAACAGATGGGGAGGGAGAGCGACAAGCAGACTGCGCTGAGTTTGGAGCCCAACGCTAGGCTGGATCTCAGCGTCCTGAGATATGACCTGGGTCCAAACCAAGAATCAGAGGCTCAAGCGACTGAGCCCTGGGTGGGGAGGCATCAGGGGAAAATTTCTAGTCTGTTTCTCACACAATCCAGTCTTCTTTTCTCCTTTAGGTTCAACTTTTCTACCGTGAGTTTTCTACCTGAAGTATTTGAAAAAGAAAATAACCTTTTTGGGGGGAGGGGAAATCCTAAAACTCCCTGGCCTTTCTCTGAGTGCAGCTGAGAACCTACGGAGCAGAGACCGCAGAATCTGTGAGGCTGAGATGGCCAGATAAAGGTCAAGCAAGGAGAAATGACAGGTCTCATCAGTCCTCGCCTGGGACCTCCATGTAGTTCCTCCTCTGGTGCACCCATGAGTGCACACCATTTCTGAGCATGTGTCTGCTCAGAATCCCTGAGACTGTTTTCCCACAACACAAACCCTCGGAGCCCGAGTCCTCACAATGATTATAACAGCATATATTAATAGTGAACATCGAATTTGTGTTGGCAATTTATTCATTAAAATAGTTGTCATTGTAAATGCAATAGGTGCTCTTTATAAAAAGTGTAGGTGGCACCCAAAAAACCCCAACAACAACGACAACAAAGGGAAAAAGAGAAACAACACAGAAGCAAACGATCTACCATCCAACATCCCAGAATCAAACACAGCTGGCTTTCACCCGTTCCCGTGCAATTGCTCTGCATGTTTTTATATTTATATCAAGTGTAATTATATTTATATGTAAGATGGAAGTGCTATATTAAACATTTTTTATTATAAAAATTTCAAACATACACAAAAGCAGAGAGCACCCCCAGGCACGCCCCACACAGCTCCAATTAGCGGCTCATGGTCACGATTTCATCTATTCCCCACTCCGTGCTCTGCTAGATTATTTCAAAATAAATCCAGGTGTCGTACCATTTCACCCACGAACAGGTAAGTGTGAGTCTCCAAAAGGATAAGAACTCTTTTTAAACAAAATAATAACTTTGTTAGTATTTCTCACTTTAAGAAGTTACAAAATCCTCACTCTCACCTATATCCAATTTTAAATTATGCTTCTTTCAGGTAATACCTACCCATGAGCAGTTCTCCATGCCCCTAACATGTAATCACCGATGTTTCTAAAGGTATTTTGCATCGAAAAATCACCGATGGTCTCATCACCCGCTGCCTGCCACTCCTCAAGCCCCTTGGACATTAGGCTGCAACAGCTTTGGGAAAACGGTCTCTCTTAGCGTGGAAAGCAAACCAGCATCCATACCCACTGTGACCTCTGGCCACCATGCCCCGCCCCGCGAGCCCACAGGTGCTGGCAAGTTTTCTGTTCCTACCTGCGCAGGGCCTGGGAAGGAAACCTCCGGACGTGACAATCAACCACTCGGTCCCAAGGTCCCTGCCTCTGTCACAGAGTATTTCCTTTTCCCTCCCTCTGAGGGCATCTTTATTTGCAAAGTTAGCCAATAGTAGCGGTTTCCTATGAGGTAGACTATCTTTAGATGTTGCCGCAGGCAGGCTCAGAACTTCCCAGGCTGAAGGCCAGCTGATGGCAGGAGGGTTTAAACTCACAAGCCTGGAGGACAGAGCTGGAGGCAAACCCACCAGGCAAGCAACAATGTGGAGGCTGTGTTATTTGCCCCCTTTGGGGGAGGGCAGAGAATAGTGCAGTTCTCAGGAGCCACTAACACCCACTGAACCTCAGTTTTCCCGCCCGTAAAAAGGGGTCCACAGCACTCACCAGGCTGCACTGGGGTGCACAGTAAATGAACTGCAGCTTCTCTCTTCAGAGGACATATTTGGGAGCTTACTAGAAATGCAGCACCTCAGCCCCGCCACTGAATGAGACTCTGCATTTTGATGAAATTCTTAGGAAATTGATCAGTGCATGGATTTTGAGAAGGCTTGGCACAAAAAGGCTTTAGTGAGTACCTGGCACCTGGTAGGAGCTTCCAAATTTTTTACTCCTCACCTTCCTCCTCCAGGGCGTTTAGCACCTCCCTCTACCCTGTGGTCAAGCCTAAGGTATATGTCTCCAGGGCAAACTGGCGCAGGCTCGTTCCCCACTGTCTCCCACAGCCCGCGCTGCTCCGGCTGGATGGGGAGCAGCTAGCTGGACCCGACTCTTCTAGGCCAAGCTCCTGCTCCTGGCCCTGGCAGGCCTGTTGCCCCTCTGCAGCCCAAACCTCCACCACCACGGCCTCACTGACTTCCCACCGCTTCCTTACCCGCCTGGCTCCCTTATAAGGCAAACACTACTGATGGCCCCCTCCGCTGGGGCCCACCCTGGGTCTAGCACCCCCAGCACACCTTTATTAAAGGGTCAGGGGCCCCTCTAAGGCCCTCCTGGCTCCCTGCTGCATGTCTTGCAGCCTGTGCGCCAGCACCCCTGTGGTCCTCATAGCTGTGTTGAAGCAGGCAGGGCTGTCCTGTGTGCTCCCCACTTGGCCTCCTCAGTCCTGGTGGCCAGGACAGAGCTGTGAGTGGGACTGCAGTGGCCCAGGCTGGGTGACCTGCTGGCGTTAGAGGAAGTCTGCAGCCGGTTTCCCTTCCTTGTTTCCCTCTGGCCAGGAACCTGTAGTACCCCTCCCCCATGCCTGCCCTTCCTCATCTCTCCCCCACAGCCACCTGTCCCAGGGCCCACCCAGCAGGGCCAGCTGCTTCAGCCTCCCTTTGCCTGCCTGAGACTCCCCTCCTGCTTCTCTGAATACTCCTCTCTGGGATCCTGCCAAGACTCTCTCTCTTCCGGTCACACAGTCTTCCTGGACAACCTCGTCCACTGCACATCATTGACCACCTCTGTGTTCTGATTCCCTGTCTCCAGCCAGGGTCTGAATAACCTCCAGTGCCCATCTGTGTCCTTCACACCTCTTGCCCTTTACCCCATTGACCATTCTCCTCCATCTGGAAGCCAGAGAGCGCTTTCCCAAGTGCAAATGCCTGCCTAAACCCTCCGGAGTTTCCCCTCACTGTGAGTTTCAGTCCCAGGTTTGTAAGTGTGGCCTTGGCATGATCCCACCCCTTTGGATGTCCTAACCTGTTCTAACCACCCCACCCCCACCCCAAGTGCATGTGTGGGCTGCTCTTCCCTTCCCACCTTACCAGGCTGGGGGACCTGGCTTTGATTTCACTTCCTTGATGCTAACAGGCTTTTGCTGCCCTGTAGGAGCTGGTGGCAGAAAGGACTGTGACTCACAGCCCAACGAGTGGCATGCTTGTGCCGGTTCCCTGGCCTCCCAAATTCCAGAGGGACGTGCATGGTGGACCCAGATGGACGCTTGCACACAAAGGAGGTTGCATGATGAGAGAGAAACCGTGAGCTTGAGGAGCACACCATTTTATAGCCGGCAGTGAGCAAGCCTGCTCAATGGCCCTGACTGAGGGAGACATGACCTCATCCCTCAGGCTGCAGACACCACCATAAGAAATGGGCCAAGGAAAGGGCTGCTGGGGCTCTGCATTCTCGGTGTCCTCTGAGAGCTGGGAGATCAACAGCCTTCCCACTCAGGCCACACCTCTGCCGACCTCTGAAAAGGCCCCTCAGGTTCTACCCTGGGGACCTCCTCTCCCTGGACCCCTGTTCCTCCCTCCCCAGTGCTCCCATGCTGTGCTGCCTTGGGCCCATCTTCATCTCTCACTTTCACAGGCCCTTGGCTTCACCCTTTGTCTGAGCTGTTCCTTGTGAAGGATAACAGTGCATGAGCACCAAATATGTTGCGCGGCTATATCCATTATTGTGAGCTGTAGGTCCTCTAGAAGTAGCAAATACAGGGGGAGGCATTCTCTGACCTCTCCCTATCTGCCTCAAGACAGAGCCTCTCAAAGGAGCTTGGTTGTCACAGATCTTTCCCCCAGGAGCTTCAAGAACCAGGGATCATTGACATCTGTCACAAGAGAAGGAACTGTAAGTCCCCACCACACCCAGACACACTTGGTCACAAACCAACATACCTCCCATCTGTTCTTCTAAGGACCTGTTCCTTTTCCTACTAATCATTTACTCTCTCAGAAGAACAACCCCCACCCTTTCCTTAGGAAGCTGGTATTTAAGTCTGAATTCTAAGCCACTCTGAGGAAGCACTCATTTTTCTCTGCCTACCTCCCATGTATATACGACACATATGTGTTAATAACCTTTTTGTGTTTCTTTTGGCAATCTGTCTTTTATGACAACAGCCTCAGCCTAGAACTCAGAAGGGTAGAGGGAAAATTATTTTTCTTCCCTGACAGTTTCTGGTGACCCAGATGGGATCTCTGAGACACCTTACAGATGGGATTCTGGGAACACCAGCAAAAGCCAGTGAAGGATAAGAATTATTTGTCCTCCCCGTACTTGCTTGTACGTTCTTGTCACCCTCGGTTTCTCTTCCAGTTGAGATGGTAACTGCCTACCTACTGTAGCTTGATTTCTGTTGGGTGGAGGCGGAAGGGGTGCTGGGTGGGCTTCCAGGTAAGAGAAGCCGTGGGGATGGTGGGGACAGCCTGGCAGTGATGGGCACAGACACACAGATACACAGACACACAGACACACAAGGTAGGCGAGGACTGGACACTTAGTTTGAATAAAGCTCTGTGGGAGAGACCCAGCAAAAGGAAATGAGGATACAATTATGCCTTGAAGGCCAGGCTAAGATGTTCCTACTTTATGCTACAGGCTGAGGGGGGCTTTGGGGATAAGCACAGCAAACCTTTACACAGAATAGCAGACGTGTTAGGCAGCAAGCTAAGTCCTCTGTGCACAGGAGCTCACGTAACACAGTGACCCAGAAGCACCTATGACACACGTGAGGACACTGAGGGGAGGAGAGGTGACGAAACTTGCCCAAGGCCACAAAGCTCATAAGTGGCAGAGCCAGGATTGTGTTTAGCCTTTAGGCTTCCTGGTCTGTGCCACCTATCCTCGGGGGAGGGGCGGCGGGGGGGTGGCGGGGTGACATCGCTTCCCAGGGGGTGACCATTGATTCTTGCGCTTTGTGTCTACTGTGCCGATACACACACAGTCCATAAACAGATAGTATATCTGTGTTGTAAAAATCTCATGAGATGTGCTTAAGAATACAATGTGTAAAAAGACCTCCGCGGAGGACGATCATGGAAACAGGCTGAGAAACTGTTGTCTCTGCTCTTAATCAGACCACAGAGCTGTGTCTCGTGCTTAAAACCTGGGGTCAGGGAGTAACTGGACAAAAGCGACATCTTCAGAAAAACACACCAGTGATTGAGTGGACGTAAGGGGAAGCTGCTGGAGTAGAAGGGAAGGAGCAGAGGCATGTCAGGTGCTCCTTCATGCTGGGCACTGGGCTGCGTACATGGCCCGTGAGGTCTCCTTTTGATCTTCATCTTCATGTTTTCAGATGAGGAAATGAGGAGACAGGAGCAGTGAGTCCTCAGCCACCAGGGGGAAAAGGGCCGGGACAGGACTGGAACTTCCTGATTCTGAAAGCAAGCAGGGAGAGGGCCTTGGAGGGGGTGGAGGGCAGGGGAGGGTGACTTGGCTAATGGAGGGTGCACAGAATCGGTGAAAGATCTGGCCGATTTAGGAACAATGAGCAGCCGAGCAGCGGGGGGTCATTTTGCAGCCAGGAAGTCAGTATCATTACACAAGAAGGTTTCAGAAGCAGGAGGAGGTTCCTAGTTCTTCTTCCCCACCAAAGAGAAGAAGGACCAGATGTAGAAAATTGCGAAGGTAGAAAGAAATAAAGCTAAACAAAAGAAATGCTATTTACTTGTTCCCTCTGCCTTAATGTTTACATTTTAACACCACTGGTTGCAATTTCTTTGGCTTATTTCATAATTTCTGCTTAACAGGGACAAAAACATTCCTCTCTGGTGCAAAGGTAATGACCTAGCCAAGAGCTCCAGGAGCATTTTGGATAAAATATTTTTAGACATCATTAAATTATTTTCTTGGAAATATTAAAAAAATTCCACTCTGCTCCCTCCAAACATGGTGTGTTCCCAACCATGTAAGACTTATTAATGGAGAATAATGGAAAATGAACAAATGAACTGCCAACTTGAGTTATAAAAATATTTCCATTTTAACCCTTTGAACTATATAAGGAATTCAAATTAATTCCTAGATGTCTTTATATTGCTTTCTGATGTTCTGGAGGGTCTGCTTTAGGGAAAAAAATACAATAGCTGTCTTTCACAGGCAATGCTCTTAAACAGTTTTTTCATTGCTGCTGTCGGGATGGTCTAGGGCTCAACATCCAGGGGCAATAAAGTAGAGCTCCTGGGTTCCCATCATTGACCACCTATTGAAAATAAACTGTTGGGATCCCTGGGTGGCTCAGTCGGTTAGGCATTTGTCTGCCTTCCGGGCAGGTCATGATCCCGGGGTCCAGGGATGCCACTCAGTGGGGAGCCTGCTTCTCCCTCTCCTTCTGCCTGCTGCTCCCTCTGCTTGCTTGCTCTCTCCCTCTCCCTGTCAAATAAATAAAATCTTAAAAAAAAAAAAGCTGCGAGGTCAGCCAATTGCCTGTGTATATGCTCGTCTACAGGGTGAGCTTATAGGTGGCTTCAGTGATTCTAGTAGTGGTGGGTGAACTCATATATCCAGGAGGATCTTCTTTATTTCGAGCACTGTCATTCAAAACATAACAAAAACTTCACAGTGAAGTACAAAGGCAGAGGGGCAAATCCAGTGGTAGCCTTGCATTAGTCTGCATCAGGTCCCCTTGACCCTAAGAAACTGATGGCAGGGTGTTATGGGGTCATGGTGTGCTGCGGGGGCTGGAGTGGGTACTGTTTAATGTCAGACTGTAACTGGACCACGAAACAGAAGGTGGGGTTTGGCGTCCGGCGCACCCAGATTAGCCCCTGATGAACTTCCTCGGTCGGATGGACTTCAACCAAGATTTTGGGCACCTCAGATATGCTTTTTAATCCTTTAGGACCAATAACATCACCTGAAGTGACTGACACGTGCATCAAAGGTACATTATAAGGTACAAAGATAGCAAAGACTGTGAAAGAAATGTTTGACCATCCAGTTTCATCACATGCAGAGCATCTGAAATTAACAGCCATTGGCAGTACCTGTTATTGCAAACTGGGACAGTGTGAAGTTGTAGCTGTGATCATAGGTGAATACGGGCAGCCAGATTGCAGGGTTTCTGCACAACAATCCTCTTGTTACAGTGAGATGCTTTCTTCTTAGGGACTTTTGTAGGCTTTTATTCTTTTATAGCAAAAAGAAATTTTTGTTATAATAGATCAATCTCTATTTTACTCAGAGCCACCTTCTGTGGCTCTCCATTCTGTAACAGTATATCAAAACTTATTTCTGCTTCAACCAGCTGCCCAAAGAATCAGTTCTGAGTAAATCCCAGTTACATTTCAATCCACCTTTGCACGTAATGAAGGCTTGGGCTTGCATGTGCCCTTAGAGGACATTTATTGGACTGTTGGCTATCTCGTAGGGATGTTGATAGGTCCTCAAGTGACAGCTGGCAAGAAGGGCGCACTTGGTGTCCAGGGAGCGATGGTGAGTCACTTTACTCAGTTGGTACACTTCTTGGTAATGGAATCTGCAGTAACACTTCAGCTTAAACCAAGCCACATGCTGAAGCCAGGCTTCCTTCAAAGGCTTCAGCATTCTACTTGGTGACTACACCTCAGACTGTTTCTGAACAGTGAGCATTTTCATTTCTGACGAGTTCAGAATATCCTCAAATCTGAACTGGCCCCACGGAGGCATATCTTTAAATACTTTGAGTGGATTAAACAGAAAAGACACTTAAAATCCCCTTTTCAAAAGTGTTTTTGGGGTGCCTGGGTGGCTCCATTGGTTAAGCATCTGCCTTTGGCTCAGGTCATGATCCCTGGGTCCCGGGCCTGAGTCCCGCATCAGGCTCCCTTCTCAGTGAGGATCCTGCTTCTCCCTCTGCCTGCTGCTCCCCTGCTTGTGCCCTCTCTGTCTCTGACAAATAAATAAATAAGAAATATTTTTAAAAAATGTTTTTGATCAATGACCAAGATTTTGTAAACCTACAATGTCAAGTCAATTTAACCTGCTTGCAAAAGATGCTGAGGAAGCCAGTACATGTCCAGCAGCTTAAGTGTACGTCTGGGTTCTGTAAAGGAGCCAGCATTGGCTGAAGTCATACTTCCAGCAGCATAACTATAAATCCTGGATTATGACATTTCTCCATATGGAGCATTTAAGATGCAGATTCGCAACATTTTTTTATATTCCAAAGCTCGTGTGTGTGTGTGTGTGTGTGTGTGTGTGTGTGTGGATTAGTGTGCTTTTTAAAAGTAAATTAAATCCATCTGTGATTCATCTGTGAAAATGTGTCCGAGAAAGATACATACTTGTATGATCTCACTTACCTGTGGAATCTAAAAATATCAAATTCAGAGAAACAAAGTGCAGAACAGTGTTTACCAGGGGGTGAGGGGTGAGGGAAATGGGGCGATATGGCTCAGAGGGTACAAACTTTCAGTTGTAAGATGAATAAGTTCATCTACAGCATGGTAACCATAGTTAACAAGACCGGGTCATATGCTTGAAAGTTGCTTCTTATTGTTCCATCGTAACAACAATAAAAATGGTAATTACCTAACCTTACTGTGTTAAGTATTTTGCAATAGATGTGTGTATCACATCATCACATTGTACACCTTAGATTTATACCATGTTGCATGTCAATATCTCAATGAAGCCAGAAAAAATATTGGAAATTTTTTTATTTTTTAAAGAATTTATTTATTTATTTGAGAGAGTGAGAGAGAGCATGCGTGAGAGAGCATAAGCATGGGGAGCGGCAGAGGGAGAGGGAGAAGCAGGCTCCCCACTGAGCAGGGAGCCTTATGCGGGGCTCCACCCCAGGACCCTGAGATCATGACTTGAGCCAAAGGCAGCAACTTAACCAACTGAGCCACCCAGGTGCCCCTGGAATTTTTTAAAAAAAGAAAATGTTGGGGCGCCTGGGTGGCTCAGTTGGCTGGGCATCTGCCTTCGGCTGGAGTCATGATCTGAGTCCAGGGATCAAGCCCCGAGTCAAACTCTCTGCTCAGCGGGGAGTCTGTTTCTCCTTCTGCCCCTCACCCTGCTAGTGCTAACTCTCTCTCACTCTCTCTCTCAAATGAATAAATAAAATCTTTTTAAAAAAATGTGTGTTTTTCCTCTCTAGGAGTCTCCTTTGCATTGAATTATTTCTCAGTCTCAGTAGGTGGAGGCAGAAGTCCTAAAAGATCATTGCAAATTAAAACAGAAGTGTCCTTTTATTCCCAAACAAGTAATCATTTGCATGTTAACTGTTCAGCAGTCATTGGTAAGCCCTCTGTTCTGCATCACACTTTTGTTCACAGGCTGTCTGCCATCTGCCTGACTCTGCTCGCTCATTCACTCGTCAGGTATGTATTGAGCCATAGCTCGTACTCAGGGCTGGTTGCTTGCAAAACAAAGATGAATGGGGCAGCCTTCCACTCTCCGAGCCTGCAAAAGAGACAGCTCAGGGAATGTAACAGGCAGGGGTCAGGATGTAAGAGTGGTCTGTCTTGCCTCTGCCCAGCCAGCTCCGTTGCTCCCTTCCCAGCAGCCCCACCTCCCCGCAGCCGCTCCCCAGGGTCACGAGCATTGGGCTGCGCTGCCCATCAGCAGACACGGTCCAGCGTCGGGGACAACTTTGGTCTTCAGGACTCTTCCCAGTTCACTGGCTTTATTCAAAGCTCCTGGCTTTGTGGACCAAAATATCTGTTGTAGCTGAGTTTCCTGGGAAGGAGTGGTATGTGCGGGTGACACTGGGAGCCTTTGGATTACGCCTTTATGTAGAACCTGCAGACCTACGGTTATGTGGAGTCACGTGGTGCTGGTTCAAAGGCTGATCCTGCCACTCTCAAGCTGTGTGGCCTCAGTCAAGTTATTTCTCTGAGCCTGACTTGTCCCACCGGGAAAGTCAAGATAATGAAACCCACGTGGAGGGTGGGATGAGGATTAGCAACCACACAGGTTGAGTAACTCGCACGGTGTGTGGCACATGGTGGGAGATGATCAATGATTATTCAATGCAAGGAGGTCCCTAATGGGGTCATGGGTCCTAGAAATCTGAATGCTGGGGACACGCAGAGCAAGGAATAATCTCTTCCCAAGAGGTCTTGGTGGATGCATGCACCCCATGGGGACATGCCAGCAGACGGACCAAGCTGTTCAGAGGGTCAAGAGGGTTAAAAGC
This sequence comes from Enhydra lutris kenyoni, assembly GCF_002288905.1. Lineage (NCBI taxonomy): Eukaryota > Metazoa > Chordata > Mammalia > Carnivora > Mustelidae > Enhydra > Enhydra lutris. The sequence goes on from NW_019154150.1 coordinate 12,185,020, forward strand.
CTCACACAGGCGAAGCCATTCAATGTGCCCCCTTCTCCTCGGGTCTCCAGGGCTTTGTTGATGCATAGCTGTCTGTCCCCTTAGAAGTCCTGTCCATCCCATAATGCTCTCTTGGCAAGGATTTCTGAGTGACAGTGACTCTTCTAAGTCTCAGACAGTCTTCTCCCGTCTTCCCCCAAATGACCCTTGCACTGTGCTTAGAGAAAATTAAAGTGCAAGTGTTAATGCACTGAATGTTTGAGTCCCTCCAGAATTCGTGTTAAAGCCCTAACGTCTAAGGTGACTGTATTTGGAGAGATGATATTTAAACTGATAAGAACAGATAACACACTTGATCTTAGTAAAAAGGCCGAGAAGCAATGGAGAGATGATATTTAAGGAGGTAATTAAGGTTCAGTGAGATCATGAGTCCACACTCATTGATCCTGGATCCAATAAGAACAGTGTCCATACAAGAAGGGGAAGAGACACCAGGGATGTGCCTGTCAAGAACAGACCATGTGAGGGCACAGCACAAAGGTGGTCATTGACACTGGAGAAACCAACCCTGCCAACACCTTGATCTTGGACTTCCAGCCTCCAGAAATGTAAGAAATAAATTCTGTTGATTAAACCCACCTAGTCTGTGATATTTTGTTTTGGGAGCCCTAGTGGACAAATACCCCAAGTTTGATGCCAATCAGAACGGAATTCCTTCTCAGTGTTTACAGACAGAAGCCCAGGAGCAACAGCGAGGGAGGACACACACCAAGGGAACCAGGGAGCAGTTCCGTAAGGGACACTTGGGAAGGACATCGAGGATCTGGGCCCTGCTGGATGAGGCTCAGGAGGGACTCAGGAGACAGGGTCAGTTCTGGGTCAGATGCTGGGAGGACACAGAGGCATTCAGTGACTAGCTATTTTATGAAATTTCACCTGGGAGGAGGGGGATTGGAATTGGCCAAGAGTCTTCACTGGTAAAGAGGTGGCGTTTACTGATATTGGCCAGGGATGAGGGGTGTTTTGGTAATTTTGCAGTTCTGGGGTGGCCTTGTCTGAGCATCTTGATGTTCAAGGGGAACTTCATGGTCAGGCCACTGACAGGCGAGTTTTCCCACTCTTTTCTTATATGAGGGAATCCCACATGGTACAGCCTACAGAATGGGAACAATGCACAGGCCAGCCACAACGTCCATGTGCAGCTCAGGCCGCGGTATACACAGCTTGCCCACAGCCTCCGGCCCCCTTTCAGGTGAGGAGGTTAGAGGAGTAACCTGGCTGGTAGGTTGGTGGGTGGGCAGGGAGTCCCCTGAAGTCAGAAATTTCCCTACATGCAGTGTCTGGCTGTTTCTTTTGATCTTATGGAATACAGAACAGATGCCTTCCAGGCACGCTCAGGGTGGGCAACCACAGCTCCCTCCTGAAGGGCTTTCCTCCTGGCTCTGGGAGAGCAGCCAAGCCTGGCTGAACAGGGGAACGGCTGAGATTGCCGGTGGGCGGAGGCGTGTTCTAAATGGAAGTCTTGGGGCTCCCCCTCGTGGTTGTCACGTGAGCTGCGGGCCAAGCGGGGGCGGTGGGGTAGGGGGGAAGACCCCATGGAGGGTTTGGGGGTGGGTGAGGGAGTGGCGGGAGTCATTTGCTCCTCAGCCTGCTGACCTGGGTGTTCTTAGCATGTTACAAAAATGAGAAGACAGAACTGATCAGAGTTAAATTGGGAAGAGAGTGCTGAAGCTTGGGCTTTAAACCTCATCCAGGAAGCGAGCTCCTGGTCTAACACAGACTCCCCTTCCCAGGGGCGAATTTGTAATGGTTTTTTAGCAGCAGACCCCGGGGGAAGCTGTGGAACTCAAGAGTTGTTTCCTGGGTTTACAGAGGGCTTCCCCGGTTTACAAGGTGTTTCCATATTTGTCATTTCTCCTGGTCCTCACAGAACCCTATAACGCAGGTTCATGAGATTCCCCTTTACAACCGATGGCGATAATGATCACCATTTACTGATGTCTGGTCAAAGATGGGCAGGAACTGGGACCTGTGTTCTCCACACCCTGGATCGTGCTCCTTCTACCACCTCACACTGGCTGTGACATCCTCTTGCAATATCTGCCGGTAACAATACAGGTGAGAGCTTAGAACTCAAAAGATGACTTACAGTCAGTTCTTTGGGGAGAAAGATGTTGGAAAAGTTGGAAAGATGAATGAGAGCAGACCTGGGACTCCTGGGGAAGGGGACACTACAACAGGCCGTGGAGGTCGAGGCTGCTTTCTGGGCCTGGCTGCATGTCCCTGGAGAAAGGACTGCCCTATCATTGCACACAAGCTGCTAAGTGCTGACTGCGTCTGTGAGTATGGATCTAGAGCAGCTCTGGCAGGTGACCAAAGCCTTTTCTGATGGGCCTGGGTCTCCTGGAAACTGTGGCTTCAACATCACAAGGTCTAGCACTGGCCACGTGTTAGTGATCAAGTACTTGAAGTTTGGCTAGTCTCGACTGAAATGTAAAATATTTACCAGATTTTTTGAAAACTTAGTATGAAAAAAACCACAATATTGTCATATATATGTAATGTAATATAATGTATTATATATGTACCATATATAATACATTATAATATAATATAGCATTATATTTTATATAATAATATCATGTAATATAATATGTAGAATATATTACATACGATATATATGCAATAATTTTGTGTTAGTTGCGTGTTGAAATAGTATTTTGGAAGTATTTGGTTTAAAAAATATTTATTAAAATTAATTTTAGGGGTGCCTGGGTGGCTCAGTCATTGAGTGTTTGCTTTGGCTCAGGTCATGATTCCAGGGTCCTGGGATCAAGCCCCACATCAGGCTTCCTGCTCAGCCGGAAGCCTGCTTCTCCCTCTCCCTCTCCCCCCGCTTGTGTTTGCTCTCTCACTGTGTCTCTCTCTGCCAAATAAATAAATAAAATCTTTAAAAAGTTAATTTTAGCGTTTTCTCTTTTTCAAAGTCACTACCAGAAAATTTTAAATGACCTATGCAGCTTGCATTACATTACTATTGGATATCACTGATCTAGAGCTTTGGTCCTGGTGAATTTACTTATGTAAAAGCTGAAGTAAAATAAGGCCACTTATGTCTAGGGGTTTAAAATGGAGCCAGGAGGCCATCAAAGAGATGAATCATGTATGTATCCTTGATGCACGTCCTCACCATATGAATTGCCAAGACAACTACTCCAAGGGCTGTGCATGAGCACTTGAGGCTCGTTATAGTGATGGACTTTTGCTTAGTGAGAACCTTAGCAAAGAATTACATTTAGTGAAGATCAGCTTTCTGCCACCAGCACCAGTCATAATTCTTGGTAAACAACATCTATAAGCATTCCATTCTCCTCTGCATACCTGGGATATTTGTTCCCTACTGGGACACAATTTAGTTGCCTCCTAAACCTCTATATCCTGAACTGCAATTCTTTGATCCCAAATCAATGCTTTTGCTTAATTATTGCTTCCTGACAAATTTAGGCTGACCCTTAGTAAAAGCAAAATTCAACCAAGTAGATTTGAAGGTCTAATTGGCTTTCTTAAGTGATTTTTGAATGGGGCAGCAGCCTGTCCAGCAACCTGAGAGATGCTCTGAGGATTTGTACTAAGTGGAAGGTTTTTATAGGAAGGAGGGTGGGGCAAGAAGTTATTAGGAAAAAGAAGGAGAGGATTGTTCCAGGCAAAGTCACTTTAGTTTAGGGATGAGGGTAGAGGATCTTATCATGCAGATTATGTCATCTTCCTTTGGGGGATGGGAAGCCCAGGTGACAGATTACCTCACTGGTGCCAACCAGAAAATTCTGGGCTGACCAGTTTAGACTATATTTCTCAGGGAGTTTGATACTGTAGTCAAGTTAGGTGTTAAGCCCCAGTCTGTGACTTGCCTAGCCTAAATTCCCATCTTAGGGCTCATGGTTTTCTTTTCTTTTAAATGATTTTTTTTTTTAAGATTTATTGATTTAAGAGAGAGAGCCTGTGCTTATTGGGGTTGGGGGAGAGGCAAAGGACAAGGGAGAGAGAGAATCTCAAGCAGACTCCCTGCCGAGCATGGAGCCTGACACAGAACTCCATCCCATGACCCTGAGATCATGACCAGAGCTGAAACTAAGAGTCAGACATTCAGCAGACTGAGCCCCCCAGGTGCCCCAGGCCTGTGGTTTTCTTTTTAACACACTTGTGACATATTGGAGGTCCTGGAGATATCCTACAATACAGCCCTGCTTGTCCCATTCTCTGCTGAAGTATTTAGGGGTGACTGCTGAGGTTGGAGGAGAGATGACCTTAAAGCCTTCTCTCTCTGCCAGATAGGCAAACTGAAGTGTTCCTGTAGCCGGGTGACAGGGGAGCAGGGAATAGGATGCTCTACTTGGCTATCTCTCTAGATGGAAAGTTGGTTCTGCAAAGAGAACTCCCTGTCCCTCTAAGCTGAATTAGGTTTCCCACCCTGTTGATTGTTTCAGTCCATCATTTCCTCTTCAAAAGCAAAGCATACTTTTTCACTACCCTCTTGTATATGGAATGTGTTTAATGTCTGTCTGCTCACTAAACGGGAGCATCATGGGGGGAGGGACTCTGTCTGCCCACTGCTGTAGTTGTACCAACATGATCAACTTTTGGCAAGGATTTGTCATGGACTCCTGGCACAATTAGGGGAGACATGGTTCTTTGCCAGGCACCCACTCTGCAGTAGGCACTGTGTCACCTTGTCATCTCTACCCATAGCAGCCCCTACACAGAGCCACTGTCACAATTAAGTTATGGGGCGGAACACTAGGTTGGGAGGGAAAGCCACCTGCCCAAGGTCACTGTGGGGTGAGTGAGTGACAGGACTACAAGCCAGACCTGGCAGGTTCCCACACCAGTGCTTTCCACTTCACCAGAGGTTGGTCCCTGGTTCCATTTTCCATCTCAGAGGAATTGTGATCATACCTTCAAACTCAGCTCTACTTTATTCTTTGGGAGAACCCATGCTTCCCAAGGTGGACAGTATCCAAGCCCTGAAATCTCAGAGGTTTGTGCTTGTCTTGGTGACCCCAGAAGCCAAGGGGAGAAGACCGTAAGCTCCTGATGGCTGGTGGGTGCAGGCAATAGGTAGCAGAATTTGCTAATCCAAAAATATGTCTCTTTGGCATAAGGATTATTTTACGTTGATTATTTTTAAAACACTGCAAACACTGGAGAACCTCTAAAAACTGGAGGGACGTTACTCTTTGCAAGAGAGACATTGACATTTATAAGGGAAGTCTCAATTTTTAAGTGCACGTCCCTCACTCTACCAGAAAGAAGGGATTGACTCTAAATCTCTAGACCTCTTCTCAGTGTAGAAGCAGGGACCTAAATCTCTCTAACGACCTTACCCATGTTCACTGCCTTCTCCTGGTAAGTTCCTCAAATGGAACCCCCACCCTCAACATCTTCTTTTGTCATTAGCTGATGATGGTGTTTAAGGGATGATTTCTGCCATTTCAGGGAGTTATTCAGTTTTCCTGGGTTTCTCTCATGTATACAGGAGGAATACATGTTATTAAACTTTTGTTTGTTTCTCTCCTACTAATCTGTCTCATATCAATTTAATTTTTGGACCAGCCAAAGGACCTAGAAGGGATGAAGGATTAAATTTTTTTCCCTACACAGGCAACGAACTGATGGTGATGTGATTTGAAGTTTCAGTCCGAGAGTGAAAAGTCAAGAAAGAATTCTCGACACTCTTTTGGTGCAAAAGGGTGTTTCTGTTATAGCACAGGGACAGGACCTGTGGGAAGAAGAGCTGCATCTGCGATTGTGGAGAGTGACTGATTATATACTTTTAAGGTCATGGAGGGAGGGAAGGTAGAGATAACGTAAGTGTCTAAGGAATTTCTGTATGCTGAAAGCTGGGTCTACAGGACCTTGGAAGTCTGGCTACTGTCAAGATAAGGTTGCTTTTAATCTGTAGCAAAACATCAACAGTAAGGCAGCCATGAGTTCCTTGAGGAATGTCACGTTCTGCATGTCTCAAGTATTTATCAGTGGGCTGCAGTTTGTGAGGAGATTAAATTTAAGCTGCATTTTTCTTGCCTTTGTTCTCATCATTTTCCCCCCTGAGCAATTTTGACCTCTAAATCTTTAAAGTTGCTGACAGTGGAAGGTCTTATCTTCTGTAACTTGTTCCTGCAAAATAGGGGTGTAGAGATGTCCCTATCTATGGGTCAACATTGGTCAGTTGGAGAACTTATATATAAGAATTACCAAAGGAGGCAGCCAAATACAACATAGACAACATACATTAACCTTCTTGGGTAGGAAGGACCATCTGTTGGCTTGACGTTATGGCGGTGCACCAGATTAGGCTGTTGGGAATTTTGTAAGCAAGGTATCAGGCCAACATTTCTAAGGGGCTATATTGGCTTCATGCTTCATAAAGTCAACCTGAATTCCTTAAAGCTGTATAGTCATATCTGAGTCCATGCAAGTCTCTCAAATATGACATTTTAGTCAAAAGAGTTGGTAAAATACAATGGTGTCATGTTACAAGAACGGATTCTTACTGAACTACGCAAATGATTATAATTGCCATGGAAGAAAGAATATTCACTGAGAGTTTTTGAATTTCAGGTAGAGAGAAAAGTTAAGTGATTCAAATTGTTCAGTAAGAAATATTTTATCATATTTATGTAAGTCATGGATATCTTAAGAGAAAGTTTCCTTAATCCGGAAAAGCAAACATTAGAGAACCAGCAATGTTTCAAACAGGAGTCACAAAAACGACAATCATCCTCCTCAGTTCATTTACTCCCATGTTGCTAATTCTTGTTCGGTTTGAATGAAGCTTTTTAGCTAGTTTTGGAAATTCTTATCAATTTTAGTTTTATGATATTAAAGATATCAAATACCTATATTTATCAAAGCCCTTTTTATGAATCTCCTTGAAGATGCAACATGTTTCACAAGAAAATAAGAATAATAACTATAAATGACAAAAGACTCAAAAACAGATTTAGTTAAAGATCTGATGAGAGTTTATTATAATATAACTGACAAGGAAATCTGGTTATTTCTGTGACACCTAGCATTTCAATAATCAGAATATCGAGTGATGGTCATATACCAGAACATAACATATGAAATGAACAAGCAAATTAGTCAAAGAGACTTCATTTACAATTTAAATCTCAGGACAGTTTGTTAAAAAACCTCCTAAAGTTATAAAGCACATGCCTAGATAGTATTATAGGTCATAACAAAACTTAAAAGTTTGTTATTTATTTAACCAAGGTGGCAATGAAAGATTTCAAAGGCAAATATGTAGGGTTATACAGTCGTTAGCAAAACTTAGCTCCTTTAATATTGAGAAATTTTAACTTTCATCAAAGACCTGATAAAGACAAAACAAAAAGTTGATTTTCCAGGGGTGCCTGGGTGGTTCAGTGGGTTAAAGCTTCTGCCTTTGGCTCAGGTCATGGTCCTAGAGTCCTGGGATCGAGCCCCGCATCAGCCTCTCTGCTCTGCAGGGAGCCTGCTTCCTCCTCTATCTCTGCCTGCCTCTCTGCCTACTTGTGATCTGTCTGTCAAATAAATAAGTAAAATCTTTAAAAAAAATTCGTTTTCCAGGCAGAAAACTTTGTTTATGTTTTCTTATCAAGAACAGACCAAGAATCTAAGAAAACTTTTTTTTTTTTTTTGAGAGAAAAGCAGAATTTCAATCTTATACTGGTGTACTTCTAAAATCCATTCATTTCAAATAAATAAATAAATAAATAATAAATTTCTTAGTCTGTCCTGACCACATACAAAATTCCTTTCCAAAGATTTCCCTTCATAAACCTCCTATAACTTTTTCTATTCAAAGTTGCTTCCCTTATTTCCATTGTTTAATTACACTTAGCAGAATTTTAACTCTTAGAAACCTGAGTCTCCAGGGGAAACTAAGTTTAACCAATTAAGGCTGTTACACCAGAATTCTTTAGATGGCAAATTTATGAATTCATTTCATAATTTTAAAGACCTGTTTCTCCATAGTGCAACCTTTTAATAAAGCACAAAGCAAGTTTAACAATAGACCCAAGCATCCTCAGTCTTTCTGCAATAAGAAGTCAGAAGCATGGGGGCGCCTGTGTGGCTCAGTGGGTTAAAGTCTCTGCCTTCGGCTTGGGTCATGATCTCAGGGTCCTGGGATCGAGTCCCACATCGGGCTCCCTGCTCAGCAGGGAGCCTGCTTCCTCCTCTCTCTGTCTTCCTGCCTGCTTGTGATCTCTCTCTGTCAAATAAATACATAAAAAAAAAAAAGAAGTCAAAAGCATGAACCTATGTTCAATAATCAACACTTTAGTATTTTGTTTCTTTTGGAAAAAACATAAGTGTCCAATGAATTCAATCCAATTTATCGTCCAAGCAGAACTTTAAGGTTTCAGGTTACCAAAGACTTTGAAAGCTATCTTAACAATTACCCATGAAAACTTACAAAATGAGCCATCCTTTTAAGTCATCTTTTTGCTGACAAATTGCAAAAGAAATCATGAGCTTATTTGACCTTCAACAAACCTTGGTAGAATAAAAGTTTTATATTTAATGCTGACAACTCTAAAGACATGCACCATCTTAATTAAACAAACAGACTTAAATTAGTTTAAAGAGTGAATATATCCCACCTGGGTCCACCTATATGTCAATGAATTTGTTCTCCATTGTCAATTTTTACCTGGGGCACTGGCGGGAAAATCTGCAGTGGGTGGTTTAAGTCCAAAGAGGTGCGCTTGCTCCTTGACAGCGAGATAGGAGGAGCAGGAGCCCGTGGTGCCAGAGACACTCAGAATAGTAGGAGCCAGTTACACAGATTGCACCCAGGGTGTTGCAGAAACAGGAGGAGGGGCAGGGGAAAGCAGAAGAGGTGAGGCACTGCCAGCAAGTTTGGAGGTGATAAAAGCTCAGAGGACAGAGAAAGAGGATTCCTGGTCTTAAAGCTCATCAGCTTGGACATGTGAAAGGACAGGTTTTCCTTCTACCAACAGGTGGAAATAGGCAGTCCATGTTGGGTTGGAGAATTCAGGGAACTTCCACAAAACAAAAGGAGTTTGAGCAGCTGCTTATATTCTTTAAAGTTCCCATCCCAAGGTAGACTAACCACAGTTGGCTCCAGTCATCACAGCCATTAACCTGGGAAATGAATGAGGAGGAAGACCACAGGTACAGTTAGCATAATCTGGGTTTATTAGGAGGAACAGTGAGAGAGAGTCAGTGTTCCCTTTGTCAGGGATTCCTCTAGCAACCTGGATTTATTTGAAAGAAACCTGTTCAGACAGTCACCATCCAATATATTAGGAGGGGTTTTCTAGCCTGGTTAGTGGCTAAACACATTCTGCAAAAGGCCCTTAAGTCAGGGTCCCGATTTAGGGCCATGAAGTCCTGAACATTGGGTGTCTCGGTTTATTCACACTGTTTCCTGCAGAAGAGATCTAATGGATGGATCTAATGGATGGATGGATTTTTCCTTGTGCCTAAGAAGTACTGATGTCATGCAGTGTTAGAGAAGACCAGTCCTTTCTTAAATCTTGCAATCTGAATTGTTTCCAGTGGGTTAAAAGTCCTTGGGAACTGAAAAAGTAATAAAGAAGTTCCATTACCAATAAAATTCCCTCCAACTCCTAGGGGGCATTCCACAGAAGTATATGTCAGAGGTTCCTTGCGCCAAAGTGACCAACGGCATCCCTCGAAGTAGCTGCTTAACACCATCTTGCCTTATAGGAAGGAAGCTGGCATTCCCTCACTTCTGCATTGCATCCTAGGCTACAAATGGGTGCTGGTAAGTGGACTGAAATGTTGTGCCATGCCATGAAGAACCCACTGTTTCTAATCCATGGAAAATGCTAAAAAAATGTTTACAAGGCTGGGTGCCTTGGTGGCTCAGTGAGTTAAAGCCTCTGCCTTCAGTTCAGGTCATGATCCCAGGGTCCTCGGATGGAGCCCCGCATTGGGCTCTCTGCTCAGCAGGGAGCCTACTTCCCACCCCCGCCCCTGCCTGCCTCTCTGCCTTCTTTTGATCTCTGTCTGTCAAATAAATAAATAAAATTTTTTTTAAAATTTTATTATTAATTTTTTAAATTTCTTTTCAGCATAACAGAATTCATTGTTTTTGCACCACACCCAGTGCTCCATGCAATACGTGCCCTCCTTAATACCCTCCACCTGGCTTCCCCAACCTCCCACCCCCCACCCCTTCAAAACCCTCAGGTTGTTTTTCAGAGTCCATAGTCTCTCATGGTTCACCTCCCCTTCCAATTTCCCTCAACTCCCATCTCCTCTCCATCTCCCTATGTCCTCCATGTTATTTGTTATGCTCCACAAATAAGTGAAACCATATGATAATTGACTCTCTCTGCTTGTCTTATTTCATCAGCATAATCTCTTCCAGTCCAGTCCATGTTGCTACAAAAGTTGGGTATTCATCCTTTCTGATGGAGGCATAATACTCCATAGTGTATATGGACCACATTTTCCTTATCCATTCGTCCATTGAAGGGCATCTTGGTTCTTTCCACAGTTTGGCGACCGTGGCCATTGCTCTATAAACATTAGGGGTACAGATGGCCCTTCTTTTCACTGCATCTGTATCTTTGGGGTAAATACCCAGTAGTGCAATTGCAGGGTCATAGGGAAGCTCTATTTTTAATTTCTTGAGGAATCTCCACACTGTTCTCCAAAGTGACTGCACCAACTTGCATTCCCACCAACAGTGTAAGAGTGTTCCCCTTTCTCCACATCCTCTCCAACACATGTTGTTTCCTGTCTTGCTAATTTTGGCCATTCTAACTAGTGTAAGGTGGTATCTCAATGTGGTTTTAATTTGAATCTCCCTGATGGCTAGTGATGATGAACATTTGTATGTCTTCATTGGAGAAGTGTCTGTTCATATCTTCTGCCCATTTTTTGACATGATTATCTATTTTGTGTGTGTTGAGTTTGAAAAGTTCTTTATAGATCCTGGATATCAATCTTTTGTCTGTACTGTCATTTGCAAACATCTTCTCCCATTCTGTGGGTTGCCTCTTTGTTTTGTTGACTGTTTCCTTTGCTGTGCAGAAGCTTTTGATCTTGATGAAGTCCCAAAAGTTCATTTTTGCTTTTGTTTCCTTTGCCTTTGGAGACATATCTTGAAAGAAGTTGCTGTGGCTGATATCGAAGAGGTTACTGCCTATATTCTCCTCTAGGATTCTGATGGATTCCTGTCTCATGTTGACATCTTTTATCCATTTCGAGTTTATCTTTGTGCATGGTGTAAGAGAATGGTCGAGCTTCATTCTTCTGCATAATAGCTGTCCAATTTTCCCAGCACCATTTATTGAAGAGACTGTCTTTTTTCCACTGTATATTTTTTCCTGCTTTGTTGAAGATTATTTGACCATAGAGTTGAGGGTCCATACCTGGGCTCTCTATTCTGTTCTACTGGTCTATGTGTCTATTTTTATGCCAGTACCATGCTGTCTTGGTGATCACAGCTTTGTAGTAAAGCTTGAAATCAGGTAAGGTGATGCCGCCAGTTTTATTTTTGTTTTTCAACATTTCCTTAGCAATTCAGGGTCTCTTCTAATTCCATACAAAATTTAGGATTATTTGTGACAGCTCTTTGAAAAATACCAGTGGAATTTTGATCGGAATGGCATTGAAAGTATAAATTGCTCTAGGCTGTATAGACATTTTAACAATGTTTATTCTTCCGATCCAAGAGCATGGAATGGTCTTCCATCTTTTTGTATCTTCTTCAATTTCTTTCATGAGTGTTCTGTAGTTCCTTGAGTACAGATCCTTTACCTCTTTGGTTAGGTTTATTCCCAGGTATCTTATGGTTCTTGGTGCTATAGTAAATGGAATTAATTCTCTAATTTCCCTTTCTGTATTTTCATTGTTAGTGTATAAGAAAGCCACTGATTTCTGTACATTGACTTTGTATCTTGCCACGTTACTAAATAGTTGTATGAGTTCTAGTAGTTTGGGGGTGGAGTCTTTTGGGTTTTGCATATAAAGAATCATGTCATCTGTGAAGAAAGAGAGTTTGACTTCTTCACTGACAATTTGGATACCTTTTATTTCTCTTTGTTTTCTGATTGCTGTTGCTAGGACTTCTAATACTATGTTGAACAAGAGTGGTGAGAGTGGGCATCCTTGTGTTCCTGATCTCAATGGGAAGGCTGTGAGCTTTTTCCCATTGAGGATGATATTTGCTGTGGGTCTTTCATAGATAGATTTTATGAAGTTCAGGAATGTTCCCTCTATCCCTATACTTTGAAGCATTTTAATCAGGAATGGATGCTGGATTTTGTCAAATGCTTTTTCTGCATCAATTGAGAGGACCATGTGGTTCTTCTCTCTTCTCTGATTGATTTGTTCTATCACATTGATTGATTTGCGAATGTTGAACCATCCTTGTAACCCAGGGATGAATCCTACCTGGTCATGGTGGATAATCTTTTTAATGTGCTGTTGGATCCCATTTGCTAGGATCTTGTTGAGAATCTTAGCGTCCATATTCATCAGTGATATTGGTCTGAAATTCTCCTTTTTGGTGGGGTCTTTGCCTGTCTTGGGGACCAGGGTAATGCTGGCTTCATAAAAAGAGTCTGGAAGTTTTGCTTCTGCTTCAATTTTTTGAAACAGCTTCAGGAGAATAGGTGTTATTTCTTCTTTGAAAGTTTGGTAGAGGGGCACCTGGGTGGCTCAATGGGTTAAAGCCTCTGCCTTCGGCTCAGGTCATGATCTCAGGGTCCTGGGATCAAGCCCCACATCGGGCTCTCTGCTCTGTGGGGAGCCTGCTTCCCTCTCTCTCTGCCTGCCGCTCTGCCTACTTGTGATCTCTCTCTGTCAAATAAATAAATAAAATCTTTAAAAAAAAAAAAAAAAGAAAGAAAGAAAGTTTGGTAGAATTCCCCAGGGAATCCGTCAGGTCCTGCGCTCTTGTTTTTTGGGAGGTTTTTGATCACTGCTTTAATCTCGTTACTAGATATTGGTCTATTCAGGTTGTCAATTTCTTCCTGGTTCAATTTTGGGAGCTTATAGTTTTCCAGGAATGCATCCATTTCATCTAGGTTGCTTAACTTATTGGCATATAACTGTTGATAATAACTCCTGATGATTGTTTCTACTTCCTTGGTGTTAGTTGTGATCTCTCCCTTTTCATTCATAATTTTATTAATTTGAGCTTTCTCTATTTTCTTTTGGATTAATGTGGCCAATGGTTTATCAATCTTATTGATTCTTTCAAAAAACCAGCTTCTAGTTTCATTGATACATTCTACTGTATCTCTGGTTTCTACCTCATTGATCTCTGTTCTTATCTTGATTATTTCCCTTCTTATGTGTGGAGCTGGTTTAAGTTGTTGTTGATTCTCCAGTTCTTTAAGGTGTAGAGATAGCTGGTGTATTCTGGATTTTTCTATTTTTTTGAAGGAGGCTTGGATGGCTATGTATTTCCCCCTTAGGACCGCCTTTGCTGTATCCCATAGGTTTTGGACTGAAGTGTCTTCATTCTCATTGGTTTCCATGAATTGTTTAACTTCTTCTTTGATCTCCTGGTTGACCCAAGCATTCTTAAGCAAGGTGGTCTTTAGCTTCCAGGTGTTTGAGTTCCTTCAAACTTTTCCTTGTGATTGAGCTCCAGTTTCAAAGCATTGTGATCTGAGAATATGCAGGGAATAATCTCAGTCTTTTGGTATTGGTTGAGTCCTGATTTGTGACCCAGTATGTGGTCTATTCTGGAGAAGGTTCCATGTGCACTTGAGAAGAATGAATATTCTGTTGTTTTAGGGTGGAATGTCCTGTATATATCTATGAGGCCCATCTGGTCCAATGTGTCATTCAATTCTCTTGTTTCTTTACTGATTTTCTGCTTGGATGATCTGTCTATTACTGAGCGAGGCGTGTTAAGATCTCCTACTATTAATGTATTCATATCAATATGACTCTTTATCTTGATTAATAGTTTTCTTATGTAATTGGCTGCTCCCATATTGGGGGCATAGATATTTACAATTGTTAGATCATCTTGGTGGATAGTCCCTTTACGAATTATGTAGTGTCTTTCTGTATCTTTGACTACAGTCTTTAGTTTAAAACCTAATTTATCTGATATGAAAATCACTACCCTGGCCTTCTTTTGAGACCCATTGGCATGAAAGATGCTTCTCCATCTCTTCACTTTCAGTCTGGGTGTATCTTTAGGTTCAAAATGGGTCTCTTGTAGACAACTTATGGATGGATCCTGTCATTTTATCCAATCTGCAACCCTGTGTGATTTTATGGGTGCATTTAGGTCATTCACATTGAGAGTGATTATTGATAGATATGTTTTTATTGACGTGTTACCTTTGATGTCTTTCTTTCTGTAGATTGTCTCTATATTTCTGCTCAATGATATTCTTAGGGTTTTCCCTCTTTTATAGAACCCCCCTTAATATTTCCTGCAGTGTCGGCTTGGTGGTCGCATACTCTTTTAAGCCTTGCCGGTCTTGGAAACTCTTTATCTCTCCATCCATTTTGAATGTCAGTCTTGCTGGATAAAGTATTCTTGGCAGCATGTTCTTCTCAGTGCCCTGAATATATCTTGCCAGCCCTTTCTGGCTTGCCAGGTTTCTGTGGACAGGTCTGACGTTATTCTGATGGGATTTCCTCTGTACGTAAGGAGCCTCTTTGTCCTAGCGGCTTTCAAGAGATTGTATCTACAATGATGATTTCTCAATTTTACTATCAGGTGCCTTGATGTTTTTTTAGAATCTATAATCTTGGGGGGAGACCGTTCAGCATCTAGTACATGAACGTTGGTTCCATTTGCGAGTTTGGGAAAATTTTCATGGAGAACTTGTTCCACTATATCTTCTAGACTTCTTTCTTTCTCCTCCCCTTCAGGGATTCCAATAATTCTGATGTTGGAATGTTTCATGGCATCATTTATTTCCCTGATTCTGTTTTCATGGTTTCTAAGCTGTTTGTTCCAGGCTTCCTCCTGATCCTTTCTCTCTATCTGTTTGTCCTCCAGATCACTAATTCTATCTTCTGTCTCAGTTACTCTAGCTTTTAGAGAATTTAGATTAGATTGGAACTCATTGAGAGCATTGTGAACATCATCCCTGGTGGCTTTCAGTTCTGCCCTAACATTGTGTACATCATCCCTGGTGGCTTTCAGTTCTGCCCTAATCAATTCCATTTGGTCATCCATGGCTTTCTCCAACCTAGCTATTGCCTGGATAATTGTTAGCCTGAATTCCCTTTCCAAGGCTGGGTGCTTTGGTGGCTCAGTGGGTTAAAACCTCTGCCTTTAGTTCAGGTCATGATCCCAGGGTCCTCGGATCAAGTCCCACATTGGCCTCTCTGCTCAGCAGGGAGCCTACTTCCCGCCCCCACCCCCGCCTGCCTCTCTGCCTTCTTTTGATCTCTGTCTGTCAAATAAATAAATAAAATCTTTTAAAAAAAAGAAAAAAAAAGTTTTACAAGGGCTAATTACCCAACTTTGTAATTTAAAAAAAATATTTTATTTATTTATTTGACACACAGAGATAGATTGCAAGTAGGCAGAGAGGTAGACAGAGAGAGAGGGGAAAGCAGGCTCCCCGCTGAGAAGAGAGCCTGATGCAGGGCTCAATCCCAGGACCCTGAGATCATGACCTGAGCCGAAGGCAGAGGCTTAACCACTGAGCCACCCAGGCACGCCCTAATTTTGTTATTTAAGTACATAGTAGTACTTGACATTGATGGAATATAATAAAGACAGAAATCTTTAGTAAAAACAGGAATCCACCATGATCTACGTGACATTCCCACACATATTGTCCTTATAGCCAACTACCTTAGGAAATGGTCCCTGGTTGGATTTTATTTCAGTTGGGTGCTGGTTTTGGGCCTCTCCATGTGGAGGTCTCATGGCCAGAATCAGCTAGACTAGAGACGTAAAGGGGATCACCTTAGACCAATGAGGAGGTCTCACACGGAAGTCTTAAGATTGGCAGCCATCCTAGTGACTTAGGTGACCATCCCATACTCAAGAAAGACAACTTTGTATGAGAATAGGAATAAAGAGAGTCCTCAAGTTTCTGGGTCAATTACTATTCTGGCCAGGGTACTAACTTCCAGCCGAAAGGCAATCTTTTTCCTTGCCATAGAGTAGCCATGGGGTAGAGCATTGCAGCCTGAGCAATGGACATGAAAGTGTTCCAATAAGACCATACTCTTGAAAAGTCCTTGAAATGAAAGTAAAGGAAAAGAAGAGAATGTACTCACCAAGTTTGCACGGGGTTCGGAGTCCAGATGAGAAGACTCAGGCCCCACATTGGGTAATAAAATGATATGATTTGAAGTTTGGGTCTGAGAGCAAATGGTCAAGAAAGAATTCTTGAGATATTTTTGGTCCAAAAAGGTGTTTTTATTTAGCACAAGGACAGGACCCATGGGCAGAAAAAGCTGCACCTGTGATTGTGAGGAATGACTGATTATATATTTCTAAGTTTGTGGAGGGAGGGGAGTTAGAGATAACGTAAGTTTCTAAGGAATTTCTGTATGCTGAAAGCAGGGTCTACAGGACCTTGGAGGTCTGGCTATTGTCAAGATAAGGTTGCTTTTAATCTCTAGCAAAATATCAACATTAAGGCAGCCATGAGTTCCTTAAGGAATGTCATGTTCTGCATGTCTCACAGTGGGCTGCAGTTTGTAAGGAGATTAAATTTAAGCTGCATTTTTCTTACCTTTGATCTCATCAATGGAGTTTAGGGCAGGCCACCAAAGTATGCCACTTTCATGTATTGGTTATTTTGAAATAAAGTTACTTGAGAAATAGCCAGAGCAAGAAGGACATTCTTGGTCCCCCTGAAGGTAGGAAATGCATTTAGCATGTGAAAGGCACTCTCCCTGCATCAAGAAGTAGAAAAACATTCTTATCACCAGAGTCAGGGAATTCAGGACCAGGAAGGCTATGCAAACACTCTGCTTGGTTTTTTCACTAATTAGTACCCAAAACTAAGTTTCTTCATCTTCTCAGTTCATAAATTTATCATTTCTTTGTCTAAAAGCTGCCTGCTTTGGTGTCTTCTTTAAGTCTTATATTTTTAGGTGCCCCCAGGAATACTTAATTAAATATTTTTTTCTCCTGTCAGTCTGTGTTAATTATTAGAGCAGTTGAAGAACTAAGAGGGGTAGAGGGAAATTTTCTCCCTGACAGAGTAGAGAGGCAAGGGGCTCTGATCTTCAAGCATGAGGTGGTTCTAACCAGATGGAAGAATGGGACCAGGTAGCAGTTTTGCTCAGGAGCAAGGCCAGGAAACCTCCATAAAGCAGTAGCCCAGTAGGTGTCACCACTCCTATCCAAGCTGAGGAAACTAGAGGCCCCACCGTATTCTGAGGCGCCCACCCTCACCATTGCCACCAATCCCAGGTGGATTGAACTGGTGAGGAGTGTTCTCAGGTGCACAGACAGAACACGCTGGCAGAAAACAAGTCTGACAAGCAAAAGTGTGAGTGAGAACAGAGCAATCCTAGCCTCGGAAGAGAGTAGCCTGAGCTGGAAGGACTTCTGTGAGAGAGGGCTGAGGAGATGATGCTCTGAAGGGGGTGGTGAGAACAAGTAAGTGATGCTCTGACACACCCCTCCTGCCCTCCTCATAACAGGGAGCCCTACGTAGGCAGACCTGAATGTACGCACCCCTTTTAACCTCATGGGCACACATCACAAGACCTGCTTTGCTAGGGTTCTGCTTTGCACAGAAGCACACAGAGATACTAACATCGATACTAACGTTGACTCATCAAGTTGGCCAAAGACAGTGAAAATGGTAAAGGGTAAGAATAGACAAGGCATCTGCTGAAGACTGAGGGAGGCAGAGAATGGAGAAGGAAAGATACAGAAGTTAAAACCTCAGAGGATCTGGTGGGGAAGGGAAGTCTGAGACCATGAGGTTCACATGCATGCTGTCCAGTGTCTTAGGGAATATCCATGGGGCCTATGCATGTTCAGCCCCGCAAGAGGGCACGAGTTGAATCTGTATTGTGTGGATTTTTCAGTGAGACCCAGGTGGAAAAATGGCTTGAACCATCTTGAAATTTCCTTTAAATTAGCTTTACACATAGGACTCCCATTCCAAAGGTAGGCTTTGGAGACACTGCACTGTGGGTGGCCAGGCCACAAAGGAATTCCCACTCAGGTGACATCTGAGCTGGAGGAACATTCAGGAAATCCTTCAGAAATTCTCCACCCCAGCAGACAGCAGAGAGAGGATTCATATAACTGCTCATTCCTCTCCTGTCTTTATTAGTACCTGCTATTTTCCTGACCCTCCATTTGCTCAGGGTAATTGATTCTGACCTATATGTATTGAGGACACATGGGCTGACACTGGGTCTCAGTGGATGACTTCATGTGGAGTGTCACTATGAGCAAATGGCTCAGTGTATGTTTTTCTTCACAGTGAATAAGACCTATACATAGGTTGACGGGTAGTGGTTGCTGACAGCTACTTAAAAAGTGCTTTTCAGTCATTCTTTCCACCTTCCCTACAATTGTGTGTGAGAAGCAAGTACTTGCTGACTGGACACTGAGCCCAAATGTGTGCCTCTGATTCCCATTCTGCACAATGAAGAGTGACCATGTCCTCCCCCTAGGACCTCTCCAGCTCTATATAGTGTCCTTGCCATTCTTTGCCAGTTCTAATAAATTTATTAAATTTGCTTGTAGATATACTGCATGGAGCCCTGAGCTTGGTCTGGGGTAGGAGTTGCAGAAATTTGTATCCCAGAGATTTAGTCTGGAGCTTTCCAGAGACACATCTATGTCATATTCTGGAAGACATGGAAGACTGGGGACCAAAGGAAAAACAAAGAGGAAGAGAGAAAAATTAAAGGATAAAAGAAGCAATTTCTAGGCATTATAGGTAAGAAGAATGTCTAGAGACATGCTTTTGGTACAGAACACCTAAGATGCTGGATAATTATTTGAAAACATCTTTTAAAATAAATGACTGATATGGCAGAAAGGTAAGGGAAATCCTCTGAGCCCAGAATGCAAATCTGGAGAGATGAGGGCAGATAGAGTCTACATGAGCCTGGGCTCCTGCAATCCTTCAGGGCCAGGAGTCTGGTCTTTGAAGTTCATGCCCTTGCAATGCAGAGGATGGAGACAAGGTCTGGGCTGGGGAGGCTGGGAGTTTTCTTGTGAGGCCCACATAAGCTGGTATCCCCAAGGGCAGCTCCTTCCAAGCTCCTTCCCTAGACGATGGAGACTAAGGCAGAGCGTGTGTGGTAATGCCATAATGGGGGTGCAAGATTCAAGGGAACAAAATAAAGGAAAAGGGAAGTGCAGCTGGGAGGTAAAAACAAACAAACAAACAAACAAATACAAAGTGGTGCATGACTGAGCTGCCACAACTTCATGAAAGAGTATAGTTGGTCACCTGCTCCCCTATGACCTCTGCTAAAGACCCACAGAACCATCATTTCTTAGAACACTCGGTTGCAGGGACAAAGGGCAAGCAATTGTATCCTCAGCTCTTTCTCTTCTCCTATGTCAATATGCCCTCCATGAGGCATTCACTTTCTTGCACTCTCAGCTTTTATAAAGTGGGTTTTCTGGAGAGCTGCTGGGAAAGTCAGAGGCTCCATGGGTGCAGGCAGATCAGAGCTACTAGAACCAGAGCTACTGTGTCTTCTGGTGCTGTGGGCATGATGGAGGCTGCCCCAAAGCCTTGCTCTCATCCCTGGGGAGGCTGACACAGGCAGTATTAGGAACTGAGGTTAGGAAGGTAGAGGCCTACACTTCACAGTGGTGGTGAGTGCATGAGCCACCACTGGTGTGGTCTGGGTAGAAAGCAGCCAGTGTTTAGAAGGCCAGCAGGGCTAAGTCTTGGGGAGGCACATAAGCTGAGTCCAGTGTGGGATCTCAAAAAGAAATAGATGATTTATTTATAAAGGGCTACTTCTAAATGTGGGCTAGTACAGGCACTCCAGGGACTAGAGCAGTAACCTGGTCCCTACAGTATAATGGCAACATGAACTTCTCCTGCCTTTAGGCATAAAAGGACAAAGGGAAGAAGAGGTTTCCAGAACTGGAAGGAGAGAGTCATGTAGAGCAGATTACTTTGAGAGGAGCAGGAATCTTTGGGGAAGGAACTCTGTCAAGGTGAGGCAACCTCACAAAGAAGGATCCAGAGAATTAAATACCTGATGTGGTCCAAATAGATTGAAATAGACAAAGCTGAGTAGAAAAGGGTATGGTGAAGCTGGACATGGAAGTGTAAAATGAAGCTGCCTGGCATACCCATAGGTAAAATTCTAAGTAATATGAGTTCATATTCAAAAATTAAAATACACAAGGAACTGAGACAGCATGAATCATAATTAGCAAAAACATCAAACCTCAAGGCCAGACTGAAGAAGATTTTGAATACAGAAATTACAAATAAAGAATGTAAAATGGGTAAATTAAAAAATGAACTACTGGGACTACATCAAAATAAAAATATTCTGCATAGTAAAGGAAACGATTGACAAAACTAAAAGACAACCTACTGAATGGGAGAAGATATTTGTAAATAACCTATCTGATAAAGGGTTAGTATCCAAATATATAAAGAACTGATGCAGCTCAATACTCAAAAAAACAAATAACCCAATTTAAAAAAATGGGCAGAAATTGCTCTATTGAGTATTTACCCCAAAGATACAGATGTAGTGAAAAGAAGGGCCATCTGTACCTCAATGTTCATAGCAGCAATGGCCACAGTCGCCAAACTGTGGAAAGAATCAAGGTACCCTTCAACGGACGAGTGGATAAAGAAGATGTGGCCTATATATACAATGGAGTATTATGGCCTCCATCAGTAAGGATAAGTACCCAACTTTTGTATCAACATGGACAGGACTGGAAGAGATTATGCTAAGTGAAATAAGTCAAGCACAGAGAGTCAACTATCATATGGTTTCACTTGTTTGTGGAGCATAAGGAATAACAGGGAGGACATGGGGAGAGGGAGAGGAGAAGTGAGTTGGGGGAAATCGGAGGGAGATGAACCATGAGAGACTGTGGACCCTGAGAAACAAACTGGGGGTTTTGGAGGGGAGGGGGGTGGGGAGTTCGTGAGCCTGGTGGTGGATATTATGGAGGGCACATGTTGCATAGAGAACTGAGTGTGGTGTGTAAGCAATGAATTCTGGAACATTGAAAAGAAAAAAAAGGGCAGAAGACATGAACAAATGTTTCTCCAAAGATATATAGATGGCCAACAGACTCATGAGAAGATGCTCAACATCACTCCTCATTAGGGAAATGCAAAACTACAGTAAAATATCACCTCACATCTTACAGGAAATCAAAGCTACAGTAAAATACCACCTCACACCTCTCTGAATGGCTAAAATAAAAAACATAAGAAACAAGTGTTGGTGAAGATGTGAAGAAAAAGGAACCCTCATACAATATTGGTGGGAACACGCACTGGTGCAGCCACTCTGGAGAACAGTATGGAAGTTCCTCAAAAAATTAAAAATAGAGCTACCTAATGATCCAGGAATCACACTGTTGGGTATTTATCCCCAAAATACAAAAACACGAATTCAAAGAGATACATGCAGCCATATGTTTATTGCAGCAATATTTATGATAGCCAAACTATAGAAACAGTCCAAGTGTCCATTGGTAGATGAATGGATAAAGAAGATGTGGTACATACACACACACACACACACACACACACACACACACACACACAGGAATATTCTCTAGCCATACAGATAATCATATCAAAAAATGGGCAGAAGATATGAACAGACACTTCTCCAATGAAGACATAGCCATAAAAAAGGAATGAAACTTTGCCATTCAATTGAAATATGGATGGAGCTAGAGAGTATAATGCTAAGCAAAAAAAAAAAAAATCAAAGAAAGATAACATATGATCTCACTCATATGTAGAACTTAAGATACAAAACAAGTGAGCAAAGGAAAAATAGAGAAAGAGAGGAAGACAAATCAAGAACAGACTCTCAACTGTAGAGAACAAAACTGATGGTTATCAGAGGGTAGTTGGGTGGGGCATAGGGCAAATAGGGGATGAGGATTAAAGAATACTCTTATCACCATGGAAAAAAAGGCATTTTCATACTACTGAAAGGAAATAAAATAAAATGGGTATATTAATACATTTAAGGAAATGAAGATACTGAATTGTGATGAAGAAATGAAGGGCTATCAGAAATAGTTTGGGTAAAATGGAAAACATTAGACATTCTGGAAATAAAAAAATACAGAATGACTGAAAATATAAAATGCAACAGATGAATCAAGATTCAATACAGGAGAAAAAGAATTGATGCAGTTGAAGAAATATCTGAAGATATTACCAGAATGCAGGGCAGAAAGAAAAAAGGGTAGAAAATATGAAGGAGACATGGAGTGAGGAGGTACCAGCCTACATGTAATCAAGGTCTCAGAGGAAACTGTGGCAGACAGACCCCATAGTCCTCTTGCTGCTATTGGTATGCTTGTGTGATCCCCTCCTCTTGAGTGTGGGCAGGACCCGTAAGTTGCTTCTAGCCAATGGCATGTGGATATGGCAAAGGTGATGGAATATCATTTCTGTGGATTATGTCACATTAGATCATCACATTCGTCTTGCCAACAGACTCTGGATAGACTCTTTCCCCATAGGGTCTGATAAGGGATTGTAGCTGGATTCTCTTGGAAACTCATCATATTCTGTGCTTGAGAGAAATGTCCTCAGACAGGAGGTGAAAACTGCCTCAGTTTCAAGTTGTAAGGAAAAGCTGTTTCCCAGTGGGGAGAAGACAAGGCAAAAAATGGACAAGACATCTAGTGGCATCTCTAATGTTTGGGGGCCATGAAACACATACAAGACTGAAAAGGATGAAGCTGTTCTACTTTAAAAGATGGTCTGAAAAGCAGCAGGATGAGATGTTAAGCCACGAGATTTCCAAGGCCAAGTGCACACACAAACTTGTGCTCTCTGGTATGAAAAACTCTTCATAGAGCTGGGTATCTACAAGTGGGATTCCACTTTCACCCAAAGGCAACCACTAATATCATTTTAACAGAATGCCACTGTTGGGGGAGGGTATTTTTTAAAAAGCAAAATCTTCTCCTGACCCAGAAAACCTCTCTGGAAAGGTAGCGGAGAACAGAAACAGTTTTATTATTGAATAGGCAGAATGTGATGAGCACTATAGACAATCCATTTAAAAAATTGCAAAGACAGCAGTCTTACCTCCTTTACACAGCCAATCAGATACAACCCATTACATACAGGTTCTCAAGGTAAACAATAACTAGTCTTCCAGTATCTTTTGTCACACATAGTTCATTATAACTTTATCAAAGTAATTGGGGACCCCTTGTATTGGCTTTATCCAGAGGAAAGACAAACTTCTCATTTCAAATTGGAATAAGGGCCCTAACAATGTTAGGTTCTTAGTCTCCAAAATTTAGGAGCTATATCCCTTGATGATGGTGGCATTTCAAAAAGATGGTTCTCAGGTCCTTGAGGAAACTGGTCCTCAGTTGTGAGACTGGCCATTATGAAGATTTACACACATTCAAAAAAAAAAAAAAAAGCAAATTCTGAAACAAAAAGGAGAGAAGTCTCTTCCCTATTTGCAACAGGGAGAATTAAGCCTCTTATTTTTATTTCTTATTTGCCCTTACACCATCCAGAGTATTTTCTGTGGCTATTTTTTCCCCTCAAAATTGACATCATACTATGTATAGACTTCCAAGCCCTAGGGAATTTTTTTTTAATGTCATCGAAAATTTCTTCATTTCAGTGCCTAACAACTTATCATACAGAACCTCTAACTTTAACTGTTTCTTTAGTTTGGAATTTGGATTTTGGGTTATTTCAATGTTTTTCTATTGTAAATAATGTTGCAAAAATACCCTTGAACATGTATTTTTTAAAATCGTATTTCAACATCTCTTGGAGATTCTTAGACATGGAATTAGTGAATCAAAGCACATACATGTTTTAAAAATCTTGGGTACTCCCAGCCAAATTGTTTTCAGAAAGGTTGCAACAGATTTGTTCTCACTGGAAGGTCTAGGGCATTGATAGAGCACGTGAGCACCTTCAATGCAGGAGGTTCAACATTTGACTAATAGGAGTTCCAGAAATGAAAAAGAGAAAACAGAAGGAAGAAAATTATCAAAGATATTGGCTTGAAAAACATGAAATTGGCATTTTTATAAGCTCAAAAAAGGTTATATATAAGCAATTTCATATGAGTCAACCTTGTATATTATAGAAAAGCTTTCTTGGTACTGAAAGGTATGAATCTCCAGGTTGAAAATGCCAAATGAATAAAAGACAATGAATAAAAAAGAATCACACATCATGAAATTTCAAAACTTTGAAAATAGAGAAAAATCTCGGAGGAGGAGAACAGAGTGGTGGAGAGAGAGAGGGAGAAAGGCAACAAGGGAGGGAGAGGTCATTTCAAAAAGGAGGAAGGATCCTAATGCTTTCAGACTTCTCAATAGCAGAAGTAAATGCTTGAAAGCTGTAGAACAAAGTCTTTATTATTATTATTTTTAGATTTTATTTATTTATTTGACAGAGATCACAAGTAGGCAGAGAGGCAGGCAAAGAGAGAGAGAGGGGAAAGCAGGCGCCCTGCTGAGCAGAGAGTCTAACACGGGACTCAATCCCAGGACCCTGGGATCATGACCTGAGCCAAAGGCAGAGGCTCAACCCACTGAGCCACCCAGGTGCCCCAGAACAAAGTCTTTAGAGTGTTAAGAGAAAATTAACATTCAACCTAGAATTCCTTACCCAGTAAATGATCAAGCAAGTATAGGAATAGAATAAAGACTCTGCAGATATGCAAGAACTAAATGAAATTACCTCCCAAGTGTCCTTTCATAGGAAGTTACTGGAGGGTGTGCTTCAGCAAAACAGAGGAAACTAAGAAACTATGACATGGGATCCCAGAAACAGGAGTTAAGTTAAGGAGGGCAGAAAAGGGAACTCCAAGGATAATAACTATTGCCTAAAGAGCAAACTGGGGCAGGAGGAATGAAGGTGGAGCAGGGCTGGTCTGGGGTAGGATAAAATGGGCGTTTAGAAAAATTACTGAAAGTCACTGGTCAGATCCATAGGAACATTTGGAAAAAATTAATTAGAGGCGCACAAAAGACTAAGCAAATATATAAGAGGAAAATACCCAATAAAGGAAAAAAAACATTTTAAGAAAAGAAACATAACAACAGAGCAGACCTCTTGGATCCCCTCCCTCTTTGGGAGCTTTGTACTCTCACTCAATAAGAAGCTATATTATCATTCAATAAACTTTGCATTGCTGTCCACCACTCTCGGTCTGGTCTCCTCTTCATTCTTTGAAGGGACATGACCAGGAACCATGGGCACTAAGGGAGAAGAAATCTTGTAACAGTTACATTCATTAGAAAAAAAGAAACATAACAACACTTTTTATGTTATAATTATTTTGAAAGGAATGAGAGAGGATAACAAAACTAAATCCCCAACCAGCGCAACAGAAAATCAAAAATAAAATTTATGAGTTGATAAATAGCAGAATAAACATACTATTTAGAAATTTTAATGGTAAATGCCAGAGGGGAAAAGTAGCTAAGAATATTTTTGGTGATCTTTTCTGGAATGTGGGACTGATGTGAGAGTTGGGGGCAAGGAACAGTTATATTTTGTTATAAACTTTTAGCACCATTTAATTTCGTGCATGTATTATTGGGACAAAAATAAAAAAAATTTGCAAAGTACAATCTTCCTTCACTTTATTTATGTATTTATTTTTTAAATATTTATTTATTTATTTATTTGACAGAGAGCGAGAGAGCATGCACAAAATGGGAGGAGGGTGGCAGAAGGAGAAGCAGAATCCCCACTGAGCAGGAAGCCCAACTGATGGACTGACGTGGGGCTCAATCCCAGGACACTGGAATCATGACATCACCCAAAGGCATGCTTAACTGGCTGAGCCACCTAGGCACCCCCAAAATAAAAATTAATTACAATATTCAAAACCCTGTGTACAGAAAAGCTTATGAGCTCATTTTTATATGTTTCATAGGTCAGATGACTATTTTTTTTTCTGCTCTGATGTTTATCTAGAAATAAATCTATTCTGGTGTTCTCAGTGAGCCCTCTGACTCATACCTGAAGAGGTATTTACATTTATGACCTCAGAAATTTCTAGATCTCTATTGCTCATGTGAAGGAATTTGTGATTCTTCTCTCCCTTCATTGAATTTTCTACCACC
Organism: Enhydra lutris kenyoni; assembly: GCF_002288905.1. Taxonomy (NCBI): domain Eukaryota; kingdom Metazoa; phylum Chordata; class Mammalia; order Carnivora; family Mustelidae; genus Enhydra; species Enhydra lutris. The sequence goes on from NW_019154150.1 coordinate 12,211,271, forward strand.
TGGCAGTTATCAGGGGCCAGAGAGAATGCCCATTTCACCACAGGGAGCATAGTGCTTTGGCCAGTGTTGAGACATGACTTGGATATAAAAGGATTGGCTAGGGTGAGGGATCTAATCTGCAACAGGTATCCTAATGGCCACTGAAACCCACCACTTTCATAGAGCTTTGGTGCCTGACCAACTGGGTTTGAGTTGATCTTGACATTTCTTAGTTCTGTGGTCTTGGACAAGTTATTTAACTGATTTAAGATTCTGACTCCTCAAATAACTAATAATTATATTATTATAAAAATAATTAGAGTTTTGGTGAGGATTAAACAGGACCATGTATGCAGTTAATTTATTTGGCCTGGTCATTAAATTAACTATGATCAGTGTCATTTTTTTTCCAAAGATTTTATTTATTTATTTGACAGAGATCACAAGTAGGCAGAAAGGCAGGCAGAGAGAGGAGGAAGCAGGCCCCCCACTGAGCAGAGAGCCGGATGTGGGGCTCGATCCCAGGACCCTGAGATCATGACCTGAGCTGAAGGCAGGGGCTTTAACCCACTGAGCCACCCAGGTGCCCCAATCAGTATCATTTTTAAGAACAATGTTGACCCTTATGGAATTAGCGTAAGTATACTGAGAAGACTATAATATAGTAAAAAAAAAATTCATGGACTTGGTATCAGATAGACTGGTGTTCAGATCTGGGCCCAGTTACTTCCTTATATATGATTTGAGTGGAGTGATCAAACAAAAGTGAGGTGCTCAGTGCACCCCACTGGGATTCATGTAGGTGAGGGCCTCATACGGCTGTGTCTAGGATGACCAGACCAAACTCACTCGTTAAAATTTTTGAGATCTGATGAATAGAAATCAGCTCTCATCTTAGAGCCATATAAATAACATATATATAAAGAGTTCTTACATGTCAATAAGAAAAAGGTAACTAAATAGAAAAACTGTCAAAGGATATGTCAGAAAAAATGGAACAGAATGACACCTAAGTGAAAAAATTCCCAACCTCCAACATTCAAATAAATGCAAAATAAAACAATGATATAACTTGTTGATTCTGGTATACAGGAAAAATTGATATCAGTGTTTGTTTATTTATTTTTTTAAGATTTTATTTATTTGTTTAACAGAGAGAGAGCTCACAAGTAGGCAAAGAGGCAGGCAGAGAGAGAGGGAGAAGCAGGCTCCCTGCTGAGCATGAAGCCTGATGTGGGGCTTGATCCTAGGACCCTGAGATCATGACCTGAGCTGAAGGCAGACAGCTAACTGACTGAGACACCCAGGTGCCCCCAGTGTTTGTATTTTTAAGTTAACCTTTTTATTTTGAGATAATCACATGGAGTTACAAGTAATATTAAAAGAGATCCCATGTACCCTTTACCTAGTTTCCCCCATAGTAGTCTCTTGCAAAATTGTAGTACAATACCACAACCAGGACACTGACATTGATACAGTCAAGACACAGAATAATTCTATCACTATAAAGATTCCTCATGCTGCATTTTTATAGCCACAGGCAAGAATGTGATGCACATGGAACCACACAATATATAAATTTTGGGGACTGACAATTTTCAACACTCAGTTTAATTCTCTAAAATTTCACCCCAGTTGTGATGTGCATCAGTAGTTTTTTTCTTCTTTATTGCAGAGTGTTGTGGGGTAGATGTACTAGACTTTAACCATTCCCCCTTTGAAGACGGTTGGGTTGTTTATAGCTTGGGGTTACTACAAAGTAAGCGGCCATGAACATTCATGTTTAGATTTTTGTGTGAGTTTAAGTTTTTATTTCTCTGGAGTAATGCTCAGAAGAGCAGTTGATGGGTTGTATGGAAAGTGCATGTTTAAGTTTTATAAGAAACTGCCAAACCACTTTTCAGAGTGACTGTACCATTTTACATTCCCAACGGCAATGTATAAAAAAAAATCAAGTTTCTTCACACCCTTACAAGCACTTTTTTTATTCTAGCTATTCTGATGGGCATGTAGTGATATCACATTGAAGTCTTAACTAGCATTTCCTTGTTGACTAGTGATGTTGATCATCTTTTCATGTGCTTGTTTGCTATCCATCTATTCTCTTTGGTGAAAAGTCTCTTCATGTCTTTTGCCCAATTTCTAATTGGATTGTTTGTTTTGAGAGTTCTTTATATTTTCTAAATACTAGTCCTTTGTTGGATATGTGGTTTGAAGATATCTTCCAACCCTCTGTGGCTTGTTTTTCCCTCCTAACAGTCCTTCACAGAGCAAAAGCTTTTTATTTTGATGAAATCCTATTTTTCCATTTTCTCCTTTTTTGAATTGTGCTTTTGGTGCCATGTCTAAGAACTCTTTGTCTAGCCCTATATCCTGAAGTTTTCCTCTTTTTTTTTGCAAAGTTTTGTAGTTTTGAGTTTTATGTTTAAGTGTGTGATGTATTTTAAGTTAATTTTGCATTATATGTGAAATGTAGGTTGGGGTTCACTTTTTTTGCTTATGAATATCCAATTCTCCAGCACCATTTATTGAAAAGGATATCCTTTCTTTGTCGAATTGCTTGTGCACCTTTGTCAAGAGTCAATCAGGACTATTTGTGTGGGTCTACTTTCCAGTTCTCTAATCTGTTCCATTAACCTATGTGTCTATTTCTCCATCCATTCCACATAGTTTTTTATTACTGTGGCTCTCTTACAAGTTTTGAAATCCATTTATTCTCTCTTCCCCATTTGCTTTTTTTTCCAAATTATTTAAGCTATTCTAGTTCCTTTGCCTCTCCATGTGAGTTTAGAACATCAGAGTCACATAAGCTTATTAAATGAATTGGGAAATGATCCCTCCTCTCTTCTGGAAGAGATTGCTTAGAATTGCTGTTAATTATTCTTTAAACATTGGGAAAATTTTCCAGTGAAACCATCATAGTCTGATGTGAAAGTCAATGAAAGTAATCATAGTTTCAAGTTCTTATTTGAGAAATTTAAAATTATGAATTCAATTTGCTTTATAGGTATAAGGCTATTTCATATCAGGTGAGATGTAGCTTGTGCTCTTTGAAAAATCAGTCCATTTTTTAAAAGATTTTATTTATTTATTTATTTATTTATTTGGGAGAGAGAGAGAGAGAGAGAAAGAGAGAGAGAATAAGAAAGAGAGAGAGCACAAGAAGGGGGAGAGGCAGAGGGAGAAGCAGATTTCCCACTGAGCAGGGAGCCCAACGTGGAACTCCATCCCGGGTCACCAAGATCATGAACTGAGCTGAAGGCAGTCGCTTAGCCAACTGGCCCCAGGCGTCCCAAGAAGTTAGCCCATTTCATCTAACTTGTTAAGTTAATGTGCCTGGTATTGTTTGTAGTATTGCTTTATTTAAAACTTTAGGATCTGTAGTGATAGCCTCTGTTTCATTCCTGATATTGGTGATTTGTGTTTTCTCTTTTTTCCCACTGATTAGCTTCTGTAGAGGGTTGTCAATTTCATTCATATTTTCAAAGAACCAGGTTTTCTTCTTGATTTTCTCTATTGTTTTAGTTTTCAATGTCTTTGATATCAAAGTTATCAAAGTCATCAAAGAAAACTGCTCTTATCTTTATAATTTTCTTCCTTATGCTTGCTTTAGGTATATTTTGCTCTTCTTTCTCTAGGTTCTTGAGATGGGAACTTAGATTACTGGTGTGAAATTTTTCCTCTATTCTAACATAAACATTTAGTGCTTTAAATTTTCCCTTCAGCACTGCTTTATTGTGTCCCACATACTTTGATGATTGTACTTTCATTTTCACTCAATTCAATGTGTTGTTAAAAAATTTCCCTGAAGATTTCCTCTTTGACCCATGGGTTATTTCGAAGCGTGTTGTTTAGTTTCCAGGTGTTTGGAGATGTTTCCATTTTTTCTGTTACTGATTTCTAGTTAGATTCCATCGTAGTCAGAGAATATACTCTGTATGATTTAAATTCCTTTAAATTTAAATTGAAGTTTATTTATGACCTGTGATATGGTCTCCATTAGTATTTGATCTTTGCACTTTTAAAAAGAATAGGTATTCTGCTGTTGTTGGGTGTTCTATAATTGTCAGTTAGATTCTGCTAATTGATGATGTTGTTGAGTTCTTCTATATCCTGGTTTCCTGCCTACTTTTAAAAATCTATTGTCGAGGGAGAGATATAAGAGTTTTACTAAAATTATACTTGTTGATGTGTCTTTTTCTCCTTTCATTCTATGAAAGGAGAAATTCTATGCTTTACATATTTTGCGGCTGTGTTCACTGTTGCATACACATTTATAAATGATATATCTTCTTGGCAGATTGACCCTTTTATTATATAAAATCCTTCTTTGTCTCTAGTAATTTTCTTTGCTCAGAAGTCTATTAAAAAAAGAAAACAGGGGGCTTTTTTCAGATCTCTGATATTAATAAAGCCCCCCATTTTCTTTCTTTTTTTAAAAACATTTTATTTATTTGAGAGAGAATGTGTGTGCACATGTGCAAGTGCAGGGAGGGGCAGAAGCAGAGGGAGAGGGATAAGCAGACTCCATGCTGAGAACAGAGTCTGGCTCAGGGCTTGCTCCCATGACCCTGAGATCATGACCTGAGCCTAAACCAAGAGCCAGAGACTCAACCGACTGAGCTACCAAGATGCCCCTCTCTTTGCTTTCTTTTAATTAATATTTGCATGGTATACATTTATCCATCTTTTTATTTTCAACCTACATATATCTTTATATTTGAAGTAAGTTCCTTATAGACAGCATATAGTTGAGTCATGTTTTCTAGTTTGTCTTTTAGTTGGTGCATTTCTTTAAAGTAAGCTTTATGCCCAAAGTGGGGCTTGAACTTTTAACCCTGATATCAAGAGTTGCATGCTCTACTGACTGAGCCAGCCAGGCACCACTTAATTGGTTTATTTAAACCATTTACATTTAATGTAATTGTTGATATTTTAAGGGTTAAGTGTTTATTTTTATTAAACACTTTATTTTTGTTTTCTGTTTGGCCAATTTGTTTTTTGTTTTTCTGTTTCCTTATTCCTACCTTCTTGTGGACTATTTGAGCATTTTTTAGAATTCTGTTTTGACTTATCCATGGAGTTTTTTGAGTGCATCTCTTTTTATAGCTTATTTAGTGTTTGCTCTAGGTGTTACACTATATATGTCTAATATCGCAGTCTACTGGTATCGACATTTTCCTAGTTCAAGTGAAGTGTAGGAATCTTACCTTTTTTTTTTTTTTTTTACTACCCCTGTTTATAATATAATTGCCTTAAATAGTCCTCTATACACATTTATAACCGTGTTGGGCAGTGTTATAATTTTGGTTCAATCATCAAACAACTTAGAAAACTCAAGAAGGAAAGGTAATGCATTTATCCATATTTTTATTCTCTTTGTTTTGTTCTTCCTTTTTGATGTCTCAAGGTTTCTCCTTTTAGATAATTTCCTGTGATTATTCTTTTAGAGTAATTCTGCTGGTGACAAATTTCCTTAGTTTTTCTTCTTCTAAAAATGTCTTGATTTTAGCACTTGAAAAATGTCCTGCCACTTCTTTCTGGCCTGTATAGTTTCTGATGAGAAACTAACTGTCATTTAAATCGCTTTTCCATTGTAGATAAGGTGCTGTTTGTCTCTTATTTTGTTTAGGATTTTTTTCCTTTGTATTTAGTTTTTAGAAGAATGACTGTGATGTGTTATCTTGCCTTGGGCTCTTTGATTTTTATCCTGCTTGGGTTTTGCTCAGCTTCTTAAATCTGTAGGCTTATAGTTTTTTGCCAGTTTGGGGTGTTCTCAGACACTATTACTTTTTTTTTTTTTTTTTAGACACTATTACTTTAAATACTTTTCCAGCTTCCCCCACTTCCCCAGCTTTCTCCTCTATTTGCAAGACTCTGATGGCACCAGTGTTCAATATTTTGTTATGGTTCTAAAAGTGTCTGAGTTTCTGTTCATTTCTTTTTTCATGTCTATTTTTGCTCTGTTTTAGATGGGGCAGTTTATTTTGTTCTGTTTTCAAGTTCACTCATTCTTTTCTGAGTCTCCTCAATACTTCTGTTAAGCTCATCCATTGAGTTTTCATTTTGGTATTGTATTTTTTGGTTCTAAATTTTCCACTTGATTCTTCCTTATATCCTCTACTTCTTAGAGGAGACTTTCTATTTTTTCATTTGTTTGAATTAATTGTTCATTAAACATTTTTATGATCGGTGGTTTAAAATTTTCATCAGATAATTCTAACATCTCTGTAATCTTGGTACAGTTGTCTACTCATTGTTGTTTTTTTTTTTTCAAGTTAAAACTTTCCTGGTTTTTGTTATGGTGAATCATTTTCCACTGAAACATGGACATTTTGGATATTATATTATGAGAATCTGGATCTCATTTAAACCTGCTTCGACTGGTTTCTTCTGAAACTGTACAGTCAGGGGGAGTGAAAATGCTGCTTTGTTACTGTCCAGTGGGGGTAGAAGTCCAGTTTCCTACTTGACCCTTTTTGATATCAAAGGGGAAGAATCTCCGTGTTAGTTCTGAGTGAAGTGGGAGTTCTGGCTTTCCTTGAGGCCTTAGTTGAGACCACCTTGGCTGGGAGGGTCAGGGAGGCCAAGATACTGTTGCCCATGTGTCTTTTAGTGACACTACAGGTACTGGCCTCATTAATGCTAGGCCATAATGAGAGTCCTGACTCTCCATGAGGCTTTCTCTGACATCACCCTGGGTGAAATGAGTCAGAAGGAGGTTGAGATGCTTCATAACAGCCTTGAATGTGCAGATGTTTAAGCTCCCCATAAGGCCCTAGCTGGAATGGGTGGAGATTGGGCCATGATTTTTTTCTGCATCTATTGGCCAGAAGAAGAAGGTTATTTATTTATTTTTATGGATTTTTTTAATTAATTTGAGAAGAGAGCATGAGAGCACACATAAGCAGGGGGAAGGGTAGAGGGAGAAGCAGGCTCCCTGCTGAGCGGAGAGCCTGATGTGGGACTCAATCCCAGGACCCCAGAATCATGACCTGAGCTGAAGGCAGACACTAACTAACTGAGAGGAAGGTTATTATTGAAAATTTTTCTGTCTTGTCATGTTTGCTGCCTTTATCCTGATCCTTGGGCTAGAAATAATGGGTGTTCTAGGGGGCTTTTGAAAAGATCTGCTCCTCCTGGAGTTTCCAGAAAACTGCCTTCTTCTCCCACTGCTTTATTATGCCTTGGGTCCCAAGTGCCTACCAGATCTACCTCTTTCACTCCATTATTTTAGATATTACAAATATAGTGTCCAGGGGTTTTTGTTGTGTTTAGTGGGAGGAATAAGGAAAAGTACATTTATTCCATCTTCCCTGAAGCAGAAGTCTAAGTGTATTTATTTTCAAGTAGGCTGTTTTACCTCTTTTATAATAGGAATAAGACTCTAAAGAAGGAGAGGATTGTCAACAAGTGGTGAGTTTTCTCCTGTACCAGACAGCCTAAGATTTGGGTTTGAACTCATTTTACAGGTGAGGAGCACATGTGCGGTCTCAAGTTCCCATAAGTAGTAAGTGGCGGAGCTGGGATTCAAGCCCTGCTTGAAAGCACCTAAAGCCATGATTCTTAATTCCCATCTCTTTTTTTTATCCATTCATCCCTTTCAAGTTGCTCATTCCTAGTAAAACCTGCATTTGTTCAGGGCTATCCTATAGCAGCTCTTTCATGGAGAGGTCCCCTAAAGTAGGATTGAGTGGAACACACTGGAGCCACACAGCCCAATTCAAAATCCTACCAGTGATTAGCCAGATGTCCTTAAGCTAGTTACTCAACCTTCTCTCCCACATATTGCTCACTTGTAAAATGGTTATAATAGTGAACTTGCCTATAGAGTAATTATATGAATTACGTAAATTAATATTTACATAGGGTTTTGAATAATGCCTGACACAAAGGGTATTAATTCAGTCCTTGCTATTATTCTTTACACGCCATTATACAAATTGTCCCTCGTCCTGGAAACATCTTTCCCCGTTGTCAACCCTATTCAACATATTGTTTTACATTTATCTTGTGGTTTAGGGTATCCCTCGCCCACTGCCACTTGTCACCAGGGATATATGAGTATCTAGTTTGAGAAATGAGAATGTGTAGTGTGCTGAGCAGGAATCTCACAGGTGCTTAGTAAAAGATTGCAATTTTGAGCTATTAGGGAAAAGGACTTCCTCTAATTCTCAATCCATATTTGTTGTTCCCATTTTATAAGCGAGGAATGTGTAGGAGAAGGAGGCTGATTAACTTGCCTAAAGGCACATGGCTAATAATAGGTAGGTTTTTAAATCTGGCTCCAGTGTGTCCACTGCCTTACACTGTCTTCCTGTGAAATAGCTTGTATAGGGCAGATCTAAAAGTAGACAGTGTCACCCACATGGGGATTGCCAAGCTATAAGTGACTGGGAAGAGTAAGGAACCTATCCCAATAGTTTGATGAGAGATGCTGGTGGATTCAAATATAGTTTGAAGGTAGAAGCAACAAGATGTGCCACTGGTTTTGATGTGCAGTGTGAGGCAAAGAGTTAACACTGAATTATGTTGGGGCACCTGGGTGGCTCAGTTGTTAAGTGTCTGCCTTAGGCTCAGGTCATGGTCCGACCATCCTGGGATAGAACCCCGAATCGGGCTCCTTGCTCGGTGGGAAGCCTGCTCTTCTCTCTCCCACTCCCCCTGCTTGTGTTCCCTCTCTTGCTGTCTCTCTCTCCCAAATAAATTAAAAAAAAATAAAATAAAAACACATTGAATTACGTTTTTGGCCTGAGCAACAGGGGATGTGGATGTGATTTGGTAAGAGGTAAATCAGGGGAAAAGACCAGGCTTGTGGAATATCAATCAAGAGTTTTATTTGGAATCCATTACACTTAGATACCTCACATGGAATTGTCACTGCATGCATGAATCAAGCTTAAGGAAGAAATACAGGTTAGACTATGGAACTCAATCAACCAACCAATCAATCAGTCAATTGATGACATTAAAACATGAGAATGGGTGACTGCACCTAATTGGGTCAACAAAAACGGAGGTCTAAAGGCTGAGCCCAGGGTCTCCTGATACAGACCGAAATTAAGTAAGGGATAACAGTGTGTGAAAGAGCTGCTTTGATTGATTCTATCTCCTGAGTGAAATCAGAAGCAAGGTAGAGAATAAGTACAGAAGATCCGGGGTGAAAAGGTTGTCCTAGAGTCTGGGAAGCTGATTTGACCAGGAACACTGAGTAGAATCGCCAGGCAACATGGGAAGCCTGCTTGGAGTTTGCTGTCAGGAACAACATGCAACTCACTAAGAGGTTATGCGAGTCTCAGCCAGGAGCATCTTTATGGGTGCAGATGTGGAGCAGGCAGAAGTGGCTTCAGGATTTGGTTGGGTAAGTGTGGAAGAGAAAGATGGTGGAAAACTTGAGGCCACCCTGAATCAAAGTCTCCTTTCTGCTGCCCCAGACCTTGGTCTTGTTCTCAAGGCTGGTTGAGTTCTCCCTTCTCACTGGTGCCTTCCGTCTCTGTGTTCTTGTCTCCTTGCCCTGCTCACCACATTTGCCCCTCTGGGCCTCAGCCTTCCTCCTCCTCTTCCCCTTCTGCCTCCTCCTTTCATTTCTCATCCTGCCCACAAACCAGCTCAACCATAAGAACTAGAACCAGACTTCAAAAGGTATAGCAATAGTTACTTTCTCTATTCAACAGACTTCCACCTGCGTGCCAATGCCAGAGCTGATTTTCTTAGAATGTAGCCTCATTGAAGTCAGAGTTCTGTTCAGCAATTGGTCTGTCCATCAATAAATGTGCTCTGAGGCCCTACTATTTGTTAGATCCAGTGTGAGATATGAAGGTCGTCTTTTGCTGTCTTCCACCATGAGGAGATTGTTGTCCAGTAGAGAAAGGCTAACCCAGGTGAAAAGGATATAGTGGGCAGTGGGGTGTACCCCATCTCCCTTTAGACTGAAGGACTTACTCTTCCAGCTTCTTGGAGTGCTGCTAGCAAATGCCCCCATTGTCAGCTCTCTTGGGAATCGTTTCAGCTGAAGATAGCCACTTAAGAGGTCAAGCTGGTCAATACCAGGTTATAAAGGTTATAAAGGTTATAAAGGTCCAGCTTCCTTGACTCAAATTGAGACATTTCAGAAAGGTCATCCCAGCTTTAGAACTCCCAGGGGGATGAGCTGAGGCTCCATCATGACACAGCTTCTCCACCTCCCCAGTGCTTGCCTTCTTCCCTCTTTCCACAGATGTTCACCCCAAGAGCACCCCTTAATAAATTCCCTGCGCCCTAATCTCCACCTCAGAGTCTGCTTCCCAGGGAACCGGTTTGCTGTAGTTGTGCCAAGGGTGATTCAAGAAAGCAGATGCTAAGAGGGGATATTACTGTTTTTAGAAATTTGCAGTTTTTGGCATAGCATTAAACCCACACCAGTACTCTGAAATAATCCCTTTACTGTGGCCTCATTTTCAACTAAATCATAATTGGATGTCATCTTTTGGGTCTTGAGCCCAGACCCTTCCCCAAATGTAAATTGTGCCTACACTTTCTTCCCTATTGCCCTACTCTTCAGATCAAGATGCTATTTCGTGGGTACTCATGAGGATACCAGGGGTTGTGCCTACTTTTGCCATGCTGGGATCTTGTAGTCTGGGCCAAGAGATAGCAGTCAGAATTCACACTGTCAAAACGACTGGGAATTGTGGGGCAGAATGCAGCAAGGAGGCACAAAAATGCATTGTGAGAATTACCTTCAGCTGCAGGATTGTTTCTGAGAACTGAAGGAAAACCACAGATAAAGTGATTTTATTCCTGTGAAAGTCTAGAAGAGGGAAACTTATAGAGATGCAAAGGATACAAATGGCTGTTCAGTGTTGGGATGGGGGTATGGGGATGGGAGGAAGAAAGAGAGGTCACAGATAAAATGTACAGGGCTACAGGTGATAAAATTCTCTGAAAATCATTCTGAAGCTGATGGTAGTGATGGTTGTACGTATCTGTGAATATGTGAAAAATCATTAGATTGCACACTTTAAGCAGGTGAGCTACACATGGATTATATTTTATAAAGCTGTTTAAAAGGACTGAAGGAAGAACCGGAGTGAAGCTGGGGGCAGCTGGAAGCAGGGGTTCTTGCATCTGTTGAGTTTGCTGTTGTTGCTGTGGACTGACAGACTCGGGGCCTCAGCAGCCACTCACTGCCACCAGGGAAAGGCCAGCTTATGGTCTGAGATGGCCCTTAAATGAAGGACTTGGTGAAACACCTAGTCCTGTGAACTTTCTCCCCACCTACCTCGATGGTAAATGAGATGAGGCTGACAGCTGATAAGGAGAGACTGGAAAGGGTCTTAGTTTGGGTTCCAAAAGGCAGAGCCTGAAATGGGATGTGGGTGCAGGTAGTTTATTTGGAAGGTGGTCCCAGGCATTAGGAGTGCAGAAGTGAGGAGGTGATACAAGGAAAGGAAGAAGCCAGCCCAGAATAATAGTGGGTATCTTCTGCTGTGAGCACCTGGGCTGAATTCCTCTGGGGACCCTCTGCGCCAGGGCCAGGACTTGGGAGAGGCACTCAGGCTACCAAAGTCAAGGGGGCATTTGTTCTCAAGGGATGGTCCTGTTCTCACAAGACCTGAGCATAATGGCTGCCTCAAACTTTGCCTTGCCCTAGTCCTTCCCCTGCTGTGAGAAACTAAGCAGGACTCACTTCACAACTGCCCACCAAGCAATGAGAGGCTGGGGTATCTTGTCACTGACCCTGTCCCTACTGCCTGAGTGTCACTAAATCTTGGCACTTCCAGCCATCAGTCTGAGTATTGGGGAGGAAGCTGCTGGCCTTCCAGGAAGCACCTACTATGGATGAGGTGAGTTCAGAGGCTGGCTGAGGGCATGTGGGCCTAGGCATCAGCAGATAGAGAGCATTTATTCAGATAGAGTATTGAGGGAGGGTTCTAGCATTTCTCTCCTCTCCCCCACCTCCCAGCCCCTTCTGCTTCTTTGACATGTTAAGCCAATCAAGGAAAACTTCTGAAGACTCACTTGGAGTACATGACTAGGTCTCCTGGCATCAGGGGGAATGCCAGGACTGGTGGCCAACACCAGCTGGGGAAATCATCCAGAGTAAGTGGGTTATCTGGGAAAGGCCTGCACCTGTAGCTGACTGGGGAAGGGGGCATGAGCTTCTCATATGCCAGAGATGAACCCCAGCAAAGGGAGCTGGAGTTCACTCCTCCTGAAAGCATCCCACTTGAGAAGATCACTGCAGGGGAGTCTGGGAGATACAGTGTCAGAAACCTGGCCTAGGGGAGTGGTTGGCAGCCAGACATAGACGGTCTCACCCAGATCCATGATGGGAGCTCCTAAAAACCCCCACAAAAGTACTCCATGGGAAAGGGGTAGACTTGGGCATGCATGCCACGGGGCATTGGTGCCGGACTGTGACCAGAGCAATTCCAATAGACCCTCTCGGCTCTCTCCTTTCTTCCCTCCCCCAGTGCACTCCTGGCAGAGGAAGAGGCAGCAGAGCAGGTGGGGAGGAGAAACAGGAGGAAGTCAACCTCCTCCCTCTTCCCCAGCATGCTCCCTCAGCCCAAGCAAGGCCCAAGCAGGAAGAGGGGCCATGGTGAGTGGGCAAGAGATCAACACTATGATAGGTGATTGGACTATTTTTAATATCTAAAGGAAATGGAGTTTTAATACCCAAGTATGACACAAGAAGGTAAGGGTCTGCCTGAACACTCATATGCATGGGGAAGAATGAGTCAACAGGTCTGCAGGGGTGGTGGGGGGAGAAAAAATGTCATTTCTGTTATAACCCTTCTTGGTTCATTCATCCAGTAAACCTATGTCTTCCTTTCTAGGTTTGACACTCATTTAAAATTCTGCATGGGTCTAAAATTTGCTCAGACCCTGGAAGAGAGGAGAGGTGTGGTGAACTGGCACCTTAGATCCCCATCAGCTGATGAGGGCTGTCCCCACACCATTTCCAAAACAAAGGGAATTGTTGGGAGCTGAGCAACCACCCCAACTGTGCCTGATGCAGCCACTCCCCATCATAAGGGCCCCAAAGGTTGAGATATAATCAAGCAGTCAGGACAGGAAGTTCTAAGAACTAGAATATTTATAGTAAGTTCAGAATTGGCATTCACCCAGGACACAGTGGTATTGCAGTCCCAGATGTCTACAGCCAGCATAGTTATTAAATAACTTGAACATCATCCCTGAGAAAAGCTACACCCTTTATGTTTGTTGATGGCTCCATGATGGGTGGCACAGAGATTCTCCTTCCAACCTGGGGCAACGGAAGGGACAGTCTAACTTAGAGTTTGCAAATTCAGTGTGTACACAGATCACCTGGGTTTCTATTAAGACACAGTTAGCTTCACCAGGTGCAGAGTGCATTATGGATTATGTATTTCTAACACACTCCTAGGTCATGTCAATGCTTCCGTGAATGGATCACACTTCAGGAGCAAAGAGCCAGAACAGTGGTTCGCAGTCTAAGCTCCACATTGGAATTGTATGAGGGAATCTGCAAAGAACTGAGATTCAGATTTCATCAGTCCAGTGTGGGACTCTGACACCTCCCCCATAATTCTATAAATTGCTAAGATTTAGAAATACCGATTTTGAACTTGTAGGAATTGTATCTGTTACTTATTTCATAGCTGTTTCTTACTTATGAAAGAGAAACATGTTTGAAGAGTTAATGCCTGCATGGCCAAACGACGAGATCCATCTAATTCTTTCTCAATGTGGTTGAAAATGCCCAGAAAACGCCATTCCATCTGCAGCTGGTACCTCACACTGGTGCTCCAGATGGCTACTAACTGAAGTGCCATTTTACCCTCACCACCATCCAGGGGCAGACAGCGCTGCACCAGAGACACGGACAGGCCCTGCTGAATCGATTGTGGTTGCTCTGAGCTGTCTGTGCAGGAGGAGGAGAGGCAGGGTGTGTGTGAGTATCTGTAGGTGGGAGATATCTACACAGCTGTGATGGGAATTCTGCATGACCACATTCGCTGGAGTGCCCCTGGCACGGATGAAGCCTTCCTTCCGAGTCTCACAGCTGGAAAGTAGTTTCTTTATTTGATATAAGGCAATGCCAGCAACACTTTGAGACCAGTCACTCTGTGAAGTTCTCAAGTGCATTTTGTATTCATTTCCTAGGGCTGCAGTAACAAGTCCACCATCAACTGGGTCACTTAAAACAACAGAAATTTAGCCTCTCAGAGTTCTGGAAGCCAAAGTCCAAAATCAAGATGCTGGCAGGGCCAAGACAATGATAATAAATTAAAAGCCCACCCCACTCAAGTGCTGCTTCATCTTAACTACTAACATCTACAACAATCCTATAGCTAAATAAGATCATGTGTTTGAAATTCCAGGAGTGAATTTTGGGGGGATATTATCCAACCCAGTCCACTTTTCATACCTATATATGGAAAGCTTCCTAAGGCCATCGGAGGTACATATTAGAAATACTTTGCCCAAATACCTTCCAAACAACCCATAAATAGGAGTCCTCTACCTAACACTTGAGTCCAGCCCATTCCCTTTCCAGAAACTTCTCAAGCTCTCAGTGCACTGAGAAGAATGCAGAATGTGGAGCCTGGTGGACCTGAGGTTGAATCTCTACTTAGCTGTGTGACTTTCATTAAGTTGCTTCTACTCAGGGCGCCTGGGTGGCTCAGTTGTTAAGCATCTACCTTCAGCTCAGATCATGATCCCAGGGTCCTGGGATCGAGACCCATGTTGGGCTCCCTGCTCATGGGGAGCCTGTTACTCCTTCTCTTCTGCCTCTGCTCATTCTCTCTCTCAGTACCTCTCTCTCTAAAATAAATTTAAAAATCTTTAAAAAATAGAGTAAGTTGCTTCTACTCTCATGATCTATAGAATAGGTCAATAGAGGAGATAACCAAACATCTTTTGGACACTTTCTTTTGTGTGATACATCATCTAAGGAAACTTCAGAGTCATTATTTGGTTAGCAAAATATCATCCTCATGAAGCTGTGAGAATAAGTTAGTTAACTTGTAGCGATACCTTGTTGGTGATGAACAAATATTAATTCTTTTTACGTTACTCCCCACCCAAGGTGCTGGCAATTTGTGACACTCTTGCCTACTCCCTAAGCAGAGCCACTTGGATCACCTGCATGTGCATTTCCTTTTTAAAAATTAAATTAAATTAAATTAATTTGTTTTTTAAGTAACCTCTACCCCAACATGAAGCTCAAACTCAAAACCCTAAAGGAGTCACATGTTCTACTGACTGAGCCAGCCAGGCATCCCTGTTTCTCATGGGCAGCATGGAACAGGACACATGGGGATCAGCTCTGCCAGTAACTCCATTGTGACTTGGGCAAGCCACTTAAACTCTTTCCATCTGCTGTCTACCTTGCCCCGACTCCTCAAGAATGAGCAACATCTGAGAGCAACATGCCAGTGTGGAAAGTGGACACCCAGAGCCTGGGAGGTGCAAAGTCTCTCAGATCCTGGGTCATGTGGCTGTGGAGCGTCCTGTCCCGAGTTCAACACCAAAGTGGCCCTGAGCCCACCTGCTCCACCCTACCATCTGACTTTTCATGAACCTGCCCCAAACTACACGGGGTTGTGTTCAAAACTCCTTATGGAGCTTATAGGAGTTAATTGGTTTCTAACCTTTAAAAAAAAAAGGTGAGATGAGCCCTTCTCTGGTTTTGGACAATGTGTATGTGTGTATTTCCTTGCTCTCTTGCAGGACTTCCTGTTTCTGCAAAAATTCTTCCCCCACCCCATTAGCTCTGGAATTAGCTGTGCACCCATAATATCTGCCAGTTACTGCATCACATCCTTGCTATGTTCTCTTCTCTTTCTTCCCTGGAGATATTTCCATTGAGTTGTTGGTGTATCCTCCTGGCATAGTAGACACTTCTGATGGGCTGAACTGCCAAATCTGCTGGGCATGGGTATCTCTTCAGGTGTCAAAGCCGTGGAGATGGGTGGGGGGCTCTAAGTCTCACTTTATTGGACAAACCTTGGAACATCACGTCTCTACATCTGGAACATCCCATTTCTACAAAGCATCACATTTTTTAAAGATTTTATTTATTTATGTGACAGAGATCACAGGTAGGCAGAGAGGCAGGCAGAGAGAGAGAGAGAGGAGAAAGCAGACTCCCCACTGAGCAGAGAGCCCCATGTGGGGCTGGATCCCAGGACCCTGAGATCATGACCTGAGCCGAAGGCAGAGGCTTTAACCAACTGAGCCACCCAGGCGCCCTAAAGCATCACATTTTTTAAGGAGCACAAATGTTTCTTAATATTATCTTATGAAGTCACAACATTCTCATGGAGGTTTTATTCCAATGTCACAGATCAAGATCTTAACCCTGTCAAATGTGATCTTCAGACCAGTGGCATTGGTGTTGCCTGGGAGCTGGGTAGACACGCACCATCTCAAGCACTGCTGTATCATGATCTACAATTTAAGAGGATTCCCAGGTGATGTGTGTGCACATCAAAGTGGGGAAGCACTGGATTAACATTCAGAAAGGTGCCATGACTTTCCCAGAATTTCAGGGCAACATGGTAGCTCAGCGGGGAAAGGAACAGAGGCTCTGAGGGTTCCTTTCTTCTCAGAGAAATTCCATTCTTACTAGAATCCTTCATTTTCTGCTCGGGGGCACACCCACCCTTTAAGATCAACTCCTGGGTCACCTCTACATTCTCTACATTCTTACCTGGAGGGCCCAGGAATTAGGCACCCTGCTTTTGCTCCTGAAGCTCTTCATGTGCTCTGCTGTCACTGGGTGGAGAAAATTGAATCACCAAGCATCTTCTTTTTTTTCCATTTTATTTTATTTTTTTTCAGTGTTCCAGCATTCATTGTTTATGCACCACACCCAGTGCTCCATGCAATACATGTCCTCCTTAATACCCACCACCAAGCTCACCCAACCCAACCCCCTTCTCCCCTCCAAAACCCTCAGTTTGTTTCTCAGAGTCCACAGTCTCTCATGGTTTGTCTCCTTGGGTATCATGGGATTTGTTGGAAATAGCTTTATCACTTGGAGTGGGCATATTTGAGCACGAGGGAAGCAAAAGGAGCAAAGTTCTGTGCAAAATGAGGAATTTATTTTGATCCTGAGAGTGAGAAAGACGAAGGTGAGTAGAGAAATTAGAAGGAGAAAAAAGGAGGAGAATGTACCAGAACCTCTTGTGAGAGAGGGTGCAGTAAGTTTCTAAATTCTTGGTGGAAGTGGATTGCTTTTTTGTTTTGGTTTGGATTTTGGTGGATCCTGGTGAATGGGCTGTGTTTTGCACAAAATGGATGACTGGGCAACACACTGAAGCCAGGAACTGACCAGTACAGGAGGGGTGAGAGGCCTCAGCAGGACCTGGACTTCACAGTGACTGGGCCAAGTTTTCTCATTCTCAGAATCCCTGGGACCCAATCCAGTGCTCCCCAAATGCTTCTTACGTGAATGAATGCGAGCTGAAGAAATCCATCAATACTATCTAATCCAATCCCCTCTTTTTTGTTTTGGCTTATGCATTGTTAATGTTTAATTTTACTATTTATTTATTTATGTATTAGTGAGTAAAGCAATAGAAATGTATTAAGTGAAGATACAGAGAAATCTCTCAAGAGTGAGACAGCTCCCAACAGGGTTGCCCTGACTTTTAATTTTTAAAATTATCCAGTACAAAAAAATAAAAAATTTTAAAAAAATTAAAAAAATAAAATTATTCAGTACATTAAATATCCCAACATGAAAATATAAATGAACAGTTTAAAAAATAATAATAAAGTACACACCAGTATATCCACCATTCAAGTGAAGAAACAACATCAAAGTCCCTTCTAAGTCTTCCTTGTGCCCCTCCCCAACCATGTCTCTTTCCTACCCCCACTCATCCTATCAGCAGGTAGATAGCCATGCCTATTTTGAGCGTGACATAAATAGAGTGATACTGTACATATTATGCTGCTTTTTAGCTCAGCATTTTATTTATGAGATCCATCCCTGCAAATGAGTGTATTTGTAATGTCTTCATTCTCACTGTGGTATGCTCCGTTGTATAATTATATCTTGATTCCGTTTAGCCATTACATTGTCAATGGATGTTTGGGTTGCTTTGAGAATTTAGTACTAATATATACAGTGCTGCAGTGACCAGTCCTGCCCATATCTCCTGATGTACTAGGTCACATTCCATCTGTGGAATTGCTCAGCCACAGAGGATGCCCGCACTCACCTTTACAGGTAAGCAAACCTCTTTTCCAGAGGGATTAAGTTACCTCAGACTTCCAGCAGTCCTATAGAAGAGTTCCCAGAGCTACAAAATCTTTGCCAACACTTGGTATTGTCAGTTGTAAATTTCTGGTCAGTTGTGAGTATAAACATAGCACCTCATTACATTTTTAATTTTAATTTCCCTGACTACTAATACGATCATGCACCTTTTTCTGTGTTTATTGGCCATTTGGATTTTCTGCTTTATGAAGAGATTGTTCAAGTCTTTTACTTGTTTTTAAATAATGTTGTGTCTATTTCTTATAGAGTTCTTATAGATTTCAGAATGTCTTTATATACAATTTTAGATAAAAGTCTAAAGCTATGTGTGTTGAAAATGTCTTCTCTCAATTTTTGAATTTTTTTCTTTTTCTCTTTATGGGTCTTTCTGTGAGAGTTTTGCACTTTAATGTATTTGGATTTATCAATGCTTTTCTTAAAGATTAATGATCTTTGTGTCTTATTTAAGACATCAACTATATATTATCAACAATAGCCAAACCATGGAAATAACCCACATGTTCATCAACTGATGAATGGATAAACAAGATGTGGCATATTTATATATATATATACATATATGTATATATATAAATGAATGAATAATATGAATGAATAAATGAATGAAAAGAATGAAATCTTGCCACTTGCAATGACGTGGATGGTGCTAGAGTGTATGTGACATAGCAAGAAGGCAGAAAAGACCTCTCACCAGACAAGGAATCAGCTGGCACTTTATTCTTGGAATTCTAACCTCCAGAACCGTGGGAAATTAATTTCTGTTGTTTAAACCACCCAGACTGCGGTACTTTGTTCTGGTGTCCCAAGCAGAATAATATAATATCCTTCTTTACCAGGAGAAAATGTCTCCCTGTATTAACTTTTTAAGGTTTTATATCTTTTCATGTTTACATCTTTAGTCTACCGGGATGTACTGTTTTTATAAGTGAAGTACATGGTTAAATATTTTTCATATAGCTAATCAGCATGTTCAGCATTTGTAGAAAATTTTTTCTTTTTTCACTAGGCTACCAATGCCAACTGGGTCATTAAACAAATTCCAACCACAGTGTGTTTGTTTATCAGCTCTATCTTTGGTCCTTTGATCTACGATTCCCCATATAAAATTATTTGGTCTTAACCTACCAAACCTGTAAAATAATTACTAGACCCCCATATCATTTTTCTTCAGCAGTATCTTGGCTGTTTGTAGGCATTTATATTTCTAAATAAATATTAGAATTAGCTTTTCAATCACAGAAAAATATTGTGAGAATTTTTAAATAATTATATTAAATTCTTAAATCAGTTTGGGGAGAACTGATATTTTTTGCTATTTATGTAGTCTTCTAAAGCACGAATGCAACATATTTCTATACTTATTTAGGAGTTCTTTAATATCTTTTAATAAAATTTTATAATTTTCTGTATAAAAGTTCCTGTCCTTTTTAATGAGGTTTATATCTCAATACTTCATATTTATTGATCCCATAATAAAAGGAATCCTTTTAAAATTATATTTTATGTCTGTTGCTGAGATACAGCAATGCAATGGAATTGTATTACCAGCTTTTCATTCAGCAATCTTATGAAATCATCTTGCTAACTTTAATATTTCATTTATGGACTGTCTTGCATTTCTGACAGTTGTACATCTGCATTTGTAGATTTATTTGGGTTTTTTCCCCACATCCTCTGTAAGCAATGACATCTTTGTTTCTTCTTTTCTAGTCCTTATGCCATTTATTTCTTGTTTGTATTATGCAGATTAGTGTCTCTCATACCAGGTAGAAGTGGTGATAGAATAGGCATATTTTTCTTATTTCCTAATTTCAAAGAGATTAGTTTCAACATTTCTTCATCCATAATGGTAGTTGGTATAGGTTTTTATAGCTATATTTTCAAATTAAAGAAATTTTAATAACCTTTTTAATGAAGGTTTTTTCTCTTAAAATTTTTTCATGCAGTGTGATAGACATATGGGACAGGCTTATATCATAAATATAGGAATTTCTATACCTTGAACCCCTCTTTATGACCAGCAACCAGATCAAGAGACAGAATATTACTAGTTTCTGAATGGCCCCTTTCCATCTTTTAAGTCACCCCACAGACATAACCCCTCTTCTGACCCCTGATGCCATAGACTAGTTTTACCTGTTTTTTGGTCCCTATTTAAGTGGAATCATATAGTAGTAAGCTGTATTTGTTTTCGACTTCTTTTGCACAACATTGTGGGATTTATCCACACTATTTTGTAGAATCATACGTCATTCATTCTCATTGCTGCCGTGCATTCCATTGTGCGAATATACCAGAATCTATCTATTCTACTACTGCCTGGCACTTGGGTGGTTTCCAGTAGTCTATTATGAATAATGCTATGAATATTCCAATACATGTTTTTTTATGAAATATACACTTGTGTTGGATACATATCTCAGAATAGAGTTGATAAACCATAGCATATGTGCATGTTCCATTCCAGCAGAAGATACCAAACTATTTTCCAGAGAATTTGCAATGGTTTACACTCCCACCAACAGAGTGGAGGGTCTCACCATAGAAACTGAAATTTATCAGTTTGCTTGATCATCTGTTGAGATGATCATGTGATCGTCTGATTTTTTTTCCCCATTTATCTGTGAATGTGGTGAATGACACTTGGATTTTTTCTTTCATTACTGGGACAAATCCAGCTGTGTCAAGATGGGCAAATTGCTTTGTACAGTGCTTGACCGAGCATGCTGCTGTTTGTTTACAGTTTTTATCTCTGTCTTCACTGGTGGGGTTTGGGTTCTTTTTTTTTTTTTTTAAAGATTTTATTTATTTATTTGTCAGAGACGGAGAGAGAGTGAGAGAGCATGGGCAGACAGAGCAGCAGGCAGAGGCAGAGGGAGAGGCAGGCTCTCTGCCAAGTAAGGAGCCCAATGTGGGACTCAATCCCAGGACACTGGGATCATGACCTGAGCCAAAGGCAGCCACTTAACCAACTGAGCCATCCAGGCGTCCCAAGTTCTATTTTCTTTTGGGAATGATCCTATCTCCTAAAGGGTTATGAATGCTAAGATAAACGCTTGAAGGCCTCCATCTCTAACAATCTTTGATTCCAAGATTCTTCCATATTGTTCAGAAAATTGCAGATTCGACTTTCCATCTGTTAACATGACAGATGCTTCGGCCAGGCATTCCCCAGCTAGAAGAATGAAGGTCTGCTCTGCCATTAGTTCTTTCAGGAATCCTTGGTGATGTATGCTTGTATGCTAAAGCCCCTGATTTAGTTGAGATCTCACTCAATTGAAAGTGATGAATGGAAAGCAAGTTTGTAGGGGCAAAGGAAGAAAGCCTCTGCGTGTATGAACCTGATGCCCACCTAACTTTGCTAGCACTGGATGTCTCTAAAATGCCTCTAGTTTGCAGTGGGGAGCTTCTCTCCTGTTGTCCTGACCCTGCCCTCTCTGGGGTGATGCACAATGGATAGGTCCTAGACCACAAGACCCAAGCTCTCCCACCCACCCCTTACTCACTAACCGCAGTGCTCCCACACAGGAAATTAGTGAAAATAAGAATTTATGCTTCCTGAACCAAGGCAGTACAGACATTTTTCAGTGTTTCATCTTTGAGAGAATTTCTTCCACAAAAGCTTCCAGAACAGCAGCCCTGAGAGTTTGACAAAAAATAGGATATTTTCATGGTCTAGAAGAATCTCCACACAAATGGCTATTAATAATGGAGAAAAAAAGAAAATCTTTACTACTAGTAAACATCTTAATCAAGTGAACAAGGTTAATATCACCAGCACTGGGACTACCTGACTTCATTTCTGTGGTATTTCTGCCAAAAATGCTCAACCTGGACCTAATCATAAGGAAATATCAGACAAACCCAAACTGAGCAACCTTCTGAAAAATAACTGGCCTGTGTTCTTTTAAAAATATTAGTGTCGGGGCGCCTGGGTGGCTCAGAGGGTTAAGCCTCTGCCTTCAGCTCAGGTCATGGTCTCAGCGTCCTGGGATCGAGCCCTGCATCAGGCTCTCTGTTCAGCGGGGAGCCTGATTCCCTCCTCTCTCTTCCTGCCTCTCTCTCTACTTGTGATCTCTGTGTGTGTGTGTCAAATAAATAACTAAAATCTTAAAAAAATATATTAGTGTCTTGGGACACCTCGGTGGCTCAGTTGGTTAAGCTTCTTCCTTCAGCTCAGGTCATGATGTCAAGGTCTGGGGATCAAGTACCACATCAGGCTCTCTGCTCAGCTGGGCATCTGCCTCTTCCTTTCACTCTCCCCCTGTTCTCTCTCTCTTTCCCTCTCTTTCTTGAATAAACAAATAAAATCTTTTAAAAAAATGTGAATGTCTTAAAAAACAATGAGAAGCAGAGGCACAGTTTCAGATCAAAGACAAGTTAAAGTACTAGACAGTTAAATGCAAGGCATGGCTGTGGATTAGATCCTGAACCAGGAAAAAGGTACTATAGAGGACATTACTGTGATAATTGGTGAAATTGTAAAATAAACTTCTTAGAAAGCATTACCATGAAATGCTAAATTTCTTGATCTTAATAGCACCATGGTGACATAAGAGAATGTCCTTTTCAGGCAATTCACACTGAAAGGTTTAGGGATGAAAGAACATGATGCCTACAAATTTTCTCCAATGATTCAGAAAATCTTTTATCTCACATGCAAAGAAAGAAAATGATAAAGGACATATGTCAAAATGTTAACACTTGGTGAATCTGGGAGAAGAATACACCAGAGCTCTTTGTAAATTCTCACAATCTTTCTTTTCTGCACGTGATTTCAAAATAAAAACTTTAAAAAGACTTCCATGTCTAGTAAAGAGGAAACCACAGAAGTAAAATGATAAGAGTTGCTTGGTGGTTGGGAATAGAACATGTAGTTATTAACATATATTTGGTACTAGATCTCTGCAGAAGAAAGTGCTTCTTTTTTTAACAGCCCCCTTAAGACAGGGATCACCACCCATCTTGTACAGATGAGAATGATGAGGTGTGGGGGTTTTGAAATAAAACACCCAGTGTCACCCAGCAAGTAAACAACAGGGCTGGGATTTCACTCAGGTCTGGATGACTCCAAAACCTTCAGGTACCCAAAATTCCCTGGATTTTGACCATGATAAAGACTGACCAGAAGAGAAGGTGGCATTTCTGTCCTCTTCATTGTGAGCTGTTGGGTCTTGATGCATCCTGGGCTCTCTAAGACCTACTCATGGTAGGCAATGCCTTGGATGTATTGGGTGGAGACCTGGAAAGAGCAAGATATGAGTCTGGTAAGAAAGACAGCCCAAAGAACATGACAGTGAACATGAACAAGATCTATAGTGAGAACAGGATTCTGGCAGCCCAGATGAGAAAGACTTAAGGGATGATAAATTGTGAGGAAGTGACAAGGAAATGTATGAGAGAACTAATGGAAACCAAGGACTATTTTAGCATGGTCTGTTTATGCAAACTCATCTTGATGTTCAACTTCCCATCTTTGATAAGAGTCATTCTCTAGTACAAGGTGGGCACCTTCATCAAAGGGAAATTTCTCCCCCTGCCTTTAGACAAATGGATAAGGGCAGAGAATTCTTCCTGCTTTGATTAATTCTCAGTTGTCTTTAGTTCAAAATGATCCTTATGCCAAGTGACATATTTTGGGGTGGCACCTCCTTGAAGCCCAAACCTCCTTTCCTTTGTTAAAATGCCATATAAACACTGAAGTATAACCACTTTTTTTGAGTTTCACTCCTTTTCTCTGAGTTCCCATACATGTAAATATTAATAAAAATTATGTACCTTTTCTTTTGTTAATCTGTCTTTTGTTAGTTTAATTCACAGACCTCCCTGGGTTCAGAACTCAAGAGGGTAGAGGAAAGATTTTTCTCCCCAATATCTGCTTCATAAACCAGATCTGCTTTACCAACCTGGACTTCTCTTGTATATCACTTTTTGTCAGGCAGGTGGTTTTTGTTCTGTAAGTCATTGGGAGAGAATTCCAAGTGTGGGTTAGTAAACTCATCTACAATGTAATCATCAAATCATTTACAAAATAGAACCTTCTCTGCTTTGAGTTTGCTATTGATAACCATGGTCTATTTCCTTAAAAACTTACTGATAAAAGGTGAAAGATTTAAACAATCTGAAGAGAAAGTATAGTAGCTAAACCAGAATACCTAAAATTAACAACTCAGGAAACAACAGATGTTGTCGAGGATGCAGAGAAAGGGGAACCTTCTTACACTATTGGTGGGAAAGCAAACTGGTGCAGCCACTCTAGAAATCAACTGGAGGTTCCTTAAAAAGTTAAAAATAGAGCTAACTTGTGACCCAGCAATTGCACTATTAGGTATTTATCCAAAGGATACAAACATAGTGATTTGAAGGGACACATGCATCCCAATGTTTGTAACAGCAATGTCCACAATAACCAGAATATGGAAAGAGTCCAGATGTCCATCAACAGATGAATGAATAAAGAAGATGTGGTATATACTTATAATGGAATATTAGCCATCAAAAAGAATGAACTCTTGCCATTTGCAACAATGTGAATGGAACTAGAAGGTTTTTCTTTTTAAAGATTTTACTTATTTATTTGAGAAAGAGAGAGAGAGAGAGAATGAGCAGGGGGAGGGGCAAAGGGAGAGGGAGAAGCTGATTCCCTGTTGGGCAGGGAGCCTGATGTGGGACTCCATCCCAGAACCCTGGGATCATGACCTGAGCCAAAGGCAGACACTTAACTAACCAAGCCATGAAGGCTCCCAAAACTAGAGGTAATTATGCTAAGTGAAATAAGTCAGTCAGAGAAAGACAAATACCATGTGATTTCACTCATATGTGGAATTTAAGAAACAAAACAGATGAACATAAAGGAAGGGAAGGAAATATAAAATAAGATGGAAATTGAGAGGGAGGCAAACCATAAGAGATGCTGAACTCTGTGAAACAAAACTGAGGGTTGCTGGAGGGGGAGAGATAATTGGGTGATGGGCATTAAGGAGGGCACTTGATGTAATGAGCACTGGGTGTTATATGCAACTGATGAATCACTAAGTTCTACCTCTGAAGCTAATACAAAAATAAATTTTAAAAAAGATTTAAAAAAATATGAGAAAACAATATACCACTGTCAAAGAAAACTTTAAAAATAAAGAGAAGTAATCTAATACATGACTGTTTTTCCTTCTGCCTGTTTCATTCTGGAATGTGATCACCCAGGTCTTGGCACACACAGTCGTCGTTACACTTGCCACTTTCATTTGCTCTTCTTCTTAAAGAGTTTTCTGGGTTTCCACATAGTTTTCATAATGATTTTTCCCTTTCATTATTCATCATCCTTCAGAGAGTCATTGCTAAATTCCTGAAAGGGAAACGCCTATAATTTCGCTTTTTTACTCATCAAATGACCAGAGCGATGCTGGGCATATGCTAGGTCCTCAGCAAATGTTTGCAGCTTTGAGAGTAAAATAAAGGATGTTCGTAAAAGCTAAATTCCAGGAATAAAGGGCCAGCAAAAGGCTGAGAGATCTAATCAGTTCTTCTTGCCTACTACATGGTATATACATTTCCTGAACGTGCAACTAAAAATACAAATATTGTCCTATTAGCTTGTACTATTAACTGCACATTTCTCCATGTTCAACACTTTGAAGCAATATTGTGGTTATACCTTTGATTGTATGCAGGCAGTGTTCCTGACTACTCTTATACAGGAAATAAATATTTTGTAGTAAGAAAAATCTCTTTATTGAAGCTTTTTTTTGCAATCTATGTGAAGAATTAAATTTTATGTATATATACATATGAATTACTATAATTGATACATAATTATATATAAACTATAAGCATATTAAATTATATATGCCATATATTAAAATATATGATTAAATTATACATTAATATATAGATGGGAAAGTATTTTTCTGATAAACTGGCTTTATTATTAATAACACATGATTTTATTAAACTCCTGCTTCTGTCTACAACTTTTTGTTAAGCAAATGCTTTGTACCCTGAAAATTATTGGTGGACTTAGAGTTGTAAAATGTAGAAAACCTTAAAAGATTCCCCTTAGTTTTATCCACAACTCTTTGTAATGTGAACATATGAGAATTTTAAAAATACGGTGCAATGCAGAAAAAGACTAAGGCTATGCTTTGGAAGACCTGAGTGCAAGCTCTGGCTCTTCCACTGACTTACCGTGTGTTTTGGGGTCAGTTACTTCACCTCTCTGGACTTAAATATTCCCATTTATAAAAATAGAGTTCAGTTCGTTGGCCTGAGGTCATTTTCTGCCTAATGCTTTATGACAAGTGAATGTGATAGCAATAATTTACACACTTACACTTAGAGTTCATTTAAACATAGTCTTCTCTTTCCCTTTATTTTGGGAAAAGTGAGGTAGAATGTGCCATTTATTGCTTGCCAGATGGAGAATGACCTCCTCTTGCAACATAGCTGCCTCAGAGGAGGTCTTTATCAGATCTTAAGCAAGAGAAGGCTAGTCAGACAGGGGAGGTACAGCTGCTTCTGTCAGCAAAGGAGACACAGGGAGAACTAGCCATTATCCAAGGTTCTCAGAAGTTTGGGAACATAACTCACACTGTGGTATTCTCGTAGGGTCTTTCCTCCCATCTCTCATGTTTTTAAAGGAACTTTGACTCTGCAATCATGCACATCCAGGAACTGCATGATCATGTGAGTCTCTCTAATACAGAGGCTCAAGTCAGGTCTCTTCAGCAGATAGACTTCCCTAGGTGCAGACATCAAAGAAGATAGCTGTGGTGTGGCCACCTATCAGTTCGTTCTGGTGGATCCATGACAAAATCACTTGGTCAGAGATATTGGCCCAGGGTGTCATTTCCCCATCTGTGATTGACATGCCTGCCCCACATCTGTCATAATGACTACTGTAGTTAACTGCCCTGCCAGACACCCCAGCACCTCTTCCTGTCCCCAAAGAGCACGGTGCAGTGAGCCCATTTCACCTGCACTCGATCCCTAGTACAGCACTTTTTAAAGATTTTGAAGCTTCCTTCATCAATTTATTTTTCATTCTGAGGTGAACTCCACTTGGTGGAGTTGGATTTATGTGGGATGTCACTGATAGATCTGATCCAGCATTTCTGTGCTCTGATGAACTTAAATTCTTTCTTCTATTTCTGCCAAGAGATTTTTTTTTCTCTTTTGGCCATTCAGTGTCACTTAGGGGAGTCCAACAATGAATCCAGGTTTGGATTAGCCAATTCAGCAAAGCGTTAGCCATTGTTTGGCCACAAAGCTGATCTCCAATGAAAGTAGACATATCAACGACTCCATCAAAATCCCAAATTTCATTCTCCCTCCTTGGCTCAGCAGCCATTTCCACACAATCTCCAGACTTTTTTTATAATTAAAAAAAATTTCTGTATGTCCTTCAGAGTGCCACACTATTCTCTATATTCTGAGTTCTTATTTTACCCCCATGGTTAAAATCACTTTAGACTCTGGAAAAATATGGCCTGAAGGGAGGCCTTCACTAGGTTGCGTGGGACCTGGGGATTCATCCATGTCCTTCAAGTCCTCAGAATCTGCAGGTAATATCATTCCTGTTGTGATGACCCTGCTTTTTAAAAAGCACAGTGTTACTAGATGTTTACCTAAAGGATACAAAAGTACTGATTCTAAGGGATTCATGCACTCAGTTGTTTATAGCAGCATTATCAATAATAGCCAAACTATGGAGAGAGCCCAAATGTCCTTCAAGTGATGAACAAATAAAGATGTGTTACACACACACACACACACACACACACACACACACACACACACACAGGAATATTAGTCAGCCATCAAAAAGAATGAAATATTGCCATTGTCAATGATGGGGATGGAGCTAGAGTGTATTATGCTAAGTAAAATAAGTCAGTTAGAGAAAGAGAAATACCATATGATTTAATTCATGTGGGATTTAGGAAATAAAACAGATGAACATATGGGAGGAGGGGGAAAAAGAGAGAAAGAGTGAGGTGGAGGCAAACCATAAGAGACTCTTAATAATAGAGAACAAACTGAAGATTGATGTTTGGATGTGGGTGGGAGATGAACTAAATGGGTCGTGGGGATTAAGGAGGGCACTTGTGATGAGCACTGGGTATATGAATCACAAAATTCTACTCTTGAAACCAGTATTACACTATATGTTAACTAGCTAGAATTTAAATAAAAATTTGGAAGAAAAGGATAAAAATAAAAAGCATAGTGCCCTGTATTTCACAAAGAGACCCAGAGAAATGATGCACACAATTGTTATTATGATTCAGAAACCCACAGAATCTGTTTCTGAGTGAGGTCCTCTATACCTCTACCAATGGTTTGCAACCAGGTGGTGCTACTCCTTGAAGGGGCATTTGGAAATGTTGATGGCAGTCCTGTTGTCAGAACAGCTGAGGGTTGTGTGGTGTCTCTGGGGTGTCTTGATTGGATGGGGGCTCCCCAAGTGTGGGGTACCCTGATTGTGGCGGCCAGTGGCAGGGGTGGTAAAAGAATTCATCTGAGGCAGAACAAAGGAGCTGGAAGTTTATTGAATACACCACAAGAGAGTGGAGGACAGGACGACAGAGGAGAGACTGTCTGCAGCAAGGCAGTGGGTGGGACTCTTTTTAAAGGGGGAAAGATGAGGAGCTGTGACAACATATGGAATTCTCCCATTTTTGGTCACTGTGCTTAGTTGTAAGTAGCCCATTGGTCAGTTAGGGTCTATGGGTATTTTGAGGTGGGTTGCCTGATGGGTCTTTTCTACATTCAGCCAGTTTGCCTGAAAGAAGGCTCTACCTTCTTTCATAATACCAAGGTTGTGATTGGTATTTAGGGTCCCAAGGCAAAAGATGTTAAACATCCTGTGAAATCAGGACTCAGAGATGAAATAGGGCACTTGTGGGCATCTCTCAGGAACCAAACAACAATCTCTTTTTTGGACACCACCATGAGAATTGCAGAACCCCTTTCTAGCCATGGTCATTCTCCTTAAGATGCAAAATCTCAGGTGACCAAGTCTGATTGGTTTTCCTGGGCTTAGCCTTGGACAAAGATTAGACCTGAGGCAACACAATTAATAGTCTTTTGGTTCCCCCAAAGGAAAAGGAGGTTTTTCACATTAAAAGAAGTAAAATGGACAGTGAGTGGGTGGACACAGAGTCAACAATGTCAGCAAACCAAACAGATGCTCACTGTGGTTAAAGTCAGCCAGACAATCTTGATCAGATCACTTCTAGGTCAGAAGATTGATCAGAATTCTTTCATTTATAAGAGACATAATCTCAGCTGAAGCCAGTTAATTGTACTAGCCTGAAACTGTGAGATCCACCACCACCTTAGTCTATTTCCATCCACTGTACTGGGCACATAACAGGCCCTTTCTATCTGGAAGCTGGTGACATTTACTTTTGGGAGATTTTCTTTAATTATGTCTTTGCTAATTCCTTCCCCTTTGTTATCTCTGTGTTCTTTGTGGAACTTCTAGAACTTGGATGCTGGACCCTAACATTGGTTCTTGGATTGTCTTTTCTCTGTTTTCCCATATGTTATTTTTCTGCTGTCCTTCACAGGAGACATCCTTAACTTTACTTTCTAAACCTTCAGTTGATCTTTAAAATCGGATAGCATGCTTCTAATGTCCATAACCACTTTTGCACTATAAATGTTCCTTTTGGTAGCATTTAATTCTCATTTTCTGGGTGTCGTGTCTTGTTATTTTCTCCGCGGCACTTATAGTTTTTAAGTTCTCTTATCTCTGCGTAGCCTCTGTTTCCTCAAAACCTTTGTTTCCCGTCAGTGTGTTTGGTCGCTGTCTTTCATATTGGAGCCTTTCCTCTCATGTGTAGTGGTTCTTAGCAGTCTGTCTGTTGGCAGCTCTGAGTACGTGAACAGTTTGTCAGCTGAGAACTTCACCAAGTATTGCCTATTTGGACTGTTGGGTGGGGGAGCCGCGATGCCGATGGCCTTGCGTGTTTCCTCATGGACCCATCAGAGCCTAGTGAGGAGACTCTTCCTCTCTCCACCTGTTGACAGATGGGGGCCAGAGGGCCTTAGCTGGGTGTGCATAAGGTCACTTAATCCTCTCTC
Source organism: Enhydra lutris kenyoni (assembly GCF_002288905.1). Lineage (NCBI taxonomy): Eukaryota > Metazoa > Chordata > Mammalia > Carnivora > Mustelidae > Enhydra > Enhydra lutris. The sequence continues at coordinate 12,241,599 of NW_019154150.1, forward strand.
CTTAGAAGGCCAATCTACTGCAGGGCTGAAGGAGGGGCAGCCACCTGGTACATGGAATAAAGAAAGGGTCCTAGGGATGAGGCTACTTATTAAATAGCTTTCTACAAATTCCCTTCATTTAAACTATCCTCTCCTCCACTTGAAGACATCATTCTAGAGACACAAAGACAGAGCAGACTGGACCCACCTGTTCTAAACACCCTCGGTATGACACTATAACCATTAGCATAAAAAATGTGTATAATTTGCTTTATGCCCATCACCAGCTGTATCTGACCCTACAGGACAGAAGCCTTGCCGACGTCATCCCCCACTGTATCCTCACAACCCAGCCTAGAGACCCTCATGTGGTAAGCACTTAATAAATATTTAGAGGATTAATGAAAAGAATGAATGCATGAACAGAGTCACTACTTCTAGAACTAAAACAGCTTGAAAATTTTAAATGCCAGTTCTTTAAAGTTTTCTCATCATTTCAAATCTCTAAGGATACAGTCTTAAGGTATCCCCACTATGCCATATAATGTAAATATTTAAAACATTCATTAATATGAAGTACTTGGGGATATCTACTGTGGGGGCCGAGGGCAGGCCACCCCAAAAGGCATACTGATTATTTTGAATGAATGTTACTGATGAAACAGCCATTGCAAGAAGAAAAGCATGATCTCCCTTTGTCTTCAGAAAGCAGAAATAAATCTCCCATGTGAAAGGTACTCTCTCCGTACCAGGAGGTGGAGACATCCTTCTCACCAGGGATAGGGCATTTAAAGTTAAGAAGACTATATTAACAAACCTTGTTACTTTCACTAATTTACTACCCGGGGCCCAAATCCTGTTTAAAATTCTTTGCTAGGGGCACCTGGATGACTCAGAGGGTTGGGCCTCTGCCTTCGGCTCAGGTCATGATCTCAGGGTCCTGGGATCGAGCCCCGCATCAGGAATCTCTGCTCGGCAGGGAGCCTGTTTTCTCCTCTCTCTCTCTCTGTCTGCCTCTCTGCCTACTTGTGATCTCTGTCAAATAAATAAATAAAATCTTTTAAAAAAATAAAATTCTTGCTAACTGAAGCTCCCAAACATAAATTTTCTTTGTCTTGTCAATTTCTCACAGACTTACATCTTTGTCTAAAATGTATAAAAACTGCATTGGGTGGGTGGGGGGAGGGTCCCAATTTCATTATTAGGTCTGTATGTGCATATAATTAAGCATTGCTTTTTTTTCTCCTGTTAATTTGTCTTATGTTGATTTTATTTTTAGACCAGCTAGAAGAATTTTTTCTCTAAAAAATTTTCATTCCTAACAGAGCCCATCCTCAAAGTCCCAGCAATGCTCTATTATAGCACATCCTACAAAACCATATGATGTGGTTGGACAGGATAGGTCCCCTAAGCTGTAAAAAGTCAGTCAAAAGCTCACTATGTAAAGCATGTATATTCATATCACAGAAGTTGTTGGTGCAAGTTCCATGTCAAACCACAAAATACTGAGGCATGTGGAAATGGAAAGTCTTGTTCCTTAAAACTATAAAATGCCTAAATACCCAAAGCAGAAACATGGGTATGTTTCCTAAAGAGATCCCTCTGAACTCTGCAATGTTCATTAGTGGTCATAGAAGTTGTGTTGAACCAGCTAGGGGACAGAGCTGGAGCGATTTCTTTGGAGGGATTGGTGGTGATTTGATATAACGGTGCATTTCAGGAGTCATCTGTTTCTCATAAGCTATGTAACCCAGTACCTGAAGACTCAGCACTACTCTTTCCTGATCTTGCTTGTTTATTTACACCTTTAAACTATGGTGTTGTTTTGTGGTTTGCGTGGTGTATTAAGGTCCTCCAGAATAAAACAGAATTAACTAGATGTATGTATATATAGAAAGAGAGATTTATATTAAGAAATTGGTTATCGTAGGGTGCCTGGGTGGCTCAGTGGGTTAAGCCACTGCCTTTGGCTCAGGTCATGATCTCATGATCCTGGGATTGAGCCCCACATCTGGCTTTCTGCTCAGCGGGGAGCCTGCTTCTGCCTCTCTCTCTGCCTGCCTCTCTGCCTACTTGTGATCTCTTTCTCTCTGCCAAATAAAAAAGAAAGAAAGAAAGAAAGAAAGAAAGAAAGAAAGAAAGAAAGAAAGAAAGAATTGGTTATCATGATTGTGGAGGCTTGGCAAGTCCAGAACCTGCAGGGTCCACCAGCAGGCTGGAGACCCAGGGATGCTGCAATTCAGGTTCACAGGTGGTTTGCCGGCAGAAGTCCCTCTCTTTCGGAGGAGGTCAGTCTTTTTCTATTAAAACCTTCAACTAATTGAATGAAGCCCACACATATTATGGACAGTAATCTACTCAAAGCCCATGGATTGAAATGTTAATGTCATCTAAAAAACACCTTCACAGAAGCATTTAAAATGTTTGACCAAATATATGGATGCTGTCACCTAGCCAAGTTGACACATAAGTTAACTATTGCATATGGTGATTATTAAACTGTTAATAGGATTTTTTCTAAGTTTTGGAGACTAGATGAAGAAGAAGGCAATTGATTTCAATTAAGATCCTCCCCCAAAGCTTTGGGAAGCATATCAATGATAGAAGAGGCAAATGCTATTAAAAATACGTTTTGAAATGGGCACCTGGGTGGCTCAGTCATTAAGCATCTGCCTTCAGCTCAGGTCATGATCCTGGGGTCCTCAGATTGAATCCCAGTCCGGCTCCCTGCTCTGCGGGAACCCTGCTTCTCCCTCTGCCACTGACCCTCCTTGTATTCCCTCTACTGCTGTTTCTTTCTTGGTCAAATAAATAAAATCTTTTTTAAAAAATGCATTTTGAAATATGTTTGCCCAGAGAGTTTTCCCTCCAGAACTCATTGAGTGTGTTTGTACAGCAGGAGGTGGACTTGAGAGGCTGTCGATTCTGGAGGCCATATTTAACTTCGGCTGTGTAGATGGTTTCCGATGCCCTCCAGAATGCTGGGGCCTCCCTGTATGGCCAAAGGTGAGAAACTAAGTCTTCTCTTAAACGACATCACTTCCTCCTGTCTTTAGAGCTAGGATAGAGGAGATTGAATAAAGGCCACCCAAAAATATCAAGTCCTAATTCCTGGAATTTGCAAATGCAACCTTATTTGGAAAAAGGAATCGCAGATGTGATTAAGTCAAGGATCCTGAGATAGAAAGATTGTTGCAGATTACCCAGGTGACCCTCAGTGCAATCACTGAATCCCTATAACGTAGAAGCAGAGAGAGATCTCAGGTAGCACACAGAGGAGAAGATGGTGGGAAGTTAGAGAAGAGACTGGAGTGATGCAACCACAAATTCAGAATTGCTGGGTGGCCACCAGGAGCTGCACTGGGGCAAACAATGACTCTCCTTTAGAGCCCTGGAGAACTCAGTTCTGCTGAATTTCAGTTGTCTGGACTCCAACTGTAAGAGAATACATTTCCAAGTTGGTGGTAATTTGTTCTACAGCAGGCTTAGAAAACTGCTACAGGGGGTGAGGGCAGACAGGTGCCCAGTCCTACAAGGCCCATGCCAGCCCCATACAATGGCCTAGCAACCACAGCAAGGGCCTTGTCCTTCAGGTCTAGCTGTTCAAGGCCCCTTCAACAATTTCTCCAATTCTTCAGCTAACCCCACATCTTCATCTTGCCTTGCATGCCATTCAATGATTTATGGAGAAGTTGCTGTGCACGTGGTACCGTGCTAAGTATGGAGAAGCAAAAGGATCTCAAGGAACTCACAATAAAGACTCCTTAGGGTAGAGATCAGCACCTCTGCTGACTGGGGTTGCTTCTGCCCAAGTCAAGTTGCTTGATGGAGAACTTGGACCGCTCTACCAAGTGGTCTAGCTTTGTGGAGTTCAGGAAAGGTGGTGGACAGAAACCACAGATCATTCTTCCTGACTCCCCTCGGCCTCCATTGAGTTACCTTGCACAAATCACTCCTTCTCTGCCAGGTGTTGTGCTATCATTTGGCCCAACCTGGAACCTGGGCTTGGGGAAATGCCACCTTAGTCCCTCGGGATGGCTTGGCTGGGTTGCAAAAGGGTACATGGCTCCTTCCCACTGCTGCGGGTGGAACAGGTATCGTAGTTTTTGCCATTGTGATATGAGTCATCAGTACCTGTGGGCCCTGTGTCTCACCATCTGTGAACCATTGATCTTTGCTTATCATGTACAAAACTCAGCTAAAGTATCCGGGGTTTTCCCCAAACTGCGTCAGAGCATGAATGATGTTGGTGAGGGGAGTTACCCAGGTATGAATTCAGGCACCGGCAGGTATTTCTAAGAGATAAAATTTGTGAGGCAAAAAGGTTGGATTCATGGGCCATGAGGCAAAATTTAGAGGAATATGTAGCCATTTTAAATGTATCCAAACTGAAATGTAACAGTGACATGAGTACAGGTGTCATCCATACTGGGAGCTCTTACTTTCCTTCATGTTTCTGAGAGGAACTTCCACATACCTCCAGGAGGGGGAGCAGTAGTGGGAAGAACAGATCTGGTCCTCTTCGCCCCTCCTCACTGCCCCTCCCTGGAGTTGTGCCCCATCTCTCTGTTGTCTTCTTGGGATGGTCTGCACTCCACAGTAAAGGTGTTTGTGGTGGTAGACCTCTGCAGTAAGTTGATCAACTGGGTCTGTTTTTGTCAGGTTCATTGGGTCTTTGCCTCTTCTATTGAAACAAAATATGATCCTCACTGCAGGTGGCCCTCCTGGCATGGTGTCAACCAGCAGAAATAAACCATGGTCGCCACTTCACAATTCTGTCCTTGAAATGAAATGCCTCTTCCTATCACTGCGTGGAAGAAAGCACAAAGGATCAAGTGATGTGGGGCAACCATTCTAGACAATATACAGATAAAAGGGGGTATTCTTTTTTTTTTTAACCTAACATTGCACTCTTCCAATAACTAAATGTTTGTGCAGGTACCACAGTAGAATGCTAAGTGAAATAAGTCAAGCTGAGAAAGACAATTATCATATGGTTTCACTCACATGGAACATAAGGAATAATGCAGAGGACCACAGGGGAAGGGAGGGAAAACTGAATGGGAAGGAATCAGAGAGAGAGAGTAACCATGAGAGACTCTGGACTCTGGGAAACAAAGGGGAGGGAGTGGGGAGATGGGATAGCTGGGTGATTGGTATTAAAGAGGGCACATGTTGGGATGAGCACTGAGTGTTGTAAACAACTAATGAATCATTGAACACTACATCAAAAACTAATGATGTACTATATGCTGGCTAACTGAACATAATAAAAAAAAAGAATGAAGCAGTCTACTTTCTTTTTTCTTTTTTTAAAGCTTCTAAGTGCGTTTTAAGTTGTTTCTACTATAAATTACATCATATTATAGCTTTGTAGATAGCTTCCTTTCCCTCCCACATTTTGGATTATTACCTTAAGTTAGATTTCCAACAGGTGGGCCCAAGGTTCTCCCCCACACTTTATATTTATATTTATATTATATATATAGACACTCCCAGGTTACTTTTAGCTGAGCTCCTGTGCTCCTTTGCACAGATACTGTATTGCAGAGTGGAGGCAGCAAACAAAGACTTCCCTGGTTGCCTTGGTGGTTTTCCTGCTGCCTTCTGTTCTCAGCATATTCTCTGACTTTCTTAACACATACTTGTGCAAATTTTCTCCCAGGTTACCATACCCAAGTAATGGTGGTAGCCCCTGTTTGCTCCCACTCCACATTTGGGGTGAAAATATGGGGAGAGGAGTAAACTCAAGAGTGAAGATTAGAGGACCACCTGTGATGTGCTCCACCTTCATGCTGATACCTCACTTTCTTCCTCAGAAGCTTCCAGAAGGAAACCACAATCCTTGTTCTACATATAAAGAAGCTAAGAGTGGGAGACCAATGGGCTGTGAGTCTGATTGCATTCTAGAATTAAACAGCAGTGATACTGACAATTTTCATCACTCCCATACTTTCTTTCTCCCAGATTCCCTCCTTCTAGGGGGCTCTCTTCTGACATCCCAAAGAATGCATCCATTCGTAACAGGCTTCCCTGCCCCCTAACCTGGCAAGACCACTTGCATCAGTTAGTTTTTATCCACAACAATGCTGCTTAACAAACAATGACAAGTCTCAGCTGTATTTAATGGCAAGTGTTTATTGCTCATACATCCATGGTGGGCAGCTAGGCAGCCCTGTTGATCTTGGATGGGCTCACCTGCATATTGAGCTCATGGAGTTGGCTGGCAGATCTAGGTTGGTCTTGGCTAGGATGAGTGAAGTAACTTCCTTCTCCTCCAGTTGACTATCTGGGGCATATTTTCATGGTATTAGAGAGTTACAAGAATGAGCATGTGCCTCGGGTCTCTACTTGCTCCATGAAACGCTGGGACCATGAATGCAAGGAATCTGTTGCATCCTTGTTTGGAAGTAGGGAGTTTCTGGAACTTTTATAATGACTTGTTTGCAGGTAGGGAGTTTCTGGAACTTTTATAACTCCCTCCCAACATCTGGGGACCTGTTCACTCCCTTGGGCCCTGGGTAATTCATTTAAGGTGAGCCTCCAAAATCTTTCTTTTTGGAAGAGTTAACCTTCAGAACTATTAAGGCTTGGTTTTGACCCAACACACACTAGAACACAAGGGCTCTAATATTTGCCAATTTTAAGATAATGAAGTTAAAAGTTTGGACTGTGTAATCCCTTGGACCTGCATTTGAAGTCTAGCCTCCAGTTAACTACTTGGGCGACTACTGTCACATCACCTCCCTTCTCTGAGCTTCAGTTTCTCAAACAAAAGTGATAATAACTCTCATGCATAATCTTCATGAGACTTAATGAGGATGAAGTATACAAAGGAACTGGCATATAAAGACACCCGATAACTGGGAGCTATCAAATCAGTCTCTACTCTTATAGTTGTGCCAGCAACCCAACTGAAACTAGCTGATGCCTAAAAGGGTGAAGCTGGAAGGGGGGGCCAGTGGACACTAATGAATCATACAACTGTCATTCCAAGAACACAAACAATTTCATCAGAATTATATATTTTCTCATTTCTTGGCCATAATTTTCCCTGCTTGGTTTCATCCTTCAAATAGTTTTCTGCCACATGGGGGCACAAGATGTGAGATTCTCTAAATCAGTCATGACCATGGCTGAGAAAATGAAACATTCTCCTTGACCAGACAAGAGTCAAGGAGGCTTCCTTTCTTTTAATGGTGTGCGTGCATGCATATGTGCATATGTATGTGTGTGTGTGTGTGTGTGTGTGTGTGTGTGTGTCAAAGTGATTGGCAGCCCAACGGGTAATGCATGGAATGGGAGCTAGATGGATGTCCCTTTATCTAAAGATTCATCTAAAGAAAAGATGTTGACAGACATAAGCAACATGGCCATTATATTATTACTCTGCTCACCATAGGATGAAAAAGGGAACATTTCATAATGATGGTATTTTCAATGTATAGCATGTAAGTAAAGAAATCACTTACAGAAATGATCACTGCTACCACTATAATTCAAATATATATGTATATACACATACATACCCACCACACTTGGGCATGCCATATGTCATGAAGGAGAGCCAGTGCAGGTAGAAATTATACAACTACAATATAATGATAAAATGGTCATCTTATTTTAATATAGTTTTCAGTTAAAAAATTTAATAGACTTTATTTCTTAGGGAAGTTGTAGATATGCAGACAGTTGAGGTAGAAAATACAGAACATCCCTTATACACCCTGTATTTGTCTGTTTAAGCCACCATTAAAAAAAAAAAAACACAAGCTGGGTGGCTTAGGTGATAGAAATGTATTTGCTCACAGTTCTAGAAGGTAGAAGTTCAAGCTCAAGGTGTTGACAAATTGGTTTCCTGGTAAGAGTCTTTTCCTGGCTTATAGATGCCACCTTCTTGCTGTGTCCTCACATGGTCTTTTCTCTGTACGCATGCAGTCAGAGGGTTCTGGTATCTCTTCCTCTTTTTTTTTTTTAACATTTTATTTATTTATTTAACAGAAAGAGAGAGAGCATAAGCAAGGATAGGGGAACGGCAGAGGGAGAGGGAAAAGCAGACTCCCTGTTGAGAAGGAAGCACAATGTGGGGCTCCATCCCAGGACCCCGATATCATAACCTGAGCCAAAGGCAGACGCTTAACCGACTGAGCCACCCAGGCACCCCATCTCTTCCTCTTCTTAAAGTAACACCAGTCCTGTCAGATCCAGGCCCCATCCTTATGACCTGATTGGATTTCAGTTACATCTCTAAAGGCAAACACCATCACACTGGGCGTCAAGGGCTTCAGCATATGAATTTGGTGGGGAGTCCATTCAGTCCATAATACCAACTCCCCTCCTACACAGTTTCTCCTATTATTAACATTTTGCATTAGGGAGGCACATTTGTTACAATCGATGAGTCAACATTGATAGATTATCACTAACTGAAGCCCATAGTTTATATTAGGGTTCATTTCGCGTTGTACGTTCTCTGGTCTTTGACAAATGCAATAATGATGTGTGTCCCCCACTACGTTTCATACAAAATAGTTTCACCACCCTAAAAATGTCCTGTGTTCCACCTTCTCATTCCCCTCCCCCTGAAACCCTGGAAACCACTTACCTCTTTTTACTGTCTCTATAGTTTTGCCTGTTCCAGAATGTTATATAGCTGGAATCAGATAAGATGTAGCCTCTTCAGCTGGGCTTCTTTCATTTAGCAATATAGGCATAAAGTGTCCTTGTGTGTGCGGTAGGGGGGCGCGGCTTGATAGCTCTTTTTTTTAAAAGATATTTTATTTATTTATTTGACAGACAGAGATCACAAGTAGGCAGAGAGGCAGCAGAGAGAGAGGAAGGGAAGCAGGCCCCCTGCTGAGCAGAGAGCCTGATGTGGGGCTCAATCCTAGGACCCTGGATCATGACCTGAGCCGAAGGCAGAGGCTTTAACCCACTGAGCCACCCAGGCACCCTTGATAGCTCTTTTTTCAAATCACTGAATAATATTCCATTGTGTACATTACCATAACACATTTAGCCAATCCTTGACCGAAGGTTATATCACTTGCTTCCAATTTGGGGCAATTATGAATAAAGCTGTTATAAATATTCATGCTCAGGGTTTTGTGTGTATATGTTTTCAACTAATTTGAGTAAATACCCAGGAGTATGATTACTGGATTATATGGTAGGTCTATTATAGCTTTATAAAAAAATTACCAATCTTCAGGGCACCTAGGTGGCTCAGTGGGTTAAGCCTCTGCCTTAGGCTCGGGTCATGATCCCAGGGTCCTGGAATCGAGCCCGGCATCGGGCTCTCTGCTCAGCAGGAAGCCTGCTTCCTCCTCTCTCTCTGCCTGCTTCTCTGCCTACTTGTGATCTCCGTCTGTCAAATAAATAACTAAAATCTTTAGAAAAAAAAAAAAAACCTTAAAAAAATTACCAATCTTCTTTCCAAAAGAAAGTTGCTGAACTGTCTTCCAAAGTAGTGGTACAATTTTGCATTCCCACCAGCAATAAATGAAAGTTCCTCCTACTCTGCATCCTCTCCAGCATTTGGTGTTGTCAGTGTTTTGGACTTTAGCCATTTTAATAATCAGGCAGTGATATTTCTCTGTTGTTTTAATTTACGATTCCCTAATGACAATGATAAGGTGGCGAGCATATTTTCATATGCTCATTTGCCATCTGTATGTCTTCTTGGGTGAGAACAATTTTTTAAGACTTTTTAAATAACTGTGGGATGGTAGATCCACCCCTATTCTGCCACTCACCACAAATAGATAAGATACCACCCTCGAGTGAGGAGCTCTTGCTCACTGGGCTGCAGACACAGAGGGACAGATTCTGAGAAGAATTAACACTGAAATCTCCAGAACAAAGGCTCTAATTAAGGTATGTATTCATTAGCATCCTTGGGGAAGAAGGATAGAAGTAGGCAGGAACACTTTTATGTCCTTGGGAAAAAAGCAAAGGGAAGGCAAATATTTCAGAAACCTGGCAGAAGAGTTGAATAAATATAGATATTTTTTAATCTTTGCTTGTCCTGAGTGCACAAACCTGCAGATGTCTTGGTGGCCAGTCCTGGCTCTGACAGAGGAAAGCAAGCCATGCCATTTTCTCTGCAGGACGCTAGGAGGGAGTGAAAGCTCTTACAAGAGTGCAAAGTTTGTTAAGAAAATACCTCTTATCACCAGGCATCTAAGAGGAGTCTGTCCTTGGGCTGGTTACAAGGCTTCTATCAGACAAACCGTTACACAGCTACAAGGTAGTCGAGAACTTGAAAGTCAGGTGGCTCAACTTCTAAAAGATTGGTTTGTTTTTGCTCTCCTCACAAAAACAGCTAAATATGGAAGAGGAAAAAGGGTTCAGAGCAGAAGTAATTTCGAGTCCTGGCTCTATGGCCTCCCTCTCTGTAACTTTAGTCAATGGACTTACAGTCTCTGGGATTCAGATTCAACCCTAATTCCAGAAACAGAAAGGAGGTATGAGGACCTGCTTCCCAGGGATTCAAGAGAAATGAATGAAAGAATGCATCTAAAACACCTTGTCCGCTGTAATAAATGATGGACATCCTTAATACTTCACATAGACTTTACTGATGAGAGAGCATGGAGGAAGAATGGGTTAGGGGTGAGCAGGAAGGATCTGGGGAAGGAATGAGTTGAGGACAACCCCTTATTCTAGGATATTAGGAGAGCAGAACAGAAGGAAGGCAAACTGAAAATTATTTTTTTTAAACAACTGTCAGACAAGTAGGAAGGAAGATGTAGGAGGAGAGACTATTGTTTTGAGAGATACTAGCCACAAAAAAAAAAAAAAAAACAACAAAAAAACCCCACGTCCATACTTCAGAAACTATGTTTTTAAACCCATTTTGGGTACAAACTTAAATAAAATTAATAACTTTAAAAATGGCTAACTTGCTAGGCATTTCCAATTAGACAAAGAAAGATGGCCTAGTGGACAAGGGCATCTGAACGTTCAGCAACCAAACACATTGGAAAAATAGTGTCCAAATTGGAAGTGTCTTGAATGTAAATATCAATCGGAGAATTATCATGTTGTAATTGTTGTGTCTTCCTTCACATAAATAGAGCATATGTTTCCTTTTTAATCGTGTCCTCACTGATGACCTTCAACAAAGTTTTATAATATTTCACATAACCGAACAGCAGTTTCTATCATGTTTGTCCTTAGAAATCTTAGCAGTTTTTGTTGCTAGGATGATTGGGATCCTTTATTTCTATTGCATTTTTAAAGGAATTATTTATGGTGCTTCTAAAAGCAGTGAAAAGAATAATCTGAACTCTTTAGAAGACGTGGCTGTATTTTTCAAACAACAGCGTGGGGAGAAGAAAAGCAAGATACAAAAAGAGAGACGTGACAACCATTTGTGTGGGTCAAAAGTGAGCACAAAACAATATTATATATTATTTAAGGGTACAGTTAACTATGTAAAAGTACAGGGGGAAACTGGAATGAACCATATCCGACTGGTTTCAGTAGTTGCTTCTGGGGCGTGGGGATCAGTTGGGTAGTTAAAGAGAACCTTGGCTTCATCTGTATTGCGTTAGAAAGACAGGAAGACAGGGGAAGAAAGAAAAAAGAACCAAAAGCAAATCTGACACTGTGTTAGCAATTGCTAATTCTGGGTGGCGGAACTATAAGTATTTAAATTGTCTTCAAAAATTTTGGCTTTTCTTGTTCCACCCAGTCCCCCATGTATTGGTGAGCTGGGGCAGTTTTCAATTTTTTTTTTTTTTAAACCTGTTCTTTTTTTTTTTTCTTCAAGATTTCATTTATTTATTTGAGAGAGAGACAGTGAGAGAGATCATGAGCAAGGAGAAGGTCAGAGGGAGAAGTAGACTCCCCATGGAGCTGGGAGCCTGATGCGGGACTCGATCCCTGGACTCCGGGATTATGACCTGAGCCGAAGGCAGTCGTCCAACCAACTAAGCCACCCAGGCGTCCCAGTTTTCAACTTTTATGAGACTGACGCGCTGCCTACTACGCTATGGAGGCACCTCAGTTTTCAATTTTTTAAAACATGTTAATAGACCTCACTGTTTAGAGAAGCTTTATGTTTACCGGAAATTTGGATGGAAATTACAAACAGTTCCCATATATGTTCCTCCCCCTACCCTGGACTCCTTGGTCTGTTTCCACTGCCGTAACAATATACCATATGCCTGGTGGCTCAAATGACAGAAATGTACTTTCTCACAGGTCTGGAGGCTAGAAGTCTAAGGTCAAGGTGCTGACGTGTTGGGTTCCTGATAAGTGCTCCTTCCTGGCTTGCAGACAGTCACTTTCTCAATTTGTCCCCCTATGACTCTCTCTCTGGGCATGTACTGAGAGAGAGAGAGAGAGAGAGGTCTTTGGTATCTCTTGCTCTTCTTAAAAGAACACCAGTCCCATCAGATCAGGACCTCACCCTCACAACATCATTTAACCTCAATTACCTCCTGAAGCCCTATCTCCAAATATCATCACAGTAAGAATTAGAGCTTCAATCTATGGGCACACAATTCAGTCTTTAACATCCTGACCTAACATCCCGACATCTGGCTTCCCAAAATTCATGTCTTCAAAGTATTACGTACATGTACTCCATTTCAACAGCTCCCAAAGTCTTAACCCATTCCAGCACCAATTCCAGATCCAAAATCTTACCTGGGTATCATCTAAACCGGGTATTAGTGAGATCTGAGATATGATTCATCCTGAGGCTGAATTCCTTTCCCGCTGTAAGCCTGTGAAACCAGACAAATTATGCATTCGAAAATACAGCAGTGGGGCAGGCATAGGACAGACATTCCCATTCTGCAGGGAACAAACCAGAAAGAATGGAGGGGTGGTGGGTCCCAGGCAAGCCTCAAAGCTAACAAGGCAAATTCAACTAGGTTGTCAAGGATAATCTTTTTTGTCCAGGTGCTCTGCCCTCTGGGCCCACTAGGTGACAGCATCACCTTAGAGTCCCAGGCGGGAGCCCCACCCGCACAGCCCCAGAGCGGCTGGGCCTCCTGCGGGAAGGGGAGGGAACAGTCTTGCCCATTGCACCTGTGCGGAGAGTGCCTTCTGTAATGTATTCTGTCATTCCTTCGTTTACTTGAAGGATAAAATGTACTCACAGGCTCTATATAGCTCTATTGTCTCTATATAGGCTCTATATAGCTCTATTGTCCCATCTTGTAGAATCCTAGAAGTTCAAATGCGTTGGTTTATTTTGTCCTGTCTCTGCAGCTTTGGGCCAAACCGGCAGCGTCTCTATCCCTAGCTTCTGTTGAACCGGCTCCATGGGTGGGGCGCCTGGGTAGCTTAGTGGGTTAAAGCCTCTGACTTCCGCCCACTCAGGTCTGGCCACATCTTGGGCGTACTCTCCAGAAACGCTTCCTCATTTCTGTGGTTTGGACAGGCTTCCAAATCTTCGAGTTCTGATTCCTTTTTGTGTAACGATTCCTTCAACTTACCTCTCTACTCTAGCATTTTACAGTTATTGGCACAGAGAAGCCTCTTAACGCTTAGCTTAGGAATACCCCAGCCAAATACCCAATCTTCCGCAAAACACTAGAAACAATTCAGCCAAGTTCTCTGCCACTTAGAGCAAGAATCTAATTCCTCCACTTCTAATAACATGTTCCTCATTTCTGCCGGAGACCTCGCCTTTAACATCCGTATTTCCGCCCCCATTCTGTCCACGATGATACCTGTATTCTCCCAGACCACGGAAGCTCTCTTTCCAGCCCTCTCTGCGTCCGGAGCCCTCAGCATAATCACTTTCACCATCCACATCGCCACCAACAGTGTCTTCAAGGCAACCTCGGGTTTTTCTAGCGTGTGGAAAGGATTCTCCATCCATTCCCACTTCCAAAGCCACTTAGGTATTTGCTGTAACGGTATCCACTCGTCAGTATCAGGCTGCCATAATGAAAAGCCAGACAAAAGAAATTAATTTTGTCACTGTCCTGGAAGCTAGAGGTCCAAGATCAGGGTGCCAACAGGGCCGGTTTCTGGTGAGACCTCTCTTCCTGGCTTGCAGCCATCCATCTTCTTGCTGTGAACTCCTTGGTCTTTTCCCTGTGCATGCAGAGAGAGAAAAAGAGAGAGAGCGAGAGAGCAAGCTTGCAAGCTTGGGTGACTCTTCTTCTTAAAAGGACACCAGGCCTAAGGATTGGAACCCCACCCTTATGATATATTTAACTATACTTACCTCTTTACTGGCTCATCTCCAAATATGGTGACATAGGTGGTGTCTTGGTCAGCTTGGGCTGCTATAACAGAATAACAGAGACTGGATGGTTTATAAACAACTGGAATTTAATTCTCACTATTCTAGAGTCTGGGGAGTCCAAAATCAGGGTGCCAGCAGGCTCTGGTGAGAACCCTGTTCCAGGTTGCAGAGAGCCGACTTCTCCTTATAACCTCTCATGGCTGTGAGCAGAGAGAAGAAACAAGCTCTCTTGTGATTCTTATAAGGGCACTCATTGTATTCATGAGGGCTCTACCCTCCTGTGACCTCATTTAACCCAATTACTTCCCAAAGAACCCACTGCTTAATACCATCACAAGGTGGGGTAAATTCATTTAAAATGAATTTTGGGAGAACACAAGCGTTCAGCCTATTACAGGGCTTTAGGGCTTCAGCATATGAATGGGGGGAGGCAGTTAGAATTCAATCTATATTTTTAAATAAAAATATTTTTAAGGAATGAATCTCTCTTAGGTGTCCCTCTGACCTGGTCCTCCTGCTTTGATGGATTATACACTGGAGCCCAATGTGACGACGGTAACCGACTACTACTATCCTGACATCATGTCAAGCCCCTGCGATGGGGAACTGATCCAAAGAGACAGCAAGTTGCTTCTTGCTGTCTTTTACTGTGTCTTGTTTGTATTTGGTCTTCTGGGAAACATCCTGGTCATCCTTGTCCTTGTAGCCGGCAAGAAGCTGAGGAGCATCACCGACGTATACCTCTTGAACTTGGTCCTGTCTGACTTGCTTTTTGTCTTCTCCTTCCCCTTCCAGACCCACTACCAGCTGGACCAGTGGGTGTTTGGGACTGTGATGTGCAAGGTGGTCTCTGGTTTTTATTACATTGGCTTCTTCAGCAGCATGTTCT
This sequence comes from Enhydra lutris kenyoni, assembly GCF_002288905.1. Classification (NCBI taxonomy): domain Eukaryota; kingdom Metazoa; phylum Chordata; class Mammalia; order Carnivora; family Mustelidae; genus Enhydra; species Enhydra lutris. The sequence continues at coordinate 12,256,682 of NW_019154150.1, forward strand.
TTATCACCCTCATGAGTGTGGACAGGTACCTGGCAATCGTCCATGCGGTCTATGCTATGAAAGTGAGGACAGCCAGGATGGGCATAGCCCTGAGTCTGGCCGTGTGGTTGATTGCTATCATGGCCACCAGCCCATTACTAGTGGTGTACCAAGTGGCCTCTGAAGATGGCATTCTACAGTGTTATTCATCTTACAATCAACAGACTCTGAAGTGGAAGATCTTCATCCACTTTGAAATGAATATCTTAGGTCTGTTGATCCCATTCACCATCCTTATGTTCTGCTACATTAGCATTCTGCACCAGCTGAAGAGCTGCCAAAATCACAACAAGACCAAGGCCATCAAATTGGTGCTCATTGTGGTGATCGCATCTTTACTCTTCTGGGTCCCATTCAATGTGGTCCTCTTCCTCACTTCCCTGCTCAACATGAACATCTTGGATGGATGTGTCCTGAGCCAGCGACTGATTTATGCCACTCATGTCACAGAAACCATTTCCTTCACTCACTGCTGTGTGAACCCTGTGATCTATGCTTTCATGGGTGAGAAATTCAAGAAACACCTCTCAGAAATATTCCAGAAGATTTCCAATTATGGCCTCCTCTTTGTAGGAAGACAAATACCTAGGGAGGGCTGGGAAAGACCTCCCTCCTCCTGTCAGCACCCCTCCCGCTCCTCCAGCACAGACTACATTTTGTGACGGGGGGTGTTTCTTTTAGGACACAAAAATGATTTACACTGGAGTCTGAGGTTACTTGAAGGGATACTCTTAGAAATGTGGTTACAGACACAAGGCATATTTAATGACGGCTAATGAACTGTTATTGCAAATTAATCTTCTCAGCTTTCAAAGATTTTGTTACTATTTTCTGGAAATAGTCTATATATCTCACTATTTAGTATAACGCTAGCTTTGGGATTTGTTTCTTAGTTTTGTAGTGCCTTTATCATATCTCAATTGAAATTTTATCAAATGCTTTTTCACATCTATTTAGGTGATCATATAGCTTTCTTTCCTCTATCATTCTGTTAATTTGGTAAACTACATCGTCTGATTTTCTTATTTTAAATCAACTTGTATTTTCCCTGGGAAAAAATGACCTCTTGTTCATGATCATTTTAATAAATAATTGGATTCTTGGAAAATTCATATCTGTGTTTATGAGAAATATTACCCTGTAATTTTCCTTTTAAAAACATGGTCAAACATGGCAGGGTATCCACTATCACCACTGCCATTCAATGTAGTACTAGAAGTCCTAGCCTCAGCAATCAGATAACAAAGAGAAATAAAAGGCATCCGAGGGACACCTGGGTGGCTCAGTTGGTTGGACGACTGCCTTCGGCTCAGGTCATGATCCTGGAGTCCCGGGATCAAGTCCTGCATCTGGCTCCCAGCTCCACGGGGAGTCTGCTTCTCCCTCTGACCTTCTCCTCGCTCATGCTCTCTCTCACTGCCTCTCTCTCAAGTAAATAAATAAAATCTTAAAAAAAACAAAAGACATCCAAAATTGGCAAAGAAGTCAAGCTCTCATTCTCTGCAGATGACATGGATACTCTAAGTGGAAAATCCAACAGACTCCACCCCAAAATTACTAGAACTCATACAGGGATTCAGCAATTTGGCAGGATATAAAATCAGTGCCCAGAAATTAGTTGCATTTCTATACACTAACAATGAGACAGAAGGAAGAGAAATTAAAGAGTTGATCTCATTTATAGCTGCACCAAAAACCATGAGACCTAGGAATAAACCTAACCAAAGTCATAAAGGATTTGTACTGTAAAAACTATAGAACACTTACAAAAGAAATTGAGGAAGACACAAAGAGATGGAGAAACATTCCATGCTCATGGATTGGAAGAACAAATATTGTTAAAATGTCTATGCTACCTAGGGCAATCTATACATCCAATGCAATCCCTATCAAAATACCATCAACTAAATAAATAATCCTAAAATCCATATGGAACCAGAAAAGACTCTGAATAGCCAAAGGAATGTAGAAAAAAGAAAGATGAATCTGGTGGCATCACAGTTCTGGACTTTAAGCTCCATTACAAAGCTGTCATCATCAAGACAGTATGGTACTGGCACAAAAACAGACACATAGATCAATGGAACAGAATAGAGAGCCCAGAAATGGACTTCCAACTCTATGGTCAACTAATCTGTGGCAAAACAGGAAAGAATATCTAATGGAAAAAAGACTGTCTCTTCAACAAATGGTGTTGGGAAAATTGGACAGCCACATGCAGAAGAATGAAACTGGACCATTTCCTTACACCAAACACAAAAATAGACTCAAAATGGATGAAATACCTCAATGTGAGTCAGGAATCCATCCTAGAAGAGAACACAGGCAGCAACCTCAGTGACTTGGTGGCAGCAACTTCTTGCTAGACCCATCTCCAAAGGCAAGGGAAACAAAGGCAAAAATGAATTATTGGGACTTCATCAAGATAAAAAGCTTTTGCATAGCAAAGGAAACAGTCGGGGGAAAAAGAAAGACAACCAACAGAATGGGAGAAGATATCCCAAATGTCTTATCAGATAAAGGGCTAGTATCCAAAATCTGTAAGAAACTTATCAAACTCAACACCCAAAGAAGAACTAACCTAGTCAAGAAATGGGCAGAAGACATGAACAGTTCTCAAAGAAGACATCCAAATAGCCAATAAGACACATGCAAAAATGTTCCATATCACTTGGCATCAGGGAAATACAAATCCAAATCACAATGAGATACCACCTCACATCAGTCAGAGTGACTAAAATGAACAGGTCAGGAAATGACAGATGTTGGTGAGGTTGCAGAGAAAGGGGAACCCTCTTACACTGTTGGTGGGAATGCAAGCTGGTGTAGCCACTCCGGAAAACAGTGTGGAGGTTCCTCAAAAAGTTGAAAATAGAGCTACTTTACAACCCATCAATCACACTACCAGGTATTTACCCTAAAGATACAAATGTAGTGATCCAAAGGGACACATGCACCCGAATGTTTATAGCAGTAGTGTCCACAATAGCCAAACTATGGAAAGAGCCCAGATGTCCATCCGTAGATGAATGGATAAAGAAGATGTGATATATATATATATATATATATACATACATACATATACTCAGCAGTTAAAAAAAACAAAAATACAAAAATGAAATCTGGCCATTTGCAATGACCTGGATGGAACTAGAAAATATTATGCTAAGTGAGATAAATCAATCAGAGAAAGAGAATTATCATATGATCTCACTCATACATGGAATTTAAGAAACAAAACAAAAGATCATAGGGGAAGAGAAGAAAAAATAAAATAAGATGAATTCAGAGGGAGAAAAACCGTAAGAGACTCTTAATCATAGGAAACAAACTGAGGGTTGCTGGAGGGGAGGAAGGTGAAGGGATGGGGTCACTGGGTGATGGACATTAAGAAGGGCACATTATGTAATGAGTGCTGGGTGTTATATAAGACTGATGAATCACTGACTTCTACCTCTGAAACTAATAATACATTAAATGTTAATTAATTGGGGATGCCTGGATGGTTCAGTCAGTTAAGGGTCTGCCTTCAGCTCACGTCATGATCCCAGAGTCCTAGAATTGAGTCCCACGTCAGCCTTCTTGCTCAGGAGGGAGCCTGCTTCTCCCTCTGCTTGCAGCTGCCCTTACTTGTGTTCTCTCTCTCTGACAAATAAATAAGTAAAATCTTTTTTAAAATGTTAATTAATTGAATTTAAGTAAAAAGGAAAAAAAATTTTTTTAAAGTAAAATGTCCTGGTCAGATCTGCAACAACATGGATGGACCTAGATGTACTATGCTAAGTGAAGTAAGTCATAGATAGAAAAACAGATACCATGTGATTTCACTTGTATGTGAAATTTTTTTTAAATAAAGAATAAATGAATAAATAAAGATTTTATTCATTTATTTGAGAGAGAGAGCATGAGAGGGAAGAAGGTCAGAAGGAGAAGCAGACTTCCATGGAGCTGGGAGCCCGATGCGGGACTCAATCCCGGGACTCTGGGATCATCACCTGAGCCAAAGACAGTTAACTGAGCCACCCAGGTGCCCCTTGTAAATGGAATTTTAAAAAGAGAACAAATGAACCAAAAAGAGAGAGAGAGAGAGAGAGAGAGAGAGAGAGAAACCAGATTCTTAAATACAGAAAATGAACTAGTGGTTGACAGAGGAGAGGTGGAGAGGGGGATGTATGAAATAGAGAATTAAGAGGTACAAACTTCCAATGTTAAAATAATAAAATATACCAGTCCTGGAGAGGAAAAGCACAGCATAGGAAATACAGTCAGTATTGTCTGGTGACTTACTGTGTGTGGGCACTGAGATGAGAAATGTACGGAATTGTTGAATCACTATATTATATACCTGAAACTATTATATGTTAATTATACTTTAATTTTTTAAAATGTCCTGGTCAGATGTGATCTCCAAGAACGTGTTTGAAAGTATTCCTTTTGCACTACTCTGAAAGACTTTGTGCAAATATTGGGTGTTACTTCCCCCTTAAAGGTTTAGTAAAATTCATTAGTGAAGTCATCTGGGATTTCTCCGTAGCAAGATTTCCAATTATGCATTCAGTTCCTTTGGCAGATAACGATTATTCAGATTTTCTGTCTTTGCTTGTCTCAGTTTTGGAAAGTTGTGATTTTTATTTATTTAAAAAAAATTTTTTTTTAAAGATTTTTTTTTTAGGCAGAGAGAGAGGAGAAGCAAACTCCTGCTGAGCAGAGAGCCTGATGTGGGGCTCGATCCCAGGACTCTGGGATCATGACCTGAGCTGAAGGCAGAGGCTTTAACCCACACTGAGACACCCAGGCACCCTGGAAAGTTGTGATTTTAAAGGAATTTTCCCAGTTTAAGTTGTCAAATTAGCAAAAGGTTCCTTCTAATATCTTCTTATATTATTTTTATGAAAATATGAAGTAATGTCCTTTTTCATTCTTTTTTTTTATTTGTCATTCATTTTTTTAAATTTCTTTTCAGCATAACAGAATTCATTGTTTTTGCACCACACCCAGTGCTCCATGCAATACGTGCCCTCCATAATACCCACCACCTGGCTCCCCGAACCTCCTACCCCACCCCACCCCCACCCCTTCAAAACCCTCAGGTTGTTTTTCAGAGTCCATAGTCTCATGGTTCACCTCCCCTTCCAATTTCCCTCAACTCCCTTCTCCTCTCCATCTCCCCATGTCCTCCATGTTATTTGTTATGCTCCACAAATAAGTGAAACCATATGAAATTGACTCTCTCTGCTTGACTTATTTCACTCAGCATAATTTCATTCTTAATTCACACCAAGTCATTGGTGCTTTGTATTTTCTCTCTTTTGTTCCTGATCAGTCTTATGAGGTTTATCAATTTTATTAATCTTAAAAAAAAAAAAAACAGCTTTCGGATTTGTTAATTTTCTGTTTCTGCCTTTACACTGATTTCTGCTCTTATCTTTATCTTTTTTAAAAAAGATATATTTATTAGAGAGAGAGAAGAAACATAATATGTATAAAATCTAAAAATCACCTTTAGATAGAATATTCTGTCAGATCCCATTATATAGTATGCAAAAGGATGATTTCTGACTTCAGGACAATTTTTTTTTCTTTTCTTTTCCAAATTAACAACATAATTTCAACAACAGATGATACATTCTGCAAAACTGATACACATTATATTGACCATATAGCCTACTCATTTTAGGAAAGCATCCCAACAGCTTTATGTTAAAATGTTTAAATATGTGCTTAGGACATTCACACACTACTCCTCCACAAAGTGTAAATCTTGAAAACCATGAGAAGTTTGTTGCTTCTTTCTCCTGCTTTAGACAAATTTACTCTCTTCTGAATATCCCGTGGGCTCCATTATTATGTTGGATCACTAATAATGAAAGACAAACTCTTCATTCTGAATGTCCAGACACTGAAATTCTCATTGAAATGTAACCATGTAGCAATTTCCTGATAATCTGTGTCTTCGTAGAACTTTCTTTATACTGTCATCTCCTTTCTTTGTAGATCGTCTTTTCTTGGAGTGATTTCTTACATTGATGCCAGTAAGTGTGATATGTACTTAATTAATAGTTGTTGAATGAATAAAGGAATGGGTACCTGGAACAAGATAGGGCTAAGAACTAGGGTGAGGTAGGTATGCAGGACTTCTACCTGGCTCTCAGGCTAATGCAAGCCACACCAGAGAGGTGGGAGATGCTCTGGGGCACAGAGCATCTTTGAAGAAAATGCCCACACATAAGCAAAGTTTTGCCAACAGTTCTGCATTACTCAGAGCCCCACTCCAGCCCAGGTTATGCATTCCTGATACAGGGGTTCAAACTTACCAGGGACAGCTTTAGCAATTCTAGCAAGGTCTGCCTCTTTAAGAAACTGCACAGAGCACCAACAACCTGAAAGTCGTATCTATGACCCATCCACAGTCTTCTCCATGAGTTCTTTATAAACTCCACCATTGTGGGGCTCCAGGCAGCCCTGGGAGGGGGAATAATCCTTACACTAGACTGGAAGTGGCTGCTGGGAACCTGAAAAGCCCAAAAGAGGTGGCAGACTGTTAGGGCCGATTTAATGTTAAAACCTGTTTAACTATTAGGGCCTGCTTAGCCAGAGCAACTCCATATTGCTTAGATAGCCATATTGTTGTTTACATCCACGGACTTCATTCCAGGAATAAATGCCCCTGTAGTTCCTGGTATAGTTCCGGGTATCAATTCCGGGAGTAAACGCCTTAACAATAGAAGCCACGTACCTTGGATCTGTGATTATGCCTATAAAACCAGCCTGTGAGATCGGGAGGGGGTCCCTCTCTTCGGAGGCGGCCCTGGCCGGTCAGTCTGACTTCTAATGCTTGGCATAGAATAAAGCTCTACATAACTTTCACTTTGTCTCAGTCTTGTTCCCCTGGCCGGTCAGTCTAACTTCTAATACTTGGCATAGAATAAGGCTTTGTATAACTTTTACTTTGTCTCAGTCTCGTTCCTTTGATAACAGACCCCAACACAGACTATGCCTGGTACCGTTCTGATTTGATTCATTAATTCATGCATGTATTTGATACATAGGTATGTTTTCCCCAGGCAGAGCAAGTACCAATGTCCAGAGGTGAGAGCGAGCATGTCAGGTTCCCAGAACTCCAAAAGCAGAAGTGTTGAGAGGTAGGGAAGGGAGGACAAAGAGCAGGTCGGAGAGAAAGCCTGGAGCCTGAGCTGCCATGTTAAAGAAGTCTGGCCTTATCCAGAAGACGTATATGTAGAAGAACAAAATGGTCAGATTTGCATGTTGGAAGGATCCCCATTTGCACATGAGGACTTGTAGTCTGGTAAGCCTCAGTGACCCGGTGGTCACAATTCCAAGACACTGTCTTTTCCCTGCCACTTTCCTGAGGTGGTTCACCTTGATTGGCCATCTGGCTTATCATGCCTCCTTACATCCATGCCTTTACAACAGGAGGCTCACCCAGGAGAGGACCAGACGTAGGTGGCCAGCTCTCCTCCCAGTAATTCTGGATAATCCATCACAGGGCACCCCCTTCTTGTTCCTTCTAACTGGTTATTATTCGTATTTGCCAATCAGTTCTTCCTGTTCTTGGACAGTTCCTACTTTTTTTCTGGCTTGTTTATTGGCTTACTCAGTTTCCTGTATATGCCCTTTCTTGCCTACACAGATGGAAAGAAATATAGATTCTCATTTATAGGACATTGCAAAAAGTAATGATCCCAATCCTCACTGCTTTCCTGCTGGGGTCTCTTTTGCCAGCAAATAGATGGTAGAGCAGCATTTGAATTCAGTCTCCATAATTTCTTCCCATTAGTACACTGTACTTCCTGATGTTTGTTCCTTGACTGCACTGAGCATCAGTTTTCAAGTCTGTAAAATGAGAATAACACCATTAGTCAGGTATCCTGCTATCCAGGAGGCCAGGAGCCACAACCTGCTGGGAATAGGGCTCTGGCTCCCTCTAGTGGTCAGTTTGAGCTGCGATCCTGTAGGGTGAAGGAACCCCCATGCAAAAGCTGAAGGGACAGGAAGAGGCAGTTAGAAGGCTTCTGATTTTATATGACTAACCTGTCAGAATTTCTGTTTTGAGATTCGCAGCAACAGTGCAGGTGTTCAACGAGTGTTTGGACTGTATGTATCGGAGGCTTCACACTTGAACTCTAAGTCATCTAAATCCTCCCCGTGTCCCTTGGAGATGATACTGTACAGGGAAGTCTTTCCTAAATTTCCGACCTTGGTAATGAGGGGAGAGGACATATTTGCTTACTTTACAGGCAGGATTTTCGTCTGCCAAAAATCAGTGCATTTCAGATTAGTATTTGATATTCAGTTGATAGAAACTGTGGCATCCAGAATCCACGGGTAGTCCACTCCTCACAGTGCTAACGTCTTCTCCCCAGAAGCCACTCTTCTCCCTCAGAAGAGTGTGGGGCCATGGAGGTGGAAGCTAGGGCAGTGGGGTTTCCTGAGGACCTCCCTCAGGGGTAGGGCTTGGAGAGCCTTTCTGCCTTGGAGACCTGTTCCTCCCGAAGGGCCAGTCCCTAGCCTGAGGCTCCCTCTCTGACCCGACTCTTCTCTCTAGTCCAGATGACAGAAGACGTCCACCTCCTTCTCCAGATCACAGTGATGGAGAGTCTTGGCTTTGAGTATGTCATCTTCCACAAGGACTCAGAGAAGTGTGTCTGCTTGTTCTAGCGTGGGCCCCTCCTGGAATCTGGGTGAGGCTGGAGGAACAGCTAAGCTGATAGCTCTAATGGGCTTTTGTCTTGGCAGAAGAGCAGGGAGGGGGTCCTAGGCTAGCTGGTGAGTCTGTGGCTCCTGTAAGCAGGTTCTTGGTTACTGTCACATGGGGGGACATCAACCTCATTCTACTGGCTCCCTAGAGAAGGGCGGCCCACTGGCCCTCAGTGACCCACCCCGGATAGGGCCCTTCCATGTTTAGGGATTTCTTCACGGAGTCTCAACTTCCTAAATGGCAGTGGACAGAGGGGATATTAAACACAGTAAGGGAGAAAATCATGCCTTTTCAGTGCAAGTACATGCCTGACCCTGTATAGGGAGCTTTGGTATGTAAATTGCTCACAAAAATTCTTAGAAGGACATAGTCCTTTTTCCTATCTTACAGATGAAGACACAGATGCCCCGAGTGGTTATGTGACTGAGGTCACATGGTCAGAAATGTGGGATTCAGAGTCGGGTCTCTATCGCTGCACCATTCTGTTTCCTCCAGAAACTAACCCAGGAGGGAAAGCAAGATTCAGCACAATTCAAGGGTGAGGCTGGTGGTGGGGCGAAGGGCTTCTTTGGCCATTTTGAAGAGCTCATCCCTTCTAAGCAGGTGTAGCTTGCTTCAGACAATGTTGTTGTCTTCCCCTGGCATGTGTTTTCTCTCGCTTTTCTGCTCCACCCTGAGGGAGGTAAGTCTGATCCTGGATGACAGGAGACCTTTGGCATTCTGCCTCACCAGCACCTGGCTGTGCCAAGTGAAATCCTGGGTGACTATTTCTCCCCTCCGCTGGGCCTGCGGGATTATCCACAGTGGTGCACTAGGCACCCTGACAGACACCATGTTTTTCATGATGGCATACGGCAGTGCCAGTGCAGTCCTTACAGGCACCGTGAGCATCACCTTCAAGAGGTCTGTTTCCCTGTGGCGCCTGGAAGGCTCAGTCGGTTAAGCCGCGGACTCTTGACTTCAGCTCAGGTCATGATCTCAGGGTCGTGAGATGGAGCCTTGCTTCAGGTTCATCTGGACGTAGAGCCTGCTTACGATTCTCTCCCTCTCCCTCCTTCTCCCCACCCTTACTTTCCCTTGCACTCTCTCAATTTAAAAAAAAGAGAGAGAGAGAGAGAGAGAGAGAGAGATATCTGTTTCCTTGCCTGTGCCCAAGTTAGGTGTGAGCTGCTGTGGGGTTATTCCATGTATTATGATGGAAAATAAGGGCTCATGCAGCAATCCTGATGGCAAAGAGGACATTCTACTTTTGCTTTTCTCATGGACCAATCTTAGATGTTCCTTTTTAAGCCAAGGACAAGGTAACAAGCTTGAAGATGGTTATTTGTTCAAATGTAAACGTAATCTACATAGGATGCTGATGGGTTATTTTTGGCCACCTCTGATTTAGGGAAACGCCAACCAGTGTGCTTGTAAATATCTAAGTCAGTCTACAAAAAATTACTGGGCCCCTACTGAAATGATAATTCCTTACACTGAATTCGTCTCTTACTTAAAACTGACATGCACATTACTTCATTTGATCTTTACTGTAATCCCAGGAGGTAGGTACTTTTATCTCCAATTTGAGAAATTGGGAAGCTGAGGTGAATGCCCAGATAGCAGGTGACAAAGTCAAGACTGGATGCAGGCATCACTGCCTGCTCCCAAGGGCCACTTTCCCTGCATGCTAGTGCTCTGCCTCAGTGGGCTCTCAAGGGCACACAGGGATGGGGAGGACACAGCCTCTGTCCCCCAAGGAGGGGAAACAGGTGCATTGGTCAGAGTTCTCCAGAGAAAAATGTATATATATGTATGTATATGCATATATATAAATATCATAGTAATATAGCAATCAATATAGCTATATAATAGAGTATAAATATTAATATAAATATATTAATATCTATTAATACATTAATATATAGATTAATAGTAATAATCTACTAATATCATAGTATACATTATATTATATATTATGTATTGTATATTATATGTAATAACAGTACATAATAGATAACATAAATTAATTATATATTATGTATAATATATAATAAACCATATATTTATATATTACATTATATTAATTATATAGTATTAATATATTATGAAATATTAATTATATAATTATTAATATATAATAGATCTTAGATAGATTTACTTCAGGTAATTGGCTTATGGACTTGTGACGACTGGCAAACCCGAAATCCACAGGGCAGGCCATCATGTTGGAAACTTTTGAGAAGAAGTATGGGGTGCCTGGGTGGCTCAGTGGGTTAAAGCCTCTGCCTTCAGCTCAGGTCATGATCTCAGGGTCCTGGGATGGAGTCCTCCATCGGGCTCCCTGCTCAGCGGGGAGCCTGCTTCCTCCTCTCTCTCTCTCTGCCTGCCTGCTTGTGATCTCTCTCTGTCAAATAAATACATTTTTTAAAAAATCTTAAAAAAAACAAAAAGAAAGTTTTGAGAACTAAAACTGCAGTCCTGAGGCAGAATTTCTTCGTCAGGGAAGCCTCAATTTTGTTCTTAAGGCCTTCCAGCTGATTAGGTTAGGCTCACTCAGATTATTGAAGATAATCTCCTTCGCTTACAGTGTACTGATTGTAGATGTTAATCACATCTACAAAATACCTTCCCAGCAACTCCTAGATTAGTGCTGATTGAATAACTGGGGATTGGGGCACCTGGGTGGCTCGGCTGGTTAAGCATCTGCCTTTGGATCAGGTCATGATCCCCCTCTCAACAGGGAGCCTGCTTCTCTCTCTCTTTCCCTCCCCCTGCTTTCTCTCTCTCTCTCTCACTAACAAATAAATAAAATCTTTAAAAAAATGAATAGCTGGGGGGCGCCTGGGTGGCTCAGTGGGTTGGGCCGCTGCCTTCGGCTCGGGTCTTGATCTCAGGGTCCTGGAATCGAGTCCCACATCGGGCTCTCTGCTCCGCGGGGAGCCTGCTTCTTCCTCTCTCTCCGCCTGCCTCTCTGCCTACTTGTGATCTCTGTCTGTCAAGTAAATAAAATCTTTTAAAAAAAAAATGAATAGCTGGGGATTATCACCTAGTCAAGGTGACTCATAAAACTCAGCATCTCACAAGGAATGCTAGTTTACTGATAGGGCCATTCTACCGTAGATGAAGACAGCTTGCCATGTAGGGGTAGAGCTACTTGGTAGTAGAGAACTTCTGCAGGTAGGTCCTGCTCACCACTGTGGGCATTTCAAGCTGATCAGGAGCTGGGAGAAAATATGTGCTTACGTTTGTAAACTTTTAACCAAAAGGTAATATATTTTTCCTCACTCGGAAGATGGCAGGAAAACTCGAAGAGCTTGGTCGTTGTAGAAGATAGGGAAATGGTTTGTCATAATGTGGCTTCTATGTGATGATTGAACACAAAATGTCACATGACCTGGGTTTGCTTCACAGCTGCTTCCTTTCATTGACCCTGACATCTTGGCCCTTGGAGTAGTAGAATCCCAAGACCCCCACTCTGCAGGGTCATCCCCCCCAAACCCCACCCCCCCACACACACCACAGAGTCTTCCACCCCTTTCTCAGAGACCAGCCCATGAATAGCTCTACCTCATTGCTCTCCCTCACGGTCCAGTCATCCCCAGCTCAGTGGTGAGGCTGGAGGCAAAGTCACTGGCACAGAAGGAAGAAAGGTATCCCTCTCTTGCAAAGCCTTTGAAACAGCGACAGGACCGTCATCTTTGCTGAAGCTTCTGGCAAAGCCTTTAGAATTTTTTTCCTGCTGGTTGTGCCTATCCTTGAGACCAGGCACAGAGGTGGACTTCCTCAACTGCTGAGGGCAATGTGTGCTCTTGGAGACTCTGAAGACTGATCTTTCAGACTGTGTTTGGGATCAAGGGGATGTTCAAATGGAGAGGAACTCGTATTAGTTACATGATGGAGCCCATCATAACATTCACCACTCTGGGAGCCACTAGCTGTAAAGAGGTTTCTGGAGATGGAGGGAGGGGACTGTGGCCATACCGTGTGCCTCATGTCTCCCCTCTTGACCCATCCTGGCTTCCAAAGGGCAAAAATGGACTCATTGGTTTGACAACAGTAGAGGGAATCTGGATAATTCCAGAAGCAGCTTTGGCTCCAGGCACACAGAAAGGAAAAGTCTCCCTGAGCTGGTTTCCTGGAAGTATGGGGGGCAACTCATCGATGTTCTCTTCAGGATTCCTGCCATCTTCTTCTGAACAAAGTGACACAGGTTCAAAGCCCTGTAAGGCTCATCTCCTGCCCTGGAGGGCTGGGAACCAAAGCTGCCTTGGAGCAGATTCTGTCTCTCATCCATCTCCAGTTTCTGTGCTTACTCCAGCTTTTTCCTTCTTGGATGGGGGAAACTCCTCCAGATGTCAAAAGCTTGTTGTGAATAAAACTGTAATAGGGGGTCATGCATCCAAATTGACATGTATTTCTTCCTGCATTGAAAGTGACTACAGTCACCAGGATGGGAAAGCATCATGAAACCTTAACACCCAACTCATAAAAAAAGGGCCAGATTGGGTTTGGAGGATCGAATGTGTAAGTGGGGGTAGTTAGGTCATAGAAGCAAAAATCACCTTCCACTGACTACAGACAAGTCAGGGAAGCCGTACCTGATGTTAATGACCTTGTTTCAAACTAAAGTCACATGCAGTGTTTTCACCATATATTTTTCTTTTATTTCTTAGCTCACTGCTCCAAGTTTTGCCATTAGGTAAGTATTGCTCCCAGACCCTCCCTTATCTGCTAATGGGTAATGCTTCTTTCACATGATCTCATGTTTCCACATCTCCAAGAACACAGGGGAAGGATGGGTGAGGATGAGGAACTCTGGGTTTCAGGGCTGGGAGTATGGCAGGAACAAATATAGTGGGGGAAAACCTGGCAGGCACCTACCATCCTTGGAAGACAGCCCATTTCTTCTGAGCCCAGAGCCAAGCCAATATACCTGCTGGGGCTAGGGCGGCCAGGCAGCAGGCTTTCATTGTGGGTCCCACCTCTGCCCTAAGCAGGGAGGAGCTAAGAGCAGCCTCTGAAATACACCAATCCACTGTTTCTCAAAAGTAGGAATCCTTGCCCTATGGAGAAAATGTAGCTATTCCTTTAAAAAGAAGTTTTAGGGGTGCCTGGATGGCTCAGTGGGTTAAGCCTCTGCCTTCAGTTTGGTCAGTGATCTTGGGGGCCCTGGGATCAACCGCCCCCCATTAAGCCCCGGGATCAAGCCCTGTGTTGGGCTCTCTGCTCAGCAGGGAGCCTGCTCCCCCGCCCCCTGCCTGCTTGTGACCTCTCTCTGTCAAATAAATAAATAAAATCTTTAAAAAAATAAAAATAAAAATAAATTTTAGCTTAGTCATCTACAACTGCACAAAGAAAATGAGCCTCAAGCTTAGAACAAGGGGTAGCAAAGTATTAAACAACCACCAGACAGATTTGTATATGTATTTCTTAATGTTTGTGCTTTGCTTGATCCCTTCTGGGGACAAAAAAACACTTTCTTGCCTGTTCCTTGTGCTTCAATAGCATGGGAACAAAGTCTTAAAAAACAGCATCTTACTTCCTAAATTATCCCTGACCTAGATTTCCCTGGTGGAGACCGGATACAGGAAAGTAGTGAAGCCTGTCACCATGAGAAGTTTGCGCTTTCTTCTACAGATAACCAGGGACATTGAAGGTGTGTCCCTGCGTTTTTCAACAGGTTTGTCAGGATCCCAGCAGTGATACTTTTCCACAGCTCCGCCAGACAGGAGTAATGGGAAGCTGGGAGACCATAAATGTTAATCCCAGAGCCCGGATGAGAGATAAACCATAATCTTAAACATCTAGACCAATGTGGTCTAATAGATACGTAGTGAGCCACGTGTAATTTTTAATAATCCAGTCGCCATATTGAAGACAAAGGAAAAAGGGGCGCCTGGATGGCTAAGTTGGTTAAGTGTCGGATTTCAGCTCAGGTCATGATCTCAGGGTCTTGGGATCCAGTCCTACCACTGGCTCTCTGCTCACAGGGGATTGCTTCTCCCTCCCACTCTCCCTCTGTTCTCTCTCTTTCTCAAATAAATAGAATCTTAAAAAAAATAGGTGAAATTAATTTTAATAATATATTTCACCCAAAATATCTAAAACATCACTTCAACATGTAATAACAATTATTAATAAGTTATTTTACTAGATTGCTGTAAGTCTTAGAAATGCGGTGCATGGGGGTGCCTGGGTGGCTCAGTTGGGTAAGCCTGGGATTCTCGATGTCCACTGAGGTCATAATCTCCTGTGGTGAGATAGAGCCCCGAACACCCGCTGAAGATTCCCTCTCCCCCTCTTCCTCTGCATCACTGCCATCCCCCCTCCCCGCACTTGTACACGCTCTCTCAAAAAAAAAAAAAAAAAAAAGAGAGAGGGAGAGAAGGAACAGAAAAGAAATGAGGTGTATGGATAACTTAAGAACACATGCCAATTCCTTCGCTAAATTTTAAGCGCTCAAAGGGAAATGTGGGTCTGTTAATAAAGTTGTTGAACAGAAAAATATTCCACACTGCTTCCATTTTTCATACAAATTACCTAAATTAAATACAATTTAAATTTCTGGACGTCAGGCATATGAGCCACATTTGAAGTTCAACAGGCACGGATAGCTACGGGCTACGTACCCCGCAGAGCATGTCTAGATCGCAGACACGTTCACACCTTGCACCAGACCTTGCAGCCTGAGGCAGGCCTCCAAGCTCCAGGAGAGGGGCAACAGCGGGCCCTGCAATTCTGGACATGTTCACCAGGTGGCACTAAAGAGAACACCCTCACCAGCGAGGAGTGCCCAACCCCGGAAGCGAAATCCCAAGGTTGCGCGCGGTTCCTCCGGCTTTCTCCTCCTCCGGATACACCCTTCACGATCTGGGGCCCAAAAGCGTGCAGCCGGGCAGGATGGGCGGGAGAGCAGAGCGGCGGGGTGTGCAAGGCGAGTGAAGAGCTGTGAGCAGGTCCCGGTGGGCCACGCGGAGCCACGCAGGGGCGGTAGGCGCGCAGACCCGGCGTCCGAGGGCGCGGACTGCAGAGCCCCCGCCTGCGAGCGCGTCGCCGGGCCGCTGCTGCCGCGTCGCCTTCTCCCGCGAGATCGCCAGCGCTGGGCCCGAGCTCCCACTAACGCACCCAGAGCCCGGCCTCCTCTCCAATGTTTCAGAAGTCACGGCCGGCGCTGCTGCAGCCTCAGGATGTTGGAGACAAGGTGGAGACGCTTATGGTAAACTGCGGGGAAGGGACACAGGGGTTCCGAAACCGCCGGCTCGTGGAGGGAAATTCGGGAGGTAGCCAAGGCTCGGCGGCTCTCTGGGAGCCTTTTCCGCTCCCTGGGTGTGCGCCGAATAGGTTGGGGACGTGGCGGGAGAGGGATGGATTGAAAAGAGAAGGGCGAGGGAGGAGAGGAGTTGCAGCCCCCTTGGACAGACAGGCGACGGTCTGTCTGCTGCGTTTGCGTCCGGGTAGGGTGGCGGAATTGCCCGGGCCTTGGGAGTGTCGGGGAGTGTGCCGGTGCGACCACGAGCCGCGTGCGAGCGCCTCCGGACGTAGCTTTAAGTTGGATGCCTAGAGCGACAGAGGTGGAAGGACGCTTGGGCAGGTATCTGGACCACCGCAAAGCCCCGTAGTAGCCCCAGACCGGAGAAGAGGTGGGTGCCCGAGGGAGGTGAGTCGGGACCGCACTGGGCCCCCCGGGCGGGCAGAGAGGACTGCTTCTAGGTCTCCACCTTCTAGCCTGCGAAGAATGGGGGGAGGGGCAGTAGGGGGCCGAGGCCACGCCCCTGATTCCGGATTGGCTGCGACGGTCGTGCCGCCGGGTCTCCATTGGTGGAGGCGGAGGCGGGGCTGGGCAGGCGGGTCCCGGAGGGCGGTCTGGCTGAGCGGCTGCGGGTGGGTGGAGGCGGCAAACGCAAGACATAGGCCGCGGAGCGCAGCCACTCTCCTTCTCTTCGAGGTCCCCTCCGCCAGCATGGGCGGCGCGGTGAATCGGGGTGGTTTTTTTAATCCTTTAAAAAGGCAGCGGCTGCGGCTCTACTTTCCATCTTTGAAAGCGTACTTACCTATTTCTCTTTCTGGGTCCTCCAGCTCTGGCCTGGAGACTTGATTGGATTTAGTTTTCTCAAGGAAATTAAGAATTGCTTATGGAGGGGCTCCTGGGTGGCTCAGTCGTTAAGCGTCTGCCTTCGGCTCAGGTCATGATCCCAGAGTCCTGGGATCCAGGCCCCCATCGGGCTCTCTGCTCAGAGGGAAGCCTGCTCCTCCCGCTCCCTCTCCCCCTGCTTGTGTTCCCTCTCTTGCTGTGTCTCTCTCTGTTAAACAAATCTTTAAAAAAAAAAAAAATTGCTTGTAGAAATTACTATCTATTTCAGTACTATTTACTGCCTTTGTATACTGTGTATTATTCGGTTGTTTTTGCCCTCCTCCCTCAAAACAAATTGTTACTTATCTAACTTCGGGCTATTTAGAAAAAAATCAAACATGCCTACAAAGGATGTTCCATGTGACAACATCTTAAAACTTCAAAATGAAAAGTGTAAATTCTGTTGTTTTTTTTTTTAACGATATTACCTGCTGTGTGTCGGGTTTTCTTTCTTTCTTTCTTTCTTTCTTTCTTTCTTTCATGCTTTCTTTCTTTTTTAAGTAGTAGAGGTTAGTCTGTCCAGCTGGTATATATTTAGCATCTACTCTGTGCTCATCGACCAAGAAAATTACAAAATTACAAAAGTTACAGGCTCTAGGCATTTATTCAACAAATATTTATTAAACTAATAATATGTCCAAGCATTGCACTGTGAAAATAAAGACCTAAAATAGTTCCTGCAATGAGGAAGGGTTGAATGTGTTGGAGCATGTGTGTGAAGGACCACAGCCTTAAAACGAATTCCCTGCAATATCTGTGAGAGTGTTGGGGAAGCAGCACAGAGGACTGCACAGAAGCTGTAACTACAGGTCATGCCCGCAACCTTACCAGAGCAGGAGCAAAGGGCTGAAGGGAGCCTGGGGAGATTACCCTGTTGTAGGTCTGGCCAATGGCCTCAAACCTGGGACGCAGGACACATTTCAAGAGTGCGGTGAGATCTTGAGGTGGTGTACATAGATGCCTTACCCAGTGCTGTTCCAGGAGCTCAGGAAGGTGGATTAGTAGGGTAGAGGCTGGAGGCTGCCAAGGAGGCTACTGGAACAGATGGGTGTGGGCCGACTCCGGCAACACTGAGGGGTCATTGGTACAACTGGGTCATGAAGCAGTAGGTACAGTGAGGAGTCTTATGTGTCTCCCAAACTTGCTACTGGAATATCTTGTTGAGTGGGGTAGCAGCAGGAGTGTGAATTAATCACCGGGTTTCTATTTTGGAGTGTGAGTGGGAGCTTTCTGGGGGCCTCTCAGGGACGGGGGTGCTGGGCTGAACTGGCTGTGGGTGTGGTACAGTGTGGTGCCCTGCACTGTGGGTGAGGTGGCCCTGAGGGGCTGTGGCTGGAGGAGATAAGAAGAAAAACATCTGAGGCTAAGAGAAAGGAGCAGACTCAAAAGGAGCCCAAAACCAAGAGGTGGCCAGCTGTTTGAAATGCACCGGACCAGCCAAGTAAGAGAAGGCCTAGGGCAGGAAAGGGCTCCTGGGATGGGCAGGTCCTTGGTGAGCAGAACGGGCAGCTTTAGCTGGATGGCAAGTGGTGGGGGCTGAGGGGTGACTAGCCCAGAGGGAGTGGAGGTGATGTGGCATCAGACTGGAAAGACAGGGGCTTTGAAGCTAGCTTCCAGAAGATGCCAGTGGAAGGATGAGACCAAGAAGCACAGACTCCAGGAGTATGGCTTAGCATATCCCCACTCTCCCAACCCCTTTGGGGGACTGGGAATGGCATGCTGACAGACTGGCAAGG
This sequence comes from Enhydra lutris kenyoni, assembly GCF_002288905.1. Taxonomy (NCBI): domain Eukaryota; kingdom Metazoa; phylum Chordata; class Mammalia; order Carnivora; family Mustelidae; genus Enhydra; species Enhydra lutris. Next base: position 12,275,289 of record NW_019154150.1, read on the forward strand.
TAGATACATTTTGCTTGGTTGTATGTGTTGTGTTATCACTTTTGTCACCCCTAGGTACTTTATAAGCCATTTGAACAGAGTTAGGACCTCCAATTTTTATTATGTGAATTTTTTTAGTCTTTCAAGTGGTTCCAGTTGTAATTTGAAACTTGCTCATTTGGTAGAAATGTGGAGTGATCTCTCTTCCCTGTGAAACAAAAAAACCACAAGTTATAAACATTTTAGCTCTGGGTTGGTGGCTGTACGGGTATAACTGGCAACTTCATTTTCAGTGTCTTAGGACTACAGTTGTCCGTGCATTCACGAATAATAGTGCGAGTGCCATTTAATGAGGAGAGAAGATCTTTTTGGATGGCGTTTGCCAAGTCTCTTGTTTGGAGAAGAGTGTTTTCATTTCCTGGTTGGATTTTTAAACGTGGCTTTTCACAACCATTCATGATCGAGTGTTTCTGAGGCTAGCCGTGAGGCCTCTAGCCTAGTGGGTTCAAGGAGGTACATTTAGGCTTTGCCCTTCTGGGTGGTGCCGCTAGATTAGCCAGGGTGTCCTTCCTGTCAGGCGACTGTCCTGGTTTAAGGGAGAGCCAGCAGACCCAGGGGTAAGGGGTGGCTGCTGGTCTACCCACATCTGCAATCTGCTTAGGTCCTAGTGAGATGTGTGGGTAGAAGAGAAAGGGAAAGCTTTTAAATTAAGGAAGTTCATAGATTTTACAGGAAGTGGTCCATGTTTTACGTTGAAACTGAGCTTATGGTTTCACTTCCTATGTCTCCCTCCTGTAAATATCTACAGGTCCTATAACCAAGAGAGCTTGGCAGCCAACAGTTCACACACTAGGTTCAGTTGATTTTGCTTCTGTGAAGATAAGAGATGGCCCAAAACTTTTACCCTCAGGACAGAGAGGGAGGTGTGGTTGGCGGCCTAATTCACAGGTAGACAGAGGTGGATTGCTCATTCTTAGTACTGAGGCCAGAGAGATCCCCTCTAGCCGGGTATTATGTTCTCCATGGCATTCCAGTGCTGTTAATTCCCAGGTTCACTTTAACCTTCTCTGAAGTGGGAAGATAATACAGGGCACCAGCAGGTGGTTTTCTAAGCTAACCAAATAGAGGGAAAAAAATGGTCCCAGTGTGAAGAAAGATGAGAAAACTTGGCGGCCGCAAAGTTGCTGACTCAGTGTTCTCTTGCCCTGAAGTTACATCCGGTGATCAAGGCTTTCCTGTGTGGCTCCATCAGTGGGACCTGCTCCACCCTCCTTTTCCAACCCCTGGATCTCCTCAAAACGCGCCTGCAGACTCTCCAGCCCTCAGACCATGGGTAAGGCCTGCTGCGTGCCCCCCTCACCATTTCTCTGAGGAATGGTTCCAACAACTCCTCTCAGACACAGGAACATCTCAACTGTTAAGTCAACTGCCATTGTGTTGGATGCTTCAGGAGAAACATGGGCCATGCCCAACTTTGATTTGACATTTCCTGTTAATGAAATGGGGTCCTTCCCTGGGGGCATCATCCTGTGATCTGCCTTGGTGACATTTGCATTTTATTGTGCTAGCCTGTAGTGTTGTAACTGTGCTGTCCGGTACGAGTAGTGTGGGTGGTTTTCTGGAAATAATGTATGCATTAAGTGTCTCTTCTGTGCCTGACATTGGGCTCAGCACTGTGGGAAGTATACCAAATGCGTGTAACATGGGAGGTCATCCCGTTGCTTGAGGTGTGAATCAACAGATAAACACGTATGTGCCAAATCATGAATAACCCCCCAAAGAGTTATTCCAAGATGTGTTGTAGAGATTCTTGAGTGCTCTTAGCGAAGAAGTCATACCAAGAAGTCTTTGGATGGGAAGTTCTTTTATGAGGACGAGGTCTAAGTGATTTTTTTTTTCTTCCCTACCTCCATTTTGTCTGCCTTTAGATCTGGTCGTGTTGGGATGCTGGCTCTGCTCTTGAAGGTGGTTCGCACGGAGAGTATTCTGGGCCTTTGGAAAGGGATGTCCCCTGTAAGCTGCCTTTTGGGTCTTCTCTTGCACCCTCTGCTGTCATAGCTATCTCTTTGTCATGCACCTTCCATATCCCCTCTTGGAAGGATAGGTCAGCGCCAGAAGCAGTGGGAGGACTTGTGTGGTCTTCTCCCTGTCACATGATGCTGCTCGCTCCTATCAGAGGGCTGGGGAAATATCTTTATGCCCTAGATACAGCTTGTTGGAGCAGTAGCAGGTCTAGAGTAGATGCAGTGAGTGCCCTCAGCTGCCAGCATACCCTTTCCTTGCCCTTCGTACAAGCAGGCCACATCTGCATTTCTTTACCTGCAGGTAAATTTGCTGGGAGTACCAGGGCACAAATGCCCACCCCAGCCCAGTGGAAGATGATAGTTGATGTTTAAAAACCTCACTCACCCTCCTCAACTGGAGGGTGAACTCTGAGGTGCCTACACCGATTCCCAGAGTTCCCCCCAAAGAGATTACGTTTACCAGGGCAGTAATGCATCAGGCAGCCTGCCCTTCATGGCTGCCTTCTCTCCTCACTTCCCCATTCTCTTATTGCTGTTCCCTACATACCTTCAATCAACTACTTGCATGCAAATCTCCGTCTTTTGGGAAAACCCAACTAGGACAGTATCTCACAGTGTCCATCTGGGCTTGCTTTCCTCCCTCTGCCCTGTTGCACAGTCCATTGTGAGGTGTGTCCCTGGCATTGGCATCTACTTTGGCACTCTCTACTCCTTGAAGCAGTACTTCCTGCGAGGCCATCCCCCCACAGCGCTGGAGTCAGTCATCCTGGGAGTGGGCTCTCGCTCGGTTGCAGGACTCTGCATGTCACCCATCACTGTGGTGAAGACACGTTACGAGGTGAGTCCAACTGCTTTCAGCCTTCGGGGTGGATAAACAGAGGCATTGGGCTTTCGTCAAGTGGTCACCGATGTCAGCTCCAGATTTAGAATCTAAAATCGAGGCCACTGTGGTCAGAGAATAAAAGCCTGGCATTGTCATGTACCCCGAAGTCAGGTGGGTTCGTTGCTCAAACCCAGGGCTACCGCACCAGCCACTGATCCTGTGCTTCCTTGCAGAGTGGGAAGTATGGCTATGAGAGCATCTGTGCAGCCCTGAGGAGCATCTATCGCACTGAGGGGCACCGGGGACTTTTCAGCGGCTTGACGGCAACACTCCTTCGTGACGCACCCTTTTCTGGAATCTACCTGATGTTCTACAACCAGACCAAAAACATCATGACCCATGGTATGGACGAAGGAAGGTGTGGTGGGGGAGGGGAGAGATATCTCCAAGACCTCATATCTTCGCAGCTTTCTCTGCGATTGGAGACTGTTTATTGTTCTTAGCAGAGTTTTAGGAACGGAGCCATTTCTGCCTCACGTCAAGCATGGGGCCAGATGCTAGGACCCAGTGGTGGTCATGAAAGACTTGGCCCCCTGCCTGTATGAATTTATGGACTATTACGGCAGAGTACTGGTAGTACTGTCGTTCTTGAGTGGGTGGGGGGGATAAAGCATGTTTTACAGAAATCCTGCAGTGATACCTGGCAGATTTGCCCTATCTTTAGATTGCTGGGCCCTGCATGAGGGCCTCCTACATCAGGAACTTTGGGGTAAGACCTGGGAGCCGGTATTTCTCAAGAAGCACGTGATCTGATTCTTATCAGAAAAGTTTGGTGAGGTTAGTGGGGTTAGCACCTCCCCTTGCCGTGTTCCCAGGTAAAGTGGATTTGAGCCCTCTGGAGAGCAAGGTGCCTGACCTCAGGCATTCTGGCAGACCCACGCTGCCAGGAAGCTCTTGTTGGTCACAACGGGCACACTCGGTATGCTGTGAGCATACACCCAAGCACGGCCAGGTTCTGATAGAAGCACGTCCTGTGGAATGAACCTGCATTCCATACGGTGTCTCCAGAGAACTTGAGCAAGGAAATGCAACCCAGGTCTGTAAAGTGGGAAAACCGGCATGCCCCCATCATGACAATGGTAATCAGTGGAGTTGGAGTGCTTTAGGAGTTCGATTCTCTCCTGTAGGCACCAGGAGGCGTGACACTGCAGGTCACAGCCTTATGTGGCTCAGAAAGTTAGGGCAGTAAGGGAGCTTGGTGTACATTTTTTACTTCTCTTTATGTATAATTGTTTTTTGCAATCCATTTACGATTGCAAAGGTTGAGATTAGGCAAAAGTTAAGATTAAAGTTGCAGGAGTGATGCCCCTTTACCCTTAAATACCTCCAATTGTGTTTCCTAACAACAAAGATATTCTCATATAATCTGTCTCTTTTATCTCTCGGACAAGATGGCGTCTCCACTGAAAACTCATTTTTTCTTTTGTAATTTGGAAGCATCTGTGGGCACTGGAGGGGGCGGGGGGGGGATACTTTGAATCTGCATAAATCTACATAAAACATTCTGTTCCTTTCACCCCAGTGTTTGAGCCTCAGTCTGTGATTCTTGCCCAAATCAATTATGATGGCGATGGTTGTAAAAAAGGGCAAATTTTAATTCCATGACTCCCATCTACATTTAGTTATACCTTTAAATGTTTACTTCTTAACCCCATTTTGAATCTAGACCCTTCTGAATTTGGGGAAGAATTCGTGGGCAACTTGGTATTGATATTTATGTGAGAGTCATTTGTAACTGAATGTTGCTTTTGTCATGTTTCAGACCAGTTGGATGGAGTCCTTATTCCCGCTGTAAATTTCAGCTGTGGGATCTTTGCTGGCATTCTGGCCTCCCTGGTGACTCAGCCTGCGGATGTTATCAAAACCCACATGCAGCTCTCCCCAGTGAAATTTCGGTGGATTGGCCAGGCAGTGACACTCATTTTTAAAGTAAGGCTACGGAGTAAATATTGCTTCTTACTGTGGTTAAGGCTTGCTCTCTCTCTCTCTCTCTCTCTCTCTCTCTCTCTCTCTCTCGAATGGAAGCCGGTGTCCTTTACATATTAAAATCAGCTGGGGTGCTTTAAAAAGTCCCCACCCCCAGGTCACAACCTGGGCTGCTTCCATCTGAATCTCTGAAGGTGGGTGAAGCCCAGATCAGTAGCTAAGTTCCCCAGCAATTCCAGAGTGTTGCAAAGGTTGAGAATCACTGCTAAAAACCTAGGTTGGCTGTGGGTTGGGTTTTTTTTTTTTTTTGGGGGGGGGGTTGGTGGTGGGTGGGGGAAACTGACTACCTTAGGAGACCTGTGATGATAGTTAAAGTTGGCAGATTTCTGGACTCCACCCCCGCCCACCAGGTCAGGGAATCTGGGAGGGCCTCATCCCCTGATGATCAAGGACCTAGGAGGGAATTCAAGTCAGAAAAAGATGACAGGGACACCTGGGTGGCTCAGTCGTTGGGCGTCTGCCTTGAGTTCAGGTCATGATTCCAGGATCCTGGGATTGAGCCCTGCATGAGGCTCCTTGCTCAGCGGGAAGCCTGCTTCTCCCTCTTCCACTCCCCCTGTTTGTGTTCCCTCTCTCACTGTGTCTCTCTCTGTCAAATAAATAAATACAATCTTAAAAAAAAAAACAAAACAAAGAAATGACAAATACATCATTTGGTCTCTAGGAATTTGCTCTAACACAAATGGACAAAAGGTATTGTTGAAGATAAAAAGTATAGGAGACATAAGGTACACTTTCTGAAGCACCATTTAAAAGCCACAGAGTTGGTCCTTTGGCAGCATGTACTGTTACCACACACCAAATATTCTTGCTCAAGCTAAGTTTTTATGTTTTTCTGTACGTCTCATTTTTTCTGTGTAGCAGAGGAAAGAATGTGAGCATAGGCATCCTGTATCTGTCTCGCCCTAGATGTAGACAAATATTTGTCAATCGGATCATATTCCTCACCCTGCTTGGGTTGCCTGCTCTTTTATTCTCTATACCTAAAAGCCTAAACTTTGAGAATAATATTCTTCAGTATGTATAAAATGGCAGGAATGATAATGATAGAAATGAATCCGTCCAGATTATGAGGAGGAGGTGTTTCGTCTTTAATGCTTATGTAGGAATGTCAAGAGCATACAGTGAGTTATGCAAAAATGCTCCCTCCAGACAGACAGATTGCCAAAAAGACATGTTTTCCTCCAGCCTGAAGCCAGGTCCCAGGGCTTGGCATGCAGACCATGGCTTGGATCTCGCTTGCTAGTTGGGGCTTGGTGCGTATGGGAGCTGCACAAGCTATCCAGCTGTATACAGCCACCCTGTAGAAAGATTTGCAGCTGAGAAATAAATTCTCTTGCATAAAGCAAGCCTAAAAAGAGAAAGTTTAGCAAAAATTATGCAAAAAAAAATTTTTTTTTAGTTCATCGTCTCCTTGGATCCATTATTCATAGTTTTGGCATTATCAATGAAAATCCTAAAACTGAGGCTCACCAATGGGGTAACAGGGACCCTCAGTCTCACACTAGGTGTGTTCCTCATGTTGCTGCTCTGCTTCCGGAATGCTGACGTTCGTTTTCCTCGTAGGATTATGGTCTCCGTGGCTTCTTCCAAGGCAGCGTCCCGAGGGCCCTCCGCAGAGCTCTGATGGCAGCGATGGCGTGGACCGTGTATGAGGAGATGATGGCCAAGATGGGCCTGAAGTCCTGACTGAGAGGGACTGGGTAAAGACGGGCTATGTTGCCCTCCCTGGCTCTTACCGGGGGCTGCTTCGTCTCACTGGCCTGGAGTAAGATGAAGTCTAATCTGGAAAGCCAGTCAGATGTGTCCCCTTCTGTTACCCAGTTTCAGTAGAAAATAGGTGGGCCTGACTCAAGCCTTCAGAATATCCCAGAAGAGGAGTTACTGATGCCGACAGCACACTGGGAAGTTCAGAGAAGGGCTTGCCCCTGTTGCCAGGTTACTCGAAAAGGCCTTTCTGGAAAGAGCTCTGTCAGGTGGCTCTGCTTCAGCCACCCAACGTATGCCAGGCTGCCTGTTTGGATCTGTTCTTGGGCAAGGCATTGCACGGCCAGAGGAGCTGTGACTGTGAAGAGCTCCAGCAGCGGGGAAGCCGGGTCTGTGGAGAGAGGGGTTCTTGTTATCAGGCTTTTGTCTGTGTCTGGAATGCTGGTGGGATGAGGAAGAAAAGATGTCATTACTTAATTGGTCACTAATCACCTTCTCAGAGGCTCTGAAGAAGTGGGGAGAGTGGCTTCTTAGCCTGAAGTGTCCAGATAACGAATTTTGGTCTTGGCCTCTGCACTGTTTCAATTCTAAATTGTTCTGGCATTTTTCTGCAGCTAATGTTCGCATAAATAAAGTGAAGCACTTTATCATTGGAAACTGTTTGGAAAACCTAAATAGTGTCCTTCCTGTGTTCTAAAATAACCCAGTTGTCTGAGGTGGCTGGCTCTTGACCCATATAAGTCCTAAACTCTAAACATTTATTTTATTTTGTTATGTATTTATTTATTTTTTTAAAAGATTTTATTTATTTTTTTGACAGGCAGAGACACAGCGAGAGAGAGAGCATAAGCAGGGGGAGTGGGAGAGGGAGAAGCACGCTGCCTGCTGAGCAGGGAGCCCGATGTGAGGCTCATCCCAGGACCTTGGGATCGTGACCTGAGCTGAAGGCAGATGCCTAATGACTGAGCCACCCAGGTGCCCCTAAATATTTTTTCAGACAGCTTTATTTCACACATTGTACAATTCACTCATTTCAAATAAGCCATTCAGTGATTTTTAGTAACTTACTGGGTGAGGCAACCATCACTATGAACCAGTTTTAGGGCACATTAATCCCCCAAGAAGATCTCAGATTTACAATTAATCCTCATTCTGAGTCCCAACTCTTGGCAACCATCGATCTGCTTTCTGTCTATAATCTGCCTTTACTGTACACTTCATGTAGTCATACAATTTGTAGCCTCTTGTATCTGGCTTCTTTCACTTAGCATAATGTTTCTGAGGTTTCTCCACATGGCATGTTCAACACCAATTTTTTTTTTTGTTTTGTTTATGGCCAAATAATACTGTGTGTCCATATGAGATTTTATTTATCCATTCATCAGTTGATTATTTGAATGGTTTCCACTCAGGGGCTCTTATGAATAATGCCACTTTGAATGTTCCTGTGCTGGTGTTTGTGTGGACCTATGTTTTCATTTCTCTTGCGTAAATAGATGCCCAGGAGTGGAGCTACCAGATCACATGGTAACTGTCGAACCATTTGAGAAACGACCAGACTCCGTACCATTCTACATTCCCACACCCACAGTGCAGAAGGGTTCAGGTTTCCCCACATCTTCCTCAACACTTGTTATTGTTTTGTTTATTATACCCACACTCGGGGGTTCCCAGGTGTTTCTGTCAACTTTCAAACTTAGGAAAGAGCCATTACATTATCCAAACAGCAGGAAGGGGAATTTTGGTCTCCGGGTTAAGAATATGGGCTGTGATCTAGGTGGTTCTAGAAGGAAAGCCTGGTTCTCTACTTATTTAGACATAGTTGCAATTGTTCCTGGAAAGTGGGCATACTAATGGTGAGGGTAAAAGGAGCAGATGTTTCTGGTACCCTGGCTTAGTTTCCTAGGGCTGCCACAACAAATTCCCACAAATTAGGTAGCTTCTAGCAGAAATGTATTCTCTGTTCTGGAGTCTATGGGTCTGAAATCAAAGTGTTAGCAGGGACGTATGTTCTCTGAAGGCTATAGGGGAGGATAGCTCTGGTCTCTCCAGGATTCTGGTGGTTGCTGGCAATTCTTGGCACTCATCATTCCAACCTGGCTCTCTCTGTCTCCACAAAGCCACCTGTGTGTCTGTCTCTGTGTCCAAATTTCAAGGACATCGGTAATTGGATTACAGCCCACCCTCCTCTAGAATGTCTTAACCTGATTTCATCTACAAAGATGTACCCTATTTCCAAATAAGGTCACATTCTTAGGCACTAAGGTGGGGGGGTTAGGACTCCCAGCATACTCTTTGGGAGCACACACACTAAGTTTAATTGTAAGTTTAAGTTTACACTTTAGGGTTTAGGTTAAAGTGTCCTATTCAAAATAGAGCAGTATAGGAGAGGACAGATAGGATCCTAAGCACAGAATCCCCCTGGGCCTTGATGATCTGTGTGTGTGAGGCCCTGTGCCAAGGAAAGTAGGAGATCAGGTAAGACTGGAAATGTGTGCTGGTTTGGGAATGGAGGGAAGGCCAGTCACCATGGTTGTAGTAGCTGCCTCCTAAGAACTGGGTCCTTGGCAGGTTGGGGCAGAGAGGAGACCCAGAGGTATAGAATTCACTCCAGTTTGCTCACTTTATACTTGACTGGTGAATTTCAGTCACAAGGGTCACCGATTGTGTTCATTACGATGTGGTCTTAGAATACAGGTATGGTTCAGTGGGGTAGGGTCCTGAGCCGATGACCAAGAAAGAATTCTTGAGATGTCTTTGGTGCAAAATGGGGTTATTAAAGCACAGGGACAGGACCTATGGGCAGAAAGAGCTGCTGCCCTGGGATATAAGGGGTGGCAGATTATATTCTATGGGGTTGGGGGAGGTAAGGAAAAGGGAGGTCTCAAAAGGATTTTCATATATTAAAGTAGACTCACAGCATACCAGAGGCCTTGCCATTGTCAAGGTTGTTTTTCCTTCTAAACTGGCATTAACAATGAGATAGTTGGGAGCTCTCTGGAGGAACGTTACACTTTTCCTATTTGAAGTATCTGTCAATGGGCTACAGGCTATAAGGACATTTAATTTTATCTACATTTCCTTCTGGAAGGTAGGTTATTGATAGAAATGCTATCTTATAAAATGCTAAGACATTTGTAAATTGAGGGAGACTCCTGTCTTGCAGGGTATAAGTTAACTATTTGTTTTTCCTTTCCTCAGCTTTAGGGTAGTCAGGAGTGCCTGAGAAATGTCACGTAAATCCCATCTGGGGGAGAGGGAAGTTGTTGGGTGTCAGCTTCTGCTGCTTCCACAGCTTGCCTTCTCTTCCCTCATCAATTAGAATGTTCTTTTGGGGCAAAAAAAAAAAAAAAAAAAAAAAGATTTGGAGAAACAGCCTCATTTCCTCTACATGTGGAATAAAACTGGAATTTGCCCTTTTTAACCCTGATTCCAGAGGCAAGTGGCCCTGGATATCTCCATATCCCAGGCCCCAAGAATTTGTTTTTCCTCTTCTGTAGTCTGTCACAGCTATTAAAGTTTGTGAGTTTCAGCCGGCTGGAAACAGTGCCCAGTGCCTTTCAAAAACTGATTTGTTCTTGTCTGCCTCAGACTTAAGGCAAATTATTTAGAGCAGAGCTTTGTGGAAGGAAATGCTCATCTGACCACTACAGATAAGGCCTGGTAAGGCATGGGCCAGAAAAGGACAGAAGCAAAGCTTTCAAGCTCTTGTTACATTCAGTTTCCAGAAATATATTACAAAATATTTCTGTCACAAAGAGTAGAGCAAATGGTACCTTGTCCCTTTATTCCCATCACCGAGAGGATTATCAGGATCTTGCTCCCCTTTGTCTTCCTACTCTCCCCTTTACAAAGTCTTAAAAAGCAGATTCCAGGGGCGCCTGGGTGGCTCAGTGGGTTAAAGCCTCTGCCTTCGGCTCAGGTCATGATCCCAGGGTCCTGGGATCGAGCCCCGCATCAGGCTCTCTGCTCCTCAGGGAGCCTGCTTCCTCCTCTCTCTCTGCCTGCCTCTCTGCCTACTTCTGATCTCTCTCTGTGTCAAATAAATAAAATCTTTAAAAACAAAAAGCCTCAGCCTTCAGCTCAGGTTATGATCTCAGGGCCCTGGGATCGAGCCCTGCATCTAGCTTTCTGCTTAGCAGGGAGCCTGCTTCTCTCTCTCTGCCTGCCTCTCTGCCTACTTGTGATCTCTGTCAAATAAATAAATAAAATCTTCAAAAAAAAAAAAGCAGATTCCAGACACAGACATCACACCATTTCACCCTTCCATAGTTCATCTCTAAAAAATAACGAACATTTTTCTTACGTAACTACATTATTATCCCACCCGGAAAACGTTAACAAATCTGTTGCATATCATCCAATACCCAGCCCATAGTCACGTTTCAAAATGTCTCAAAATGGATTTTTTTAGGGGAGCCTGGCTGGCTCCGTCTGTGGAGCAAACCCACTAGATCTTAGGGTTGTGAGTTGGAGCCCCACATTCAGTGTAGATGTAGGGGATACAAAGGCAGAAGGAACTGTAGATAAGATTAAGTGTCCTTGGGGCACCTGGGTGGCTTAGTGGGTTAAGCCTCTGCCTTTGGCTCAGGTCATGATCCCAAGGTCCTGGGATCAAGCCTGGAATGGGGCTCTCTGCTCGGCAGGGAACCTGCTTCCCTCCAACCCCCACTACCTACTTGTGATCTCTGTAAAATAAATAAATAAAATAAAAAAAAAAAAGTGTCCTTAAAAGCTGCAGCCCATTGACAGATACTTGAGGCAGGCAGAGTATAAAGTTCCTCCAGGAAGCTCCCACCTCTTAATGTCAATGCCTTGCTAGATGAAAAGCAACCTTAGTTTGACAATAGCAAGGTCTCAGGTTTCCAGAGATTCTTCTTTAGCATATGAAAATCCTTTTGGAACTCCCCGGAGCTCGATCTCCCTCAGCCTCAAAGTAGGTCATCAGTTGCTGTTCACAATCCTGGGGCAGCAGCAGCCCTAGTACTTTATGTACTTTCTGCCCTTGAGTCCATCCTCATGCTTTAATAAAATCACCTTTTTGCACCAAAGACGTCTCAAGAATTCTTTCCTGGCCCTTGACTCTGGACCTCACCAGTATTCCAAAACTACATTATAGAGATTATTTAAAAATAAAATCTTAGAGGTGGCTCACTTGCTTAAGCCTCTGACCCTTGGTTTGGGCTCAGGTCATGATCTCAGGGCTGTGGGATGAAAACACCATGGGTTCCTGCGCAGCCGGGAGTCTGTTTGAAGAGTCTCTCCTGCCCCTCCCCCAACCTGTGTGGGCAGACTCACTCTCATATATTTTTTTAAATATTAAATCTTGAAAAGAAAGGAAAACTATTTTTTTAAAGATTTTTTTTTTTATTTATTTGACAGATCACAAGTAGGCAGAGAAGAGGCAGGCAGAGAGAGACAGGAGGAGGAGGCAGGCTCCCTGCTGAGCAGAGAGCTCGATGGGGTACTCGATCCCAGGACCCTGAGATCATGACCTGAGCCGAAGGCAGAGGCTTTAACCACTGAGCCACCCAGGCGCCCCGGAAAACTATTTTTTTTTTTTACAGTTGGTGAACTGGAATTAGGATGCAGACAAGGTCCTCAGATTCCTTCACCAGATCTCCCACAGGGTTAAGTAATTTTGAGTTCTTGAGGGCCTTATCAAATCAGAGAACCTAATGGCAGTGACAGCAATGGGCAGTTGCCAAGCCGAGATCTGCTCCCCAAAGCAGTGTCCCTTCCATGCCCCCCAGGCTGAGCACTGTGCATTTCCAACTTCTTGTTGACTTCAAATTCTCGTCTCAATTTTTTCACCACTCCATCTCCAAAATAAGCTGGCTGAATGCAGTAGTCTCTAGGTGTTATTTTAGCGTCCAAGGTCTTCCCAGTGGTTCTTCCAAGTGGGAGCCAGTGGATTAAATAGCTGATAAACACTCTGGATCTAAGATCAGTGGTTCTCAAAGGAGGCTGCACATTGGAATCAACTGAAGAGCTTTAAAAGCCGCTGATGTCTGGGTCTGCCACCCGGAAATTCGAATGTAATCAAGCTAGGTTGTGGCCTGGGCACGAGTAGTTTTAAAAGTCACCCAGGTGACCCTAACGCGCAGCCGTGGAAGAGAGCCACCGAGGAGCCCACCTGACTTTTCCTAAACCAGCTCCAAGGGTTAACCCGGAGCTGGCGGGCGGGGGCGGGGCCTCGAGAGCGGGGCGGGGCGGGAGAGGAAACACCTCCGGAGAGTCCCGGTCACCGCGGCCAGTGCGCTTGGCTGTTGCAGAAACGAGCGGAAACGCCTCAGTTTTACAAAACAAAGCGAAGAAGCGGGAGGCGTGCGCGGTCTGGGTGCTGACCTCGGCGGTGGGTCCCTCCGGTCCGGGCGTTTCGGCACCTTTGGGTGGCGATGGAGAGAGGCCTGGAGAGCTGCCGGCGCTCGGAGTCCAACGGTCTCCGGGCGCCTCCGATCACCGCGGCCGTGGACCTGCAGAGCCGCGTGCGGGAGACCCTGGACCTGCTGTCCCCGCAGGAGCTGAGCAACTTCCGCATCTTCCTCAAGTCTGTGGACGAGGAGCCGCGCGTGACCCCCTTGCGGCTGGAGCTGGCGGGCAACAGCAAGGAAAGGCTGGCGGATCTCCTGGTCCAGCACTACTGCGAGCCCGCCTCCGCGTCGCGCGTCCTCATCAAGGTGCTGCACCAGCTACGCCGAGCCGACCTGCTCCGCCGCTGGCAGGGCGCCGGGGCTGCAGACGACCGGGGTGAGTTGGGGGCGGCCAGGTACCCGGGCTGCGGGCGGGGCCTGGTGAGCCGGGGGTACTGGGGCGGGGGGGGGCCGGGCCCGCGTAAGCGCGGGGTTTGGCGCGGCTGCCCCAGGGGTTCCGGGCTTGGCTTGGGGGCGGGACGCCCAGTTTGACTGGGGTGCAGAGCGAAGAGCGGGCGGGCGCCCTGGGACCCAGTGACGCGCGGCGGGAAGTGGGAGCCGAGGGGTGGGGGGCGGGGGGCGAAGGGGCAAGCAGCCCCGAGAGTAGCAGTTCCCGAGCGCGGAATCCGAATGACCCGTCGAAGAGCAGCCATCAGGATCTACCAGCACATTTTGGGGTGAACTCAGAGATCAGATCGACTCAGCAGGACTGAGATGCTTTGTTAACATGTACCTTCAAGAGATGATGATGTGGGAGGTTTCCAAATGATGCAGCGAGAAGCGCGGTATTGGAATTCCCGCTGTCGCATCTCCAGGGGATGTGTGGGGCGGAGGGCTCCTGTTCTTGCACACCATGGGACTATTTGCCATTAATCCAGGAAGATGTGTTTTATGGTCAAGAAATGCAGTATGTAACAGGTTAAGGGAGGGGCTCCGCCCCTCCAGATTTAATAAACATATGCACACTTAAGTGCGTGTGAGACAGAGAAAGCAGCACTTACATGGGAGCCATCGAAGTAGACACTAAAATACACCGTGGGTGACTGCCGTTAGCGTGCTTACGATCTGACTGAGCTTTGAGGTGTGTTACCGTTGCTGGTGTTGTTTATATTTGTAATGAGCGGATCACAATGGTAATGGCTCGCCGAACACCACCGTGGCGTGTAGGCAGCCTGCCCGCCCGGAGGAGGCTTGGCTCTCCCTGCTTTTCGTCACCTGTACCAGCCCCATCACACGAGCACTTCAGGTGTTCTCAGCTCTTTAGGCTTTGAGTCTCTCTTACTGTTGGCAAAGTGGGTTTTTTGTTTTTTTGTTTTTTTTCCAGAATCATCCAGACTACACAAGATTATGGCTGTCCACTGTTGGATGCACCCAATAAATATTTGAATTAAATGCTAAGAGATTATGTTAAATTAAAAAAACAACAACAACTAGTTCCCTTTATTATGTCTTGCTCTCCTCTTCAGGAAGTACAAGTGTAGTAATGTCAAGCAATTACACCTTGTCCTTTTTATTGCTGTCTTTCTGCCCTTGCACCTAACTGGGTCTAAGGGAGGTCTTTTTTAAGTTTCTAGCCTTGTATGGGTTTGAAAGAGGGTGTGTTCATAATCCAAGGAACCTGTTCTAAAATGAGATTGAAGCCTGCTGGACCTGAAAGCCTAAGAGACAACAGAATTCCCTGGGAAGAGCTTCCTGTAAACAGGAATGACAGTGGATTGATTGAAAAGGGGAAAAAAAAATGTGGAAAAAATAATGCAGTAATGCCCTTTTTCTGTTTTATTCTCTTTCCATGAAAATTCATTCAGAGATTCCAAGAAAGATTCTAAAGAGAAGCTATGATTGTGTGGATGGCGAACTGGTAAATATTTTTGCTCTTACTCCAACACTACACACTGGTTAGGAATGAGGGTACTTAGCCACTTTAGCTGACATTGGAATATTTTTTATGCTGCTCTTGTTGGTTAAAGGAAACTATCTGTATGGTTGTCTCAGGTGGTCAAATCTCACTGCTTTCTGTTATGATTGTGAAAGATAAACACGAGCCATTTAAAACCGCTGTGCCTGCATTAGCCAAACAAGGTAGGCACTGCTGTTATTTCTGTTTTATAAGTCAGGAAAAATGAGGCACTGGAGGTTCGAGGATAACAGGCTGTGTGGCCTTGGATGGATGGCTATTTAAATTGCTGATTGTAGGGTTTGTTTGCTTGTTTTAAGTTTTATGATGTAAAATTTCAGCAAATACTAAAATAGAATAGAAAGACAAATCTCTCAAACTCCAGCCCAATATATTTATGACCTTGCTTCAGCAAATTAGTAACTTAGAGCCAATCTTGTTTTGCCTGGTTCCCGGCCCCATTATTTTAAAGCAAATCCAGATAACCTATCACATTCATCTACAGATACCTTAGTATGAACCTCTAAATCTTTAGTATGAGAAAGAGGTTGTTCAAAACAACCTCAGTACCATTATTCTACCTAAAAACAACTTCCTTAGTGTGTGCAAAGATGTGGTTGGAATTCAGATTTCATTGATTGGGTCCTGTCTTTTGCAGGTGTTTTTTTTTTGTTTAGTTTTGTTTTTTAAAATTTTTATTTATTTTTTAAATTTCTTTCCAGTGTTCTAGAATTCAGATGTGTTGTTTGAATCAGGATGCGGACTCATACAAAGTCAACACAATTATTATAGCCTATTGCTTTGGTGTCTTAAGGCTCTTAACTTAGGATACTTCTCCCTTCTTTAACCTTTTTTCTTATTGTTTACTTATTGAAGAAACCAGGTTGTCTGTAGAATGTCCCCTATTCTGGATTTGGATGACTACAGCCCTGTGTGGTCATTTACTCTACTCCTCTGTCTGCCATGTTTCCTTAAACGGATAGTGATAACTATACATAGGCATTTAACATTGAGATTGGCCTATTAGTCCTAGTGCAAGGAAGATATTTGAAAAAAGGATAAGTCTAGTCACGCCTCCCCCCACCCTCCTTCCGTGACTAATAAGAGACAATCCCTGTTGCAGCTCTGATCTGAACTGGGAAACCTCACCATTGATCCTAAAAGAAACTCATTATTTCATATCTGTGATGTGTTTGGATTTCTGAGTTTCATTTGGTTTAAATATTTTTGGCTTTCTTGGAAAATAGGACTATTATGACTTGAGAGGCAAGCGGAAGGCTTTCCTCATGTGTGTGGAGAAGAACAGACCTGGGGCTCACCGGGACATCTGTCTGATGGAGGAGTGGCTTGGCCAGTGCCGGTTTGAGCATACACAGTGCATCGATCCTAACAAAATGGTAAAATTAAAAACAAAAATGAAAAAAATGTAACTTGGATCTTATAATTTTCCTTTATTTTATTTTATTTATTTATTTTTTTTAAAGATTTTATTTCTTTGACAGAGAGAGCTCACAAGTAGACAGAGAGGCAGGCAGAGAGAGAGGGAGGGAAGCAGGCTCCCTGCTGAGCAGAGAGCCCGATGCTGGACTCGATCCCAGGACCCTGAGATCACGACCTGAGCCGAAGGCAGCGGCCTAACCCACTGAGCCACGCAGGCTCAATTTTATTTTTTAAAATTGGGTTTTGGAGGGGCACCTGGGTGGCTTAGTCAGTTAAGCATCTGACTCTTGGTTTCCACTCAGGGTCCTGCGTCTGACTCCATGCTCAGTGGGGGAGTCTACTTTAGGATTTCTCTCCCTCTCTCACTGCCTCTCCCTCTGCTCATGTTCTCTCTCTCTCAGATAAATAAATAAATCTTAAAAAAATAAAAATACTGGGTTTTAATTCCTGGCAAGAACCAGGACTTGCTGAGCAATCCCATGAAAGTCTTCATAAACTTCCTGATGCTTTTGTAATCTTAAGTGTGTGATACCCTGCCTCCACTTCCAGTCAAGCAGGGACCTCTTGGGCTCCAATCTTGGCTAGGGCTACGCAGTTGAAGAGGGAAGGGGACCCAAGAAGGCATTCTAAGCAAGATGGGCAAGGAGGCCCAAAGATAGGGCATGAGTCTGGAGTAGGCAATTTCCAGAGCCTTTGGGAGCAGGAAAGACCTAGAAACCCCTTTGAGAGTCACCAGGAGGCTGGTTTCTTGCATTCCAGCAGTGTGGGTCCTTGCGGGATTCACTTAGAACCTGGAAGAGGTGTAGAGAGGGAGTTGATAGCCCTGGGAGGAATTGCATTGTGACCTAACTAGATGATACTGAAAATATAATGTGGAAGAGCCGTGGTGGGAACTTTTGAACCCTAGGTTAGTCTTGACCTAGACCTAGCCTTTTTTAGGGGTAGTAACATAGGAAAGCCCTTCCTAGATCCCAGGAGTCCCTGCTAATGAATGTTAAGGAACAGCGTAGCAGGGTCTTTGGATTCCACGTAGATTGCCTGAGCGGGAATCCTGTCTCTTCCTAGTTCTCTTAAATCTGGTTCTCATGGGGCGGGCCTGATTTGTCCCCCTCGTTTGGCCATGTGTAGAGACATTTCTGGTTGTCTCACCTGGAAGGTACTGCTGGACTCTAGTGGGGGAAGAGCCCCCTCAGCAAAGGATTTTCTGGCTCCAAATGTCCATAGTGCCATAGTTTTCAGCAGCCCTGCCAGAAATTGACTACTTTTCTCTCCCGGAATCGGGGTTGATGAGAATGACTTGTTTTGGAGGGCTGTGGTGATAATGAATGAGCTCCTGTGTCAAAATGCCCAGAAGAGCCAAGTGCCCAGTAAGCTTTGATTTTATCATAATTTCAGAGGTAAAAATAGACTCTTTCATTTTCCCCAAGGATTGTACCAGAATCTCTTACATATTGCATGGTTTTGAATCAGATGACAGATACTGCCAATGTTCCTTTCGTTTATTCTCTTAGGGGCCTCGAGTGGCCGCTTTTCCTGCATCCTGGCAACGTTTAGTTTATTTGTAAATATTAGCAGTTTTACTGGCAAAAGTATTTCATTGTTCTTAGTTTCATTTTCCAGATTATTAATTTGGTTAGACATCCTTTGGCCCTTATTTTCCTTCGATAAATTGTTCTGTTTCCTTTGCCCTTTTTCCTACTGGGTCATCTTTTTCCTGCTTTTAGAGTTATTTTTCTGGACTTTATTCATTTACAAAATGTAGTGCAAATACTTTTCTCTTGTCTCGTTACTTGTCTTTTGATTTCTATTATTGTCTTAAGTTGTATAGAAGTCTTTTAAAATTTTTTTGTGAGTAAACTTGTCAGTCTTTCTTGGGGGTTTCTTGGTTTTGGTGTCTTGATCAAATCCTGTGCCTTCCCAACTTAAAAAATGTTTAAATTATTTTTCTGTACTATTTGTGTAATTTAAGGTTTCCTTTCTAAGTCTCTGGAATTTTATTTTTTTTGGTAAGTGTGTGGTAAGAGGCCTTACCATATGTCCAGATGGATAGGCAGCCGTCTCAGCATCTACTGAATGATGCGTCCTTCCCCCACATATTTGAAACTCCACCTTTATCGTGAAATGAAGTCCTGTATACAATTTGATTGGTTTCTGGAATCTAAAATATTCCATTCATATATTTGTTTATACTTCTGCTGGTAAATCACTGTTTCACTCACTGTGATTTTTTTTTTTTAGGACATTTTGATGTCAGGTAGGACCTAGACCTCCTTTTTTATCCCCCCTCCTTTTTGACTTCTGAATATTCTTGACACTTCCTGAACATCATCTGTTCTCTATGAGCTTGAGAATAATCTGGTTAAATTCCACTGAAATCCTTTGGAAGTTTGATTGCCATGACATGGAATAGAGATTCATTTGGAGAGAATTGGCAAATTAATAGTATTAACAGAAGCATGGGCTTGTCATGGTGTTTGTTGCCTCTTCCCTAAAGCTTTCCTTTCTTCATTTAGGTAATGTGTGTTTCTTAGGTTTATTCCTAGGTATTGTCCTTGTTTGGGTGTGATCATGAACGGGACCCCCTTTTCGTTATGTGGTTTAAGTGATTGTTGCTAAGGCATCTGGGTGCCTCAGTTAAGTGTCTGCCTTCAGCTCAGGTCATGATCTCAGGGTCCTGGGATCAAGTCCCACATAGGGCTCCCTGCTCACCGAGCAGTCTGCTTCTTCCTCTGCCCCCACCCCCCCGCTCATGCTCGCTCTGTAGTCTCTCTCTCAAATAAATAAAATCTTTAAAAAACATTAAAAAAATTAATCATTGTTGCCAGGTAACTGGTCGGGGGAAGCATTAGATCTTTATGAGTTAATCTTGTGTCTGGTCAGATGTCTGGTCGCTAGTTCCAGTAGTTACTTGGTTGATTATTTTATATTTCCAGATAGTCAGATAGTCATGGTATTTGTAAGTAATGAATTTTAGCTCTTTATTTCCCATATTTAGACTTCATTTTAAATATTTTTGATGTAAATTCAATTTAATTAACATACAGTGTATCACTAGTTTTAGAGGTAGAGTTCAGTGATTCATCGGGTGTGTGTTAACACCCAGTGCTCATTACATCAGGTGCCCTCCTTAATGCCCATCACCCAGCTACCTCATCCCCCCACCAACCTCCCTCCAGCAACCCCCAGTTTATTTCCTATGATTAAGAGTCTTTTGGTTTGCCGCCCTCTGCTTTTATCTCATTTTTCCTTCCCTTCCCCTATGTTCATCTGTTTCGTTTGTTAAATTCCACTTATGAGTGAAAGCATGTGATAATTCTTTTTCTGACTGACTTATTTCGTGTATAATACCCTCTGGTTCCATCTACATCCTCACAAATGGCAAGATTTCATTCTTTTTCATGGCTGAGTAATACTCCATCACACACATATATCACATCTTCTTTATCCTTTCATCTGTTGATGGACATCGGTCTCTTTCCATAGTTTGGCCATTGTGGACATTGCTGCTATAAACTTTGGAGTGTACGTGCCCCTTTGGATCACTGAGTTTGTATCCTTTGGATAAATACGTAGTAGTGCAATTGCTGGGTCATAAGATAGTTCTATTTTTAACTTTTAGAGGACCTTCCATACTGTTCTCCAGAGTGGCTACCCAGTTTGCATTCCCACCAACAGTGTAAGAGGGTTCCCCTTTCTCTGTATCCTCACCAACATCTTTTGTTTCCTGAATGGTTAATTTTAGCCATTCTGACCAGTGTGAGGTGGACTTCATTTAACTTTTACTCACTTTATTGAAGTGAGGAGCTGGGATCTTGGCTATGAGGGGTATGGGAGCAGTGACAGCAGTCATTCCTGCCTTGCTTCTCTCTCTGGGGGGCTTGATTCTGATGACATCTCCCCATAGGTTCTGGCAGGTGTATATTATTGGTAGACACTTCCATTCCCTTCCATTTCTAGCTTTTTGAGGGCATTAGTTTTAGAGAATAACAATTTTTATATGTTAAAACAAGCTAATAATATAAAATTTACATACACTAGCCCCTTGGGGAGCTGTCATTCTGTTGTATTTTGTGGTTGAGAATTGGAAATGCCCTAATTCTCTCAAAAAAGAACCAGTGGCACAAGAAGAAATCAGCTGAAAAGGAAGTGACAAGTTAAGGAACTGGTATTTATCTCATACTAATCCTGTTTGAGTTGTGATTTCTTTTCATATTTGCCCTGTGTTCAGATTGCTTAGGAAAGGGGCTGTCTCTAGCATTTCTGGTTTTTCTTACCTCCAGTTCTTTTGAATATGTTATCCTATTTTACAGGAGTTAATTGAGAAAATAAGATCATTTCGTGATGGACTCAATGAAAGTAAAGATGATGTTGGCTGTTGCCTTGTTACCCTTATGTCCCATGGAGAGAAAGGCTTTATTAAAATGGAAGATGGTGAAAAAGTCAGCCTGGAGGACATTTTTGAAATGTTTAATAATAAAAATTGTCCAGCACTGCAGGAGAAACCAAAGATCTTTATCATCCAGGCCTGCAGAGGAGGTAAGTGAAGACTTCTTTATGACAGTCATGTTTCTAAGAAATTCTCATACGGATGACTATGAAAAGAAAAGGAAGTTCAAAATATTTGTTTTCGTTCTCGTTTTTAAAGATTTTATTTATTTATTTGACAGAGAGTGACACAGTGAGAGAGAGAGAACACAAGCAGAGGAAGTGGGAGTGGGAGAAGCCGGCTTTCCGTGGAACAGGGAGCCCGATGTGGGGCTCGATTCTAGGACCCTGGGATCATGACCTGAGCTGAAGGCAGATGCTTAATGACTGAGCCACCCAGGCGCCCCTATTTGTTTCTTTAAAATCAGAGGCCCCTCAGCTGATGGGACTTCAGTCATGTAGTGTAGTAGGGCTTTTCGGCTGGGAGGAAGGGATAGAAGGGGAGCTTGGGCTGAGGAAGGGTCTAAGTCACGTCATTGGGGGGGCAGGGGACCTCATGTCTGAGAGAGATGTGTGCCGTTTCCAAGGGCCATCCCACCATCCATGGGTTGCCAGGTGGCCTGTGGAGCTGACATCCAACCTCTGTAGCTTCTGCGGATATTTCTGTCTCTTGTGGAGATACAAGCTCATTGGAACTTGGAGTGAGGGCTCCTGGTGTCTGTGGTGTATTACTGTAGTTTGTACTTTTGTTCTTCAACAAACAGAGAAAAGAGACAGCGGTGTCGAGACAGACGATGAACCCATGGAGTCTGATGACGTGGCTGAGAAGAGGAGGCTGCCCACGTTCAGTGATTATTTCATCATCTATCCCACCCAGGCAGGTGAGACATGAGGGTAGATGACAGTGACACGCACTTTTCTTCCACAAAGTCTGGGTCACGCACATCTTTTTTTTTTTTTTTTTAAGTTTTTAAATTATCAGTGCTTTACAAATTGACATGTATAAGGAGAATTCTTCAGGAACCCATCCATCTCTCTTTACACATGTTCTCACTTTCAGAGATGACAGGTTGACATCTTACTGTCCATTTCTTCTGGGAAGGTATAGCCCTCTGAGCAAAGTATCACATGGTAAATAAGATCATTGACTTTCCTGTGAAAAAAGGTCTTGGCCCAAAAGCTAGTTCTGCCATTTGCTATATTGGAGAACTTCAGTAATTTTTTATCTCTAGATATATGTTTCTTTTTTTTTTTAAAGATTTTATTTATTTATTTGACAGACAGAGATCACAAGTAGGCAGAGAGGCAGGCAGAGACAGAGAGAGGGGGAAGCAGGCTCCCTGCTGAGCAGAGAGCCTGATGCGGGGCTTGATCCCAGGACTCCGGGATCATGACCTGAGCCGAAGGCAGAGGCTTTAACCACTGAGCCACCCAGGTGCCCCGATGTATCAGTTTCTTCATGTAAAGTGGGAATGATGGAATTTACTTTTGTCATTGAGATGTTATGGAAACTGAGTTATATAACCGCAGACATGTTTATCATAATAACTGGCATAATAAATCCAAAAAAGGAAATTAGCTACTGTTATTGCTAATACATTATGCTAATAATATTATTATCATCATTACTTCATTACTAATACTATTATTATTAATAATAACATAAGGTCCAAAAGAATCTTGTGTGTAAAGAGTCACCCCTTCACTTGGTGCACTTGGAGGAGAGCTAGAATTAAGAGGTCAAGGACATTTCTTTCGCTGGCCTTTTTTTTTTTTTTTTTTTTTTAAATCATCTCTGCACCCAACATGGGGCTTGAACTCACAACCTGGAGATCAGGTGTCACGTACTCTACCAACTAAGCCAGCCAGGTGACCCCCTTTAAATTTTTTTTTTTTTTTTAAGATTTTATTTATTTATTTGACAGGCAGAGATCACAAGTAGGCAGAGAGGCAGGCAGAGAGAAAGAGGAGAATGCAGGCTCCCTCTCCGTCGAGCAGAGAGCCCGATGCGGGGATTGATCCCAGGACCCTGGGATCATGACCTGAGTCGAAGGCAGAGGCTTTAACCCACTGAGCCACCCAGGAGCCCCCCTTTAAATGTTTTTATCTTAACTTCTTTCAAAGAGGATTAAGGCAATTTATAAAAATGTATATGGAGGGTGCCTGAGTGGCTCAGTTGTTAGGCAGCTGACTTCAGCTCAGGTCATGATCCCAGGATCCTGGGATCAAGCCCCACTTTGGGCTCCCTGCTCGGCGGGAAGCCTGCTTCTCCCTCTCCCCCGCTTATGTTCCCTCTCTCTCTGTGTGTGTCTCTCTCAAATAAATAAAAATCTTAAAAAAGAAATGTATATGGACTTCAAGATAAATTGTCGTGAAGAAATGTAAACAAAGGAACATAGGGGAACAACTTAAAATGAAACATACTTAGTGGTAAGATGTGAAAAACAGCCCCATTAAAGTGAGATGTAAGATTTCACTCCTTGGTTATTTACCAGAGAGAGATGAAAGCATGTTGCCTCCCAGAGACTGGCACACAGATGTCCACAGCAGCCTTATTTGAAGTCATCAAAGACTAGAAACAGCCCAGATGACCATCAAACATATTGTGGTATGCCATACATGTACTACTACTCGGCAATAAAAAGAAATGAGCTGCTGGTGCCAACCACCCACAGAATTAATATGGAGCGGTTAAGGGTCAAGGTGAGGAACTTCATGTTCCAGTTTTATTGAATGTATGCATTTTATGACTGTGTGCTGGGCTCTGTGTGTTTAAGGACTAGAGATGCAGTATTGAACAGAAGAACTAAATATCTCCCCCTCCTCGGAACTTATGTGCTAGTTGGAGACAGACAATAAATATCGAGAAACTACATATTGTGCTACTTTATGATCCCATTTGTATAAAGTTCAAAAACAGTTGAAACTGACCTGTGGTGTCAGAAATCAGGATAGTGCTTGCCCTCCTGCGTTGCAGTATTTGGGGTGCTCAGGACCAGAGGGAGCAAGAAGGGGACTCCTGGAGTTCTGGCCTCATCTTGTTTCTTGATGAGGGCACCAGTTATAGGGTGTGTTCATTTTATGGAAATTTATTGAGCTGTTTTAGATCCCTAAGCTGTGCACACTTTTCTGTGCGATGGTTACTTTTCAGTGGAATGTTTACCAGAAATAAAGTATGTTGCGTGACTATTGCTATGGAGAAAAATAATGCAGGGGCAAGGGATATAGGGAGTGTCCCAGGGCAGGAGTGGAGATTGCAGTTTTTTTTTGTTTGTTTGTTTGTTTTTTTAACAAATCTTACTTATTTATTTGACAGAGAGATCACAAGTAGGCAGAGAGTGAGGGGGAAGCAGGCTCCCTGCTGAGCAGAAAGCCTGATGCGGGCTCGATCCCAGGACCCTGAGATCATGACCCGAGCTGAAGGCAGAGGCTTAACCCACTGAGCCACCCAGGCGCCCTGGAGATTGCAGTTTTAAAACAGATGTATAGAGATGTCCCCTCTGGGAAGCTGATGGTTATGTAGACACTTGGGGGACACGAGTGAGAGTGAGCTGTGCAGATATTTGAGA
Organism: Enhydra lutris kenyoni; assembly: GCF_002288905.1. Classification (NCBI taxonomy): domain Eukaryota; kingdom Metazoa; phylum Chordata; class Mammalia; order Carnivora; family Mustelidae; genus Enhydra; species Enhydra lutris. The sequence goes on from NW_019154150.1 coordinate 12,299,609, forward strand.
GGATTTGTGTTGTAAGCTAAGAATACTTCGTCATACAGCACTATCAAAAACTCTGTGTATAGACAGATACACCACTGGGATAGAAGAGAACCTAGAGGCAAAACCAGATATGCAGGGAAACTAGACAGGTGACAAAAAAGCCATTGCTGATCCGGGTGGAATGAATGGGCTGTTCGATAAATAATGCCAGGAAAACTGGCTTCTCCGTGGGAGAAAAATAAAAATTTATTTTCACATTTCTTGGCCCAGGGTTCATTACATCTTTAATCGTGTGAAATATCCAGTCAATCGATAGTAATGCCCCTTTTATCTCTGGTATTTGTGGCTTTCTTCTTTTACTCTTTATCAGTCTTGCCAGTGGTGTCTTCAATTAAGAACCTGTCTTTACTTTTGTTAATCCCCTCTCGTATCTGTTTTTGGTTTCATTAATTTTGACTCTTATTCCCATTGGTCTTCGTTTTGGGGGTGTTTATGCTACTCTTCTTTCTCCAGCTATTTCAGGTAGGTACTTAGCTCATTGTTTTTGATCTTTTAAAAAATATAAGCATTTTTAGAGCTCTAATCCCTTCTGAGCACTGCTTTCACTTTGTCCTTCACATTTTAACATGGAACATTTTTATCCTTCAGTTCTAAGAGTTCTTAGATTCCCATTGTTCTTGTATGTGTTAGAACTATGTCTCTAAATTTCTGTGTTGGGATTTTAAAATTTGTCCTTTGGTTACGGACATCTGGTTCATTTGTGCGAGGAACTGAGAAAGAATATGGACTACGATACGGATTTTTTTTTTTAAAGATTTTATTTATTTGTTTGAGAGAGATAGAGAGAGCATGAGCAGGAGGCAGAGGGAGAACCAGGCTTCCTGCTGAGCAGGGAGCTAATGTGGACTTGATCCCAGGACCCTGGGATCATAACCTGAGCCGAAGGCAGACGCCCAGCCAACCGAGCCACCCAGGCGCCCCTACAATACGGATTTGAAATCTATTGAGACTTGGGTTATGCCTTGGTCATTAGTAAACTTTTTTTTTTCCTTAATTTTGAAGATTTAGTTATTTTTTAGGGAGAGAAAGTGAGAGCATGTGTGCCTGGTTGGGGGCGGTGTGGGCAGAGGCAGAGAATTTTCTCATAGATTCCATGCTGAGCAGGGAGCTCAACGCAGGGCTCCATCTCATAGACCCTGAGATAAACCAAGAGTCGGACACTTAACTGACTGAGCCACCCAGGCGCCCCTCTGGTAAACTTTTTTGATGGCATCTGGTATCTCCTAGATACTCTGTGTGTGCTTAATGAAGAATAAACGTTCTGTACTTGTTGAATGCAGGGCTCTAAATATTTCTATCAGTTAAGCATAATTGTGTTCAGTTGTTTTGTGTCTCCACTAAATTTGTCTCTTTGACCTGCCAGTATCTGAGATAAGCGTGTCCATACGTTATATTACTGGTAGGCCTGTCTGTTTCTTCTGTAGTCCCAGTGGTTTTGCTTTATTTTGACACAACTTGAGTAGGGCCATACGATTTTAGAATTGTGGTGAAATATATAGAAGAAATAAGACAAAATGCTTTAAGCACTCTTTAGTGAACCTACTGTCCCAAGTAGTGCTGTTTTTTTTTAAGATTTTATTTATTTATTTGACAGAAAGAAATCACAAGTAGGCAGAGAGGCAGGCAGAGAGAGAGGGGGAAGCAGGCTCCCCGCTAAGCAGAGAGCCCGATGCGGGGCTTGATCCCAGGACCCTGGGATCTGACCTGAGCAGAGAGCAGAAGGTTTAACCCACTGAGCCACCCAGGCACCCCTAAGTAGTACCTTTTTTGTGTTAGTTCATTTTGTCTGGAATTTATATAGGTACTTGAATATTCTTTTGCTGCATATTGGCCTGGTATACTGTTCAAACTGTTTTCTATTAACCTTTTTGCGCCTTTATGTTTTAAGTGGGTCTCTTTTAGATAGGATATAGCTGGGTTGGTTTTTTTGTTTTTTTAAGATTTTATTTATTTATTTGACAGAGAGAGATCACAAGTAGGCGGAGAGGCAGAGAGAGAGGAGGAAGCAGGCTCCCCACTGAGCAGAGAGCCCGATGCGGGGCTCGATCCCAAAACCCCCAGGACCATGACCTGAGCTGAAGGCAGAGGCTTACCCACTCAACCACCCAGGCACCCCTGTTTTTTTTTTTAATTTAGTATGACATTATCAATCTTTTTACTGGTAAATTAGGGCAATTTGTCTTTGTTACAACTATTGATATATTTGCCCTTTTCCCATTTTGTTTTGTGCTATTTATTTTTCTTTTGCTTTATTTCCTTTCTTTATGGCCCTTGTGTTTGCTTGATTTTTAGTTTAGCATGTTAATCTAACATTTTTGTACCCCCTACTGATCTAGAGGGTAGACATTCCATAATTCTTTTTCTCATGGTTCCTCATGAAATTTTATACATATGCAGTAGCCTAAAGTTAATTTTAAAAAAGCTTATTTTTACTCCCTGATGATTCAAGGAACCTTGAAACACTAATTCCCATTACTTTCTTCCACTCTACTAATTCCCATTACTTTTTCCCCCACCTAAGTGCTACTTTTGTTTAACATTTTTCTTTATTTTTTGTGTCTTGTTTAACATTGTTTATATAAAAATATTAATGTGTTCTTAAATTGCCTTAAATTATCCTTCCACTGCCCCCTGGTTTTCTTCTCAAGATATCAGTTTAACACACTTACATCAAATGTGTTGGTATACACTAGGGTGGCAAGCACTATTCTAGGTAACGCCTAGTCCTTTTTTTAAAACCCCACAGATTACAATATTTTTTTTTAAAGATTTTATTTCTTTATTTGAGAGAGAGAGAGAGAGAGAGAATGAGCAGTGGAGGAAGGGCAGAGGGAGAGAGAGAAACAGACTCCCTGCTGAGCAGGAAGCCGGAGGTGGGGCTTGGATGGGGTTCCATCCCAGGACTCTGAAATCAGGACCTGAGCCACCCAGGCGCCCCTTAAAGGAGGTGGAACCTGAATGATAATCTGAAAGGCACTTGGAAACTACAGCCGTTCAGTAGGTTGACAGTTGAGGAATAAAATTGATAGATCATTCCTCACTTAGGTCCTTTTTTTTCTTTTTCTTTTTTTTTTTTTTTACGATTTCTTTGAGAGAGAGAGAGAGAGAGAGAGAGAGAGCATCACTAGGGGGAGGGGCAGAGGGAGAGGGAGAGTCTCAAGCAGGCTCCCCACTGATCAAGAGCCAGAAGCAGGACTCAATCCCACAACCCTGAGATCATGACCTGAGCTGAAATCAAGAGGTCAGATGCTTAACCGACTGAGCCACCAGGTGCCCTCAAGTTAGAACATTATTATAATAAGTTAACAATCCACGTTTGTTTCTATTTATTCATGTGATTACCATTTTGTTCTCCATCCCTTCTTGAATCTCAGCCCATTTTTCTGGGTTCATTTTCTTTCTTCCTGAAGTATATCCTTAAGAAATTCATTTAAGGAAGATTTATAGATGGTGAATCCATTTGAGCGCCCAAATCTGGCTGATTATTTGACAGAATCTATGTTTGTTTCTTCTCGCGATTCCATCTTCTATTTCCTTAAACATTTCAGACGGTTTTACATTTTGTACGTAATACTTCCAATGCCTGATGCCTTTCAGGGGGTCACTCCTTGGGTTGCTTCTGTTGACTGTCCCTCATGGTGGCTTGTTTGTGTGTTTGAAGTCTTAGTTCATTTGTTGACTCTTAGTCTGTGGGACTCCTGGGAGCATGAATAGGGAATACTTTTCTTTAGGGAGGATTATTACTCATGTGGACCACTGCAACTCTCTTTGGGGTCACAGGCGAATGCAGGAATCTCTGGCTGAACTCCAGCACCTCCCGGGCACACCTTTAAGGCTTTCGTGCCCTCGCTAGAAAGCCTTAAAGTTGCATCCTTTGGACAGGGTGCAACTCTGCGTTTCATGTTTACTTTCTGCTTCAAGCTCAGGTTTCAGTTTCCTCATTTGGAAGAATAGGTGCCTTGGAGATATCCATGAAGTCCCATCAGCCCAGGATAGCATTAAATGTTTTATTTTAATCAAGTTTTACATCTGGAGGAGCAAAGTGGAAAATTTGGAATATGTGTTAAAATCTTTCAGGGTTATCCACTTTTATTTCATCAGACAACACATAAATGGCCTGGCAGTACCAAGTATATATGGGGATTTGGGAGCAGCAGGTACTTCCATACACCACTGATGAGAGCAGATTAATCCTACTTTTCGGAGAGCAATGTGTGCTTCCTAGTAAAGTTAAAGACATGTTTATCCCATGACCCGACAGTTTCACATCTGCATATATACCTTAATGCTGTGGTCCCCAAACTAGGGGGCCACAGTGAAGTCACACGGCTGTACTTAATTCTGGGAGTCACTAGCTCAAGGTTGTTTATGGTTTCTACAATTAGATTATGCTGCATTCTTTTCCATGATACCCTATCTTGGGGGAACTAGGTTTTGGAGGGTTGCTGAGATTAAAAAGCAAGTGCTTAGTTATTCTAGGTTGAAAAGTCATGCAGAGCCCAACAAGTGCATACATCGCATTAGTAAGTAATTATGGTTCTTTAAGAATGAAATAAAAATATTACTTGTCTTTCAGTTTGTGTGAGTTCTTTCACCCTGAGTGGCCAATAAGTTATTTAGATAATAATACTGAGCTTAGACCTAACTGCTTGAGTAAATGGAACTCTGAGATACATCTTTTGGTCTAGGAGCAATGCAAAAAAAGTTCCTAAGACACTAAGGGCACCATGAACTGAGAAAGTTTGGGAACCTCTGCATGGGGGAATCTTCTGCACATGTATATACATGAGATGGCATGACCAACTGCCCCAGTTTGTCCAGAGATGGAGGGGTTTCCTGGGATACTGGACTTCCCAGTGTTAAAACTGGAAAGTGGGTGAATGAGGGTGCATTAAGCACTCGAATCTGGGCACTTCTTTGAAATTGTTTATAGTAGGGAGAGTGAAGTGGCTAGAAAGCTAAAAACCACTGAAAGTGGTTTGTATTCATACTGTAGAATGTACTGTACCCCAGTTGAAAAGAATCAGAGTGGAGAAGTTTTAAATGGAACAATGAATGAAGATAAGGCAGCTATAACAATACAGATTGTATGCCTTTAACATAAAGATTTGAAAACAGTAATACAATCTATTATGACTGAACATATAGTGGTAAAAGTATAAAAATATGGCACAAAGAACAGCCAACATCTTTGTAACAGGGACTGCTTCTGGTAGAGTACAGAAGGTAGGGAAGTGGGACAGAAGGTAATCGGGGAGAAATTTCAAAGGAAGATTCAGCTGTATTTCACCAGAAGAGAAGAGCTGGAACAGATAAAGCAAAATGTTTTCTGTTTGTTAAATCTGGGTGGTGGATGCATAGGCCTTCCGTACACTATTCTGTGTTCTTATTTTGTTATTTTTGAAGAGATGGGGGGCTAAAGAAAGAAATTGGAAACTGTAGATACAGCAACTCTGATGGAGTTTTGCTATAAAGGGAGTTGAGAAATAGACAATCTGGATGGTGATGAGGGAGCAAAGTTTTTGTTGTAAAGATGGGCAATACTGATGCACAGCTGCTGATTAAATGATCCAGTAGAGAGGGGACTTTTTCTTTCTTTCTTTTTTTTTTTTAAGATTTTATTTATTTATTTGAGAGAGAGAAAGAGAGAAATAGAACATAAGTGGGGTTGGAGAGGGAGAAGCAGGCTCCCCACTGAGCAGGGAGCCCAATGCGAGACCCGATACCAGGACTCCAGGGTCATGACCTGAGCCCAAGGCAGACGCTTAACTGACTAAGCCACCCAGGCATCCTGAGGAGGGAGATTTTTAGGAGAGACTGCAGGAGCGGCAGCTGGTAGAGCCGAAATTTTGAGCTTAGGCAGCATACATCTATAGGGATTAAGTTAGGCTGATTTTTCAAATGGAAGAAAGAAGTTGCCCTTCTCCTCTGTGGGGAGTACTTCAGGAAGAGCAGATGTGAGGAGGAGGGGAAATTCAGAATTTGAAATGGTAATTAGCTGTCCCAGCAGACAGGCAAAGAAGGCAGTTAATTCTTTAAATCTGGAATCAAGTGAGTGAGCTGCACTGGAGAGAGAAATGTGGGAGTCATCAGCTTGTAATGTTATTTAAAGCCATAGTCCTGGATGAGGTCATGGGCCTTGCACCAACATTTATAGAATGTCAGGATGGAGAAGAGTCAGCCGTGGAGACTAAGAAGGAGCACCCACTGACATGGGAGAAAACCAGGTGGGTGTGGTGTGCTGGAATCCCGTTGCAGGAAGTGTTTTGAAGGAGGGAGTAACAATGTCAGACCCTGCTGACAGGTCAAAAAAGGAGGTGGACACAGAATTCATTGGGCATCTTGACAAGAATAATTTGGGGTGTGGACAAAATTGTGGACTCAAAAGAGCAGAACTACGGCTACATCGGATAAAAAGGATCAAACCCCAGAAATCAAAACTTGAGTAAAAAAAAGTCACAGTAGACTTGGCTTTGTGTTGCTTTTATTTATTTTTTTTAAAGTTCAGAGGAAAACACAATGTGTTGTTCAAGAATAGTATATAAAAGTATGTATGTATATGGTAAAACTGACAGCGGTGTCTGTGTGGGGGAGACGGAATAGGGTCTGGGAGGAGCACACAGGTGGGTGCGAATCTTCCTAATATGTGAGTCAGTGAGCAAAAGACCCAATAGAACATTGAGTTTGGGCTATTAACTGATAGTTCTTAGGGAACACCATTAACCTGGAGAAGATGCTCAATTTATAAGAAGAAAGTAAACAATATTGGAGTACTACTTTTTATCAGATTGGCAGAGATCAGAAAGTTTGAATGTATGCTCTTGTTGAAGAGGTAAAGAATATACTTATTAATTCCTGGCAGGACTGTAAATTGATAGCATTTCTTTGGAGGACCACTTGGCATTGTCTAGCAAAATTATAAATGCAAACATAATTATCTTTCAATTATTTAGTACATGTCTGAGTGACATGTGTGCAACGTTATGCAGTGACATTGTTTATAATAGAACAACCTAAACATCTATCTATAGGGGACTAGTTAAATAAATTATGATAAATCATAGAGTAAATACTATTTAATCAAAGGAAGAAGCTCTTTATGTATTGATGATGAGCAACCTCCAAGATGAACTGGCAAAAACAACAAAAATCAGGTCCTCGAACAGTATGTATAATATGCTACTGAGATCAGGAGGAGGATGGCTGCACCCTCAAGTATGTATCAGCTTCTTTGTACACGGTGTATATCTGGAAGGATACACAAGAAATGGATATATTGGTTTTCTTGGGCATGGGATAAGGAGAGAGAGAGAAGACTTCTGCTGGATTCCTTTGTAATTTAAATTTGAAACCATTTGTATTTGAGTCTGTTTTTTTGTTTTTACTTTAATTTTTTTTAATTTAAAATTTTAATTTTAAAGATTTTATTTATTCATTTGCGACAGAAATACAGAAAGAGAGAAAGCATGAGCAGGGGGAGAGGGAGAGGGTAAAGCAGAGGCCCTGCTGAGCAGGGAGCCCAGTGCAGGGCTAGAACCTGATGTGGGGTTTGATCCCGGGACCCTGAGATCATGACCTGAGCTGAAGTCAGACGCTTAAACATCTGAGCTACCCAGGCGCCCCTTTTTCTTTGTTTTTAGTTTCCCTGTCTAAGTGAGATTATATGGCAGTCTTTCTCTGTCTGGCTTATTTTACTTAGCATAATACCCTCTAGTCCATTCATGTTGTCACAGGTGGCAAGATTTCATTCTTTTTTTATAAATGGGCAATATTCTACTGTGTGTGCACATGAAAGATAAATATGTAAAGATATATATATGTGTGTGTGTATACATATGTATATATATACACACACAGACATACACAGTCTGTCGATGGGTGAATTGTGAGTCATTTGGATGTATTATCCATTCAACAAATGGATTTAATCACCTCTTGTCCTTTTGGCTAAGATCATGTGGAAAAAATGGATTTAAAACATTTTCTAAGTTATCTTCTTTTATAATTAGAAGATTTCAGCAAAATTCAGATTTCTGTCATCTTAGCTTACCAGAGACATTTATACCAGCTACCTGACCCCAGTGAGTCCTAGAGCTTGTCTCTCCTGCTCTGTGACAGAAGCACGTTATCTGTGCAAGAGAAACTGCAACAAGATTTCACCTGTTTATTGGCTATTTGTAGTTAGTCATGTGGTTGCCACTCATGTTCTATGGCCAGAGTTCTCTAAACAACTTTATTTTTTTAAAGATTTTATTGACTTGAGAGAGGGAGAGAGATCATGGTGGGGGGTGAGGGGAGTGGTAGGGGGAGAAGCAGACTCCCTGCTGAGCAGGGAGCCTGATGCGGGATTGGTCCAGGACCCTGGGGTCACGACCTGAGCCAAAGAAGATGCTTAACTGACTGAGCCACCCAGGCGCCCCTCTAAACAACTTTATAATGCACATATCGAGAATCCCGGTCCTAACGATATTTTATTTGACCTTGTTTCGTAAATCTGTGGACATTTCCTAGCTTTCGACCAGAGTCTAAAGTTCTCCAATATCACTCATTAGACTCATTTTTTTGTGGCCTAGAATCTCTCCTGAGGCCTGACCCCATGGCCATGGACTTAGGATCACTGATTATTTTCAAAGCAATGAGAAATTTATAATCTATCATTTGATAAGAGACTTGGCAGCTACTCTGTTGTTTTCCTGACTTGCTCCTGATTCCTCAAAGGGGTTGAGACCATGTTGGGTCAGAGGTTTTCAAATGTTATTTGCCATAACCCACAGGAAGAAATAGCTGTGGTGTTTCACCCAATCTAATGCCTTGATTGTAAGACATATCATTATTTTGTATCCTTAAGAAACTACCAATTAATCTATGCCACAGAAGAGATTATACAGCACATCCAGATTTCAGTTTGGTGGGAAAAAGAAACTTCGGTCTTAGAATTGATAAAACACATAATTCATTGTAGTCTACTACACATTTTATATAGAAGTACAAATATACATGTAACACTGGTGTTAGAAGTCGTAGCTGCCCTTACTACATTCGAGCCACTTTAATATTTTTTATCATACCCCATTTTATCCCGTTATTTTTTTTAAAAAGGCAGTTTCAGTCTGCTAAATTGATTTCTTGGCTGATTATTGGGCCACAGTGTGCAGCTTAAAGCTCACTGGACAGGATGGATTGTCAAGCTTTATGATGAGGCGTTTCTGACTCAGATTTACTCTCAGAGGGACAATACTGAAATTCCTGTATAGTTCCCACACTGAACAGATACGTTCTGTGGACTTGTTTACAACATCATGGAGGCGTAATTGAAGTATGAGCCGTATATACCTTACGTGTACCATTTGAACACGTGGGAGTATACATTCATGACACCATCACCATGATCAAGATCAGCATAGACCTCTGTCACCCGCAAAAGTTTCCTCAAGTTGAAATCTTTCCCTGCCTCCGTCCCCATCCTTGGGTCACCACAGTTGTACTTCCTGTTACCACAGGTTAGATTACATCTTCTGGAATTTTATATAAGTAGAATTATATATAGTATCTGTGTTTCCTGACTGCCTGTCTTCTTCCACTCAACCTAATGGTTTTGTGATTCATCCGTGTTGTTTTCTCTATCAGTTCATTTCCTTTTATTTCTGACCAGTATTCAGCTGTGTGAATATAACAACAATGTGTTCAGCCATTCACTGGGTGAACATTTGAGTTGTTTTCTAGTTTTTGGTTATTAAAAGTAAAGCTGCTGTGAACACATGTGTGGAAGTCTTTGGGCTTGTGATTTTTGTTTTTCTTGGGTACATACCAAAAAGTGGAATGGTTGGTTCATACAGTAGGTCTACGTTTGAGTTTTGTTTTGTTTTAAGATTTTATTTATTTATTCATTCGTCAGGTAGAGAGAGAGAGAGAGAACACAAGCAGAGGAAGAAGCAGGCTCCCCACTGGTCAGGGAGCCAGATACAGGACTCGATCCTAGGACCCTGGGATCATGACCTGAGCTGAAGGCAGATGCTTAACCGACTGAGCCACCCAGGTGCCCTGTGTTTGACTTTCAAAGAAACTGCCAAATTGAAGATGTTTTTTCAGAGTGGTTGCATCATTTACATTCCCGCCAGCAGTGTCAGAGAGTTCTAGTTGCTCCACATCCTCATAATCAGTTGGCTTGACCTGTTTTAAAAATTTCAGACAATCTGATGGGTGTGGAGTAGTATCGCCTTCGGGGTTTAATTTGCATTTCTTGGAGGACTGCTGATTATCTTTTCCTGTACATATTGGCCATTCATTTATCTTCTGTTGCTGAATGTCTGTTCATATCATTTGCCCAATTTTTTATTAGGTTGTTGGTTTTCTTGTTATTTTGTAAGAATTATGTATGTATTCTGGATAAAAGTCCTTTGATATGTATGTACTACAGATATTTTTTTCCCAGTCTGTGGCTTGCTTTTCATTTCCTTAATAACATCTTTCAAAAAACAAAAGTTTTGCGGTGTCTGGGGCACTCAGGTGGCTAAGCAACTACCATTGGCTCAGGTCATGATCCCAGGGTCCTGGGATTGAGTCCTGTGTCATGCTCCTGGCTCAGCGGGAAGTCTGCTTCTCCCTCTGCTTCTCCCCGTGCTTGGGCGCGCTCTCTCTCTCTTTCTCTCTGTCTCTCAAATGAATAAATAAAATCTTCAAAAACAAAAAATAAAAGTTTTTAATTCTGACAACATCCAATTAATCAGCTTTTTCTTGTTATAGTTTATGCTTTTTGTGTTCTAAGAAACCTTTGCCCGTGTTGCAGTTGCAGAGGTGTCCCCATGTTTTCTTCTGTTCCAACCTAGATTTATTTATTTATTTATTTTTAAGATTTTATTTTTATTTATTTGACAGAGATCACAAGTAGGCAGAGAGAGAGGAGGAAGCAGGCTCTCCACTGAGCAGAGAGCCCGATGCGGGGCTCGATCCCAGGACCCTGGGATCATGACCTGAGCCGGAGGCAGAGGCCTTAACCCACTGAGCCACCCAGGCGCCCCCCAACCTAGATATATTAATTAGAGGGTAAAATTTGAGATTCCCATCAAATTTCCACACTAAACTGACATGTTTCGTGTTTTTTAATCTAACTAATAATAAAAAAAATTTCACTAAACTTTTGAGGACCCCAAAATGAATTCTATATGGGTGTGTTTCAGGGATATTCAGCTTAAAATCCTAAAGCAAAAGTCAGACATTAAAAAAAAAATAGAGAAGAGAAAATGAAATAAATATGGCAAAATGGTGATAACTCTTGAGTGTAGGGGATGATTATATGGGGAATTTGTTAAACTTTGCTTTCTTCCTTTGTGTATATTTGAAAAGCTTTATTTTAAAAATTCATATAAGAGAATTGCCCTCTTGAGGGTTTATGCACTCCTGGTCACAGGAGTCCCCTGGGAGGCTCAGGTGTTTCCCCTTTTCACGTCTGTGCTTCTGTATTCTCAGTTCAGAGCCATTTTCCAGGTTTAAATGTGGGTGAAAGACAAAGTTTGGTGCAAAGAGAGGAGGAAAATGGACGAAACATCTTCTGTTTGCTTTGTAGATCATGTTGCTTTACGGCACCCTCGCACTGGCTCTGTGATGATTGAAGCGATGTCTGCAGTCTTTAAACAGTATGGAAATAAGTGGCACATCGCTGACTTCTTCACCAAAGTAAGTAAATTCCAAGGGAGCACGTGCTCCGTTTGTCCTGATGATAATGGCACTTGTTGAGAGCGTTTTCAGGAGAAGGTTGACTTTAGCCATGAAGACGTAAGAGATACTGAAAAGTTGCTTGGAAATGATGGGCTGATCATGAGTTTTGATGATGGCGGCATTCAGAAAAGTTGGCTGAGTCAACTGCTGAGGGAAACGGGTATTGACACTTTCGGTTCTTTGGCAATACGAGTGCCTTGGGTCTGAGGTGAGTTTTCAAGTTCCTGCCTGCTCTGTAGCCACCCCTGCAGTCAGCTTTGGCCTGACTCCGCTCCCCTCGAGGGGCGAATCTTAGGACTTCTTCAAAGACCGACTCTAGCTCACATTTGTCTCCCCAGTTTGTAGCCTGTAGTACACATTTGTTGAATGAATGCCTGTGTGCCCAATAATGGTGGTAGACTTATACACAAATCATAGTTTGGAGAATGGCCCAATTATTGTTGTTTATCATATCAGGATTAATGGGCAGTTTTCTTCTCAGTCGGAGAGTTTTACACCCAAAGAAAGCTAATTAGAAAAGACTGTAGATGACTACAGTAACATGGGGCACCTGGGTGTCTCAGTTGGTTAAGCGTCTGCCTGTAGCTCAGGTCATGATCCTGGAGCCTCGGGATCGAGTCCCACATCGGGCTCCCCGGTCAGTGGGGACCCTGCTTCTCCCTCTGACCCTCTTCCCTTCTCATGCTCTCTCTGTCACTCTCTCTCTCTCAAATAAATAAAATATTTTTTAAAAAGAGAGTACAGTAACAAAGATGCTAACATCTATTGTCTGTTGCATGGCTCACTCCAGATCAGTTACTGTTCTCTGTGCTACACAGATATTAATCCATTTAAACCTTCCAACACCCCTCAGGCAGTGTGGGATTTGCATCCACTGTGACAGATGGGGCCTGGTCAGTGGCCGAGCTGGCACTGCAGCCTGGGCAGAGTGCTTCTAGAGTTCATGCTCTAATCACAATTACGTATTAATTACTCTACTCCCCTCCAAGGTATGGTCACTATTTTTCTTTCTTTAAAATCGAAAGATTTATTGCTAGTACTTTACCTATGATGCTTAATAGCTTTTAAAACTCCTTTTCGCCTCATTTGAGGTAAGACCTTGGGGGGAAACGTTACAGGGAGGGACCACAATGATTCTGACACTCATTTCACCTGTATTCCCAAATATCTTATATTGCTTAGTTTCTCTAAGGATATAGTTTCTTTTCTTTCTTTCTTTTCTTTTTTTTTTTTAAAGAATATAGTTTTCTGTCAGCTTCTCAGGAATATGTTATAATAAAGACAGATTTAACCAACTATAAATAGAAATTCATTTTAGCTAAAGCTAACTGAAAAATGGTTGTGCTGACCAGTGTTCTTCAAGCCTTTACTGAACACCGTTTATTTTTATTTTTATTTATTTTTTAAAAGATTTATCTATTTATTTATTTTTAAAGATTTTATTTATTCATTCGACACAGAGAGAGAGATCACAAGTAGGCAGATAGGCAGGCAGAGAGAGAGGAGGAAGCAGGCTCCCCGCTGTGCAGAGAGCCTGATGCGGGGCTCGATCCCAGGACCCTGAGATCATGACCTGAGCCGAAGGCAGAGGCTTAACCCACTGAGCCACCCAGGCACCCCAAGATTGATTTATTTATTTGCGAGAGAGAGAGTTCGTGGGAGGGGCAGAGGAAGAGGAGACAGAGAATCCTCAAGCAGACTCCTTGCAGAGGTGGGGCTCGATTCCCAGGACCCCAAGATCATGACCTGAACTGAAACCAGCAGTTGGCCGCTTAACCAACTGAGCCACCCAGGTGCCACCCTTCATTTTTTTTTTTTTTTTTTTTTTTTTTTTTTCCCACCCTTCATTTTTAAAGCACTTGCTGAGTGGACACTAGCAAGAAAAAAAAAAATCCAGGAATGAGCATGATGTGGCCTTTGTATTAAAGGCACATGCAGCTTAGTTAGGTAGCAGATGGTAAATGTGCTTACAACCAAACCGGAGACTGTAGAGCTGTGGGATGCTTTGGACATAGCATAATACAACACTTTCATTTTACCACGTGTTCCCAAGGCTCAGAAAGGATTCATATCTTGCCTACCATTACTCCAGGGCAAGTTGAGAGCAAACCCTGCTCTGTGGACCTAAGTCTACTGGTTTTCTCACCCAGAGTTTTCTCACCCTTTCCCATTCCAAGCGCTTGGTGGGACATGCTCTTTCTAGTGCCATTTGCATTGATTTCTGGAATGCATAGCGTTCGGCCATTTCACTCTGTAGTGTTCACTAACAGCCTTTTGCTCAGGGCTTTAATCTCTCAGGTGACAGTTTTTGCTTTAATCTTTCAGGTGAATAATAGAGTGGTGCACACTGAATTTCATCTACATGAGGAACCAATTAAAATATCACTTGTCATGGAATCAACTTTAACTAGATTTGTGTACTTCTGACATCCGGAAGATGAAAAACTAAGGACTGCTTTGTAACAGACTTTGTAAAGAGCTGAGAGCATTTGTAGCATTGTACTAATAGTTATCGTTTTGCATTATTACTGTCACCGGTTGTATTTCTCCAATTCGTTTTGCATATTTTTCAAAGATTGAACCATGCTTATTTGACACTTAGAAATAATTCGATTTCTTTTAAAAGATGACTGTTTTTTGAAAATGATTTTTCTGAACTGTTATCCAACCTCAGGAGTCCAGCTCCATTGTGGACCATTTTTATCATGTGCTTCCCTTACTGGTTACACCCCATCCCCCCCACTTGGTGCTGGTATTTGTCCTCATTTTCTTGTCCATCTTCAAGAACTGTCTTGATATAGTCTTGACCTGTGTTTCTTCTGATTTCCTCCATATTATTGTCTGTAGCCAGACTCGTCTCTTTTTGACTCCATAAGCCATTCTTTACTCTTACCTGGATGTTCTCATTTGCCCTCTGTGCCCTTGATGCCTCATGTTTCTCCCTTTCCCCCACTCCCCAGCTTCCTCCCTGCTGTGCAGGACCTTTGAACTACCGTTTTTCTCTGCCTGGAACACTCTGTTCCACCCCAGTCCATCTGGTCCTTCAGAGTTTGGCTCAAGCATCCTTTGCACAGGGAAGCTTTTTGCAACGCCTCATGCTAGTTCCGCCTTTTCTATGTGCTCTCGGACACCTTGCTTTTCTTCTGCAGCACTTAGCACCAACTGTACTTAAATGACTATGTAGTAGCCATTAAATCTCCCTCCAGTTCAGTCATAAGCTGCAAGAGGCAGAGGCATGTGTCTCATTCATTCCTGTGGCCCAGCTTCTGTCCATGCCTTAAGACACACAGAAGCACTGTGATGTTTACTGAATTGACTGGTCTTTATCTTTCAATTATTTTGTCCATTCCTCAGACCTCACCTCAGTACCTCTGTGCATCTAGCCACCTTCTAGTCATCCCCACCTGCTGGGATGTCCTGTGGCCACTTTAACTGAACAGTTGGAAGTCAGCCTTACATTTCCCTTAAATCTCTTCGTAAAACCCATCTCATTGTTAATAATTGACTCCCCACTGCCGGCAGAATATACTCAAATTCCCCTAGGAGAATATCCCAAGTCCTTCTCTGTCAGGCCTTAACCTATACTATTTGTATACTGCCTACTTGTACTGGGTCTTGACCACACCAGATGATTTGCCCTCCCTTCAATAATCCCCTCTCACAGAATCAGACTTGTGGATTACCCAACGTTAAATGAATGCTCTTGGCTATGTTATCATAGTTCATTCTCTCCTTTCTTACTGAAATGCCCTTTGTTCTCATTCTGTGCTTACTCTATACCATGCATTCCTTAGGATGCAAATTGGGTCCCATCCCATTAGAAGGAAAACCTGTATGTAGACCAGTGATTTGAGAGTAATGAACTCTGGACTGAGCTTGAGTTCTCAGTGTAATTGTGTTCTAACTTCTGGTGTAACTTTGGACTGTATTAAACCCCAGTTTCCACATCACAACAGGAGATCTGGCTCGGCTGAGAACTCATTCCACTGGACTTCAGTGAACTTTGGCTTCTTAATAAACTGTTCGTGAATATCCTGCAGGTGTGGCTATTCCTGAAACTAGAGGTTCTAACTGGCAATTGCATAAGACTCTTGGGCCTGTATGAGGATACAGGTGTTTGGTGAAAATGCTCTGAAGATTGAGGGTCACAATGAGTGAAGCAACCCAGATCTCCAGGCATGTCTCCATTTCAGGGACAATTGTGTCCTTTTCAGTTAATGTGATTTTTCAAGTATATATATGTGTGATTGAAATTTTTTAAACTTTTGAGTTTTGATATTTGATATGTAACTTTGCTTTTTTTTAGAGCATTAAACTGTCACCTTGTTCATAAAATATCTGGTGAGCCTTCTCTGTTCACTTGCATGCTGTGTGATCCTAGGATTCCCGGCATAGGGGCTCATTTCTGGGGGACAGCAACAACTGAAATAGGCAATAGCTCTTATTTCCTGAGAGAGGTTAAGTGACTTCTTCAGAGTCAAACCATGTGGCAAAGCTGAGATTCTAATACATGAACAAATGCAAGACAAAAAGTGCCAGGTGAGAGGGGAAAGTTGCAAGACAGAATCCTTTTGATAGACAGAAAAAACCTACCATTTTACTAAGGGAATGAGAGCTTTGGGACAAAGGAGGAAACGGTTATTTTGGAACATTGTTTGGGCCACTGCAGGTAAGCTTCCTGGAGAGGACTGTAGCACAGTTGGGTACCAGACCTACAGGTGAAGGAGGAAGTCCACCTAGAGAAGGAAGTCTGAAGGTGCCCAAGGTGAACTTGAAGCCTAGGGCCCATATTCTCTTAGTTGTAAATCAGAACAAAAGTTCCCCTAGCCATTCAATGTCTTGTGAAGTGTAGCTCCAAAAGACTACAGTCCTTAGCGCAGTTCTATATTTGGAAAAAAAGTTAAGCCAAATTTTTATCTTACTATTTTTTTTTAATTTTAAAAATTATATATTTATTTATTTGCCAGAGAGAGGGAGAGAGAGTGCACAAGCAGGGGGAGCAGCAGGCTGAAGGAGAAGCAGTTTCCCCGCTGAGCATGGAGCCTGATGCGGGACTTGATCCCAGGATCCTGAGATCATGACCTGAGCTGAAGGCAGATGCTTAACCAACTGAACCATCCAAGCATCCCTTTTTATTATTTTTTAAAGATTATTTATTTTAGAGAGTGTGCAAGCAGGGGGGAGGGGCAGAAGGAGCCCTCAAGCAGGACTGTACACTGAGCGTGGAGCCTGACGTGGGGCTCAGTCCTATGAGAGACTCATCACAAGTCGAAATCAAGAGTTGGAAGCTCAAGGAACTGAGCCACCCAGGCACCCCAAGTTTTCCTTTTTAAATATGAACCCCAGAAATCAGAAGTTTGCAAAAGATAGGCTCTGGGATTTATTAAAAATGGGCATGAATAGGCAGGCATGCCTTAGTGGCTCACTCAGTTAAGCGACTGACTTGGTTTTGGCTCAGGTCATGATCTCAGGGTCATGAAATAGAGCCCCTTGTTGGGTTCTGTGCTTAACTCAGAATCTACTTGGGACTCTTTCTTCCTCTGCTCCTCCCCCCTGCTCTCTCAAATAAATAAATAAAATCTTTTTAAAAAACGGGCATGAATAAAAAATGTTGCAAAAACTTGCACAGAGGACTGGGAGGCTGCAAGAATACTAGATATTCTTCGCAAGTGCCACTTGGGGCAAGGGCTCCTCACTGTGGTTTACTGCCAACAGTCAGTTGTTTATCTTTGGACCTTTGTCAACTCATTTCCTTGCCAAGGATAGATAGATGAGTTCTCAAGAGCAAAGTTATTGGGCTGCCTTGGTAGCCCAGTCGGTTGAGCTTCTGCCTTTGGCTCAGGTCAGGATCCCAGGGTCCTGGGGACAGATCCTGATCTATACAGAATGATCCCCACATCAGGCTCTCTTCTCAGTGGGGAGCCTGCTGCTTCTCCCTCTGCCTGCTGCTCCTCCTGTTTGTGTTCTGTCAAATAAATAAAATCTTTTTAAAAAAAAGAGCAAAGTTAATTTGTGACAAATATATTATTTTGAGAAACACCTAAACATAATTAGAGTACAATGTCCTCCTTGTAACAAAGGAAGTAGTCTTGGGACTGGAGGGTGCACATGGGAGGGAGCTGCTAAGGTGGCTTGGGAGTGTCCCAGAAGGCCCTCCAGAGAAGTCAGGCAGTGACAGAAAACTGCCCCTAAAAGCCATCCATTCTGTTATCATATAGCTAATTTTTTTTACTTCTTTCCTTTTTTTTTTTTTAAAGATTTTACTTATTTATTAGAGAATGAGAGCATGAGATGGGGGAGGATCAGAAGGAGACCCCCTGCTGAGCAGGAAGCGAAATGTGAGATCATCCCAGGACTCCAGCATTAAGACCTGAGCTGAATGCAGTAGCTTAACCAACTGAGCCACTGAGGCACCCTACCTCATTCCCTCTATATATACAGCTTTTAAAACTGTAATAGGGTTTTCTGTTTAAAACAACCTGTGTTCCTCAAAAAATTTAAAAAATATAGAAAACCAAAAATAGGGGGAAAAATTCAAAAATGAGAGGAGGAAAAAACTCACCCAGTTTCTCTACTTGTATATTAATGGTTCTCACCCTGGCTGCACATTAAAATTATCTAGTAGCTACTTTTAAGAATCAGATTTTTTAAGTTCTGGAAATGTAACCTACAACGTGGCAACTATAGTTAATACTGTATTAAATATTTGACAGTAGCTTAGAGGGTAAAAGTTCTCATCATAAGAAAAACAAACATTATACCTGGATGGTGACAGATGTTAACTACGTATATTGTGGTGATCATTTCACAATATATACAGGCTATGTAGTACAACTGAAATGTTTTATCTCAATTATACCTCAATTTTAAATATCGATTTTTAAAATTGAGCCTTAGCATATGTTTAAAAGCTCTCCAAGTGATTCTCCAGTGCAGCCAAGGTTGAAAACTACTATATAATTTAATATCTTAGGTTTTTTTAAATCGTATTTTAACGTATAGGGCTTCGATTATTACTATTTCTTTTTTCCAGAGAGAGACCCTTCCCTGGGGAGCGGTGGAGGGAGGGGAGAGAATCTTAAGCAAGCTCCATGCCCTAAGCAGGGCTCTCTCTTAGGATTCTGAGCTCATGACCAGAGCCAACATCAGCTTAACCGACTTAACCCCTCCTTTTCTTTTTAATTGAAGTACAGTTGAACGGGTTTCGATTTTTTTTTTTTTTTTTTTAATAATCTCCCTCATCCTGCAATTCTTGTTTGTACGTAGCGTTATCTTTTGAATATTCCTCAGTGGCTGCATAGTACTATATGAACAGAATACACTTTAATAACCTATTGATAGATATTCCTTGTCTTCTTAAAAAAAATTGTAACCATTTGTACAGTCTTTTAATATTTTCAGGAAAATTTCCCGAAAAGTCAACTTTTAAAATCTGAATTACGTTCTGCCAAATTGTTCTCCAAAGAATGAAAATAATTTCTCCAGCTTCTGTTGGTCGAGTACTTGGGCACGTTGTGTCCAACAGCTTCCCACGGACGCAAACTGTAGTTTAGGACAGGAACCCTCCCACGTTGCGCGAAAATTCAAACCGTCATCACCGGAAGCCCGTAGGCGCGCGTTCCCGACGAAGTACTGTGGGGACGGCCGCACAGCGCGGAACGTCTCCGCGGCGCCGGAAAGCACTGCCGTCGCAAACGGTCCCTCCGGGCTAGAGCTCCCGTCCGCCCTTCCGCTCGGCTTTTTTGTTGTCATTGGCTGGTGGCGGAGTATATAAGGGCGTCATTTCCGCCCGCCTCTCCTTTCCGCGCTACCCTGGGAAGGGTCCATACGGCGTTGTTTCGTGTGAGTGCTCTGTGGGGTTCTCCAGCGTCCCCAGAAGTCACCAGAACAGTTTCCTGCTGGAGTGAGGGGTGCGAGGACGGGGATAGAAGCCAGCAGGCAGAGCGGGTCTGTCTCCTGCCGGCGCGTTCCACCTCCCTCCGGCAGCCCGCACGTGGCCGGCCCGGGCCCGCGAGTTCCCACAATGCCCCGGGAGCCCGTGCAGGTCGTGCTGGAGCCGGGGCGCTGGGCGAGGGTGCGCACCGGCCTGCGGCTGGGTGGCGGGGCTGCAGAAAGCCGTGCCAGCGCACCGTGCTTCCATCGCTTCGGACCCCGGCACTCGGCCGTGACCTCAGGCCCCGGCGCACATACACAGCAGCAGTTTGGGCTGGTAGTTTACCGTGTGTTAAGATTTCTGGCAGGGTTTTGCAGAAGGTTCGTTGTAACCCCAGAGAGAAATAATTCTGAAGCGCCCACCTGCAGTCTGCTTGAAAATAAACTTGTCTGCCTCTGTGCTGCCTTTGCTCATCCATAACCTTTATTCCGGGTTACTCTGGAGTGTTAAGTGGCAATTCACCATTTTCGTCTTAATTATCTGGGTGTTTTTCCCATCTCCACATTCATTAAGATGTGCTGTTGTTTAATAATGTGTGGGATCTGTCTGTTGTATTGCGTCTCATCCCAGTAGACTGTAAACTGAAAGGTGTGGTCCTTGGGTTGCATTTAACCGTGAAGCTGTATGGCTCTCAAGAGTAGTTAGAATACACCTGATCCCTTACCCACTTAAATCACTGGAATGCAAAGGACTGGATTGTTAACTTGTTTTTTAGGTTCCCATCGTAACTTAACGGGAAACTTTCACAATGTCCGGAGCCCTTGATGTCCTGCAAATGAAGGAGGAGGATGTCCTCAAATTCCTTGCAGCGGGAACCCATTTAGGTGGCACCAACCTTGACTTCCAGATGGAACAGTACATCTACAAAAGGAAAAGTGATGGTCAGTCCTTGCTTTGATTTGGGGAGAGGGGCATTCCAGCTAAGGAATCAACGAAATCAGATCACTATTTGGGAAATAAGCTTTAAAACTAAGTAAAAGTGGGGTGCCTGGCTGGCACGGTAGAGCATGAGACTCGATCTCATTTGAGTTTGACCCCATGTTGGACATAGAGATAACTTGAAAGAAATTAAAAAATTAAAAACAGTGTTCTGGTGGTTTGGGGAAGAAAAGCTTTCTGGGCTCCAGGCTAAGAGTATGTCTACTGATAGGTTAGGGGACTTGGGTTGCTCCATGCAAGAGCTACGAGATACAAAGATGAGGAAGCTCATTATCTTTATAGTGCCTTGTATTTCACAGGTACTGACACAGGTTTGTTTGAGTTTTGACAGTAAAGTAGAGCAGGAGATAGGAAGGAGCAGTTCGGCTTGGAAGGTACTAGAAAAAGAAAAGGTAGGTTGTGATGCCTTTGTAGGCATCTTGGGCAAGGGAGTGCTTCAGCTC
Organism: Enhydra lutris kenyoni; assembly: GCF_002288905.1. Taxonomy (NCBI): domain Eukaryota; kingdom Metazoa; phylum Chordata; class Mammalia; order Carnivora; family Mustelidae; genus Enhydra; species Enhydra lutris. The sequence goes on from NW_019154150.1 coordinate 12,320,678, forward strand.
AGAGGCCACTGAAGGACATAAACTTGGGAGTGGCATGTTGTAAAGCAGTTTTGGGTTAATTTGGCTTGGAGGCAGGTTGTAAGGAAAGTGGCTAGAGACTAGGAAGTGGGTGAGAACTTGCAGGAGGAATCCATATGGGGACCTGAGGGAGGCTTAACGCAGGAAGAGAAAAAGATGCTCTTTGTCTACTGAGTCAGGGCTGCACACTATTAAAGCTCAAGGTTGAGGCCAGCCGTGGCCCATGAACTTGTGAGTGTCGGAAGTGTGCTATAAAAACTGCAGGATTTTCGCTAACACCAGTAGAGCTTGCCTCTATGACTGGAGTTTGATAGTACTCTCTGCTACACTGAATTTTTTTAGAAGAAAATAAATCGCAAATTAGGTCAGGTGTTACAAAACTTCTGCTGTCATGTAGGTATCTACATCATAAATCTGAAGAGAACCTGGGAGAAGCTTCTGCTGGCAGCTCGTGCCATTGTTGCCATTGAAAACCCAGCTGATGTCAGTGTCATATCGTCCAGGAATACTGGCCAGGTTTGTAAACGATACACTTGGTTTTTATTATAAAAAATAAGCTTACAGATACTGTGGGATGCAGGGAAAAGTATAGGAAAATAAAAATAGTCTATAATTTAACTACTTCTACAAATCTTGAATTGCCAATATTCGAGGTTTTCAGTATACATAATACTTGGCATCTGGTGGTTTGTTGAGCTTCAGTTTCTTCTTGAAAACTGGTTTTCTAGTAGGATACTAGTCCTCCAAGACTCATCAGGTCTTCTAAGAGTAAGAATCTTTGCCAGCACTAAGTAACTTTTTAAAGGCCAGTGGGACAAAACGCGTATTTTGCCCCATTTCTGTTTTAGCGATTGTTTCTCTGTTGAGGAAACTAAGGAACTTCCCGAAAATTGATTTACAGTTGACCCTTGAACAACACCGTGAATCAGGGGCACCGACCTCATGCATGACCAAAAATCTGTTTAACTTGACTCCCCAGAAACTTTACTGATAGCCTACTCTTTTTTTTTTTTTTTAAAGATTTTATTTATTTATCAGAGGGAGAGAGAGAGCGAGCGAGCACAGGCAGACTGAATGGCAGGCAGAGGCAGAGGGAGAAGCAGGCTCCCTACCGAGCAAGGAGCCCGATGTGGGACTCGATCCCAGGACGCTGGGATCATGACCTGAGCCCAAGGCAGCTGCTTAACCAACTGAGCCACCCAGGCGTCCCTGATAGCCTACTCTTGACCTTCAGAAGCCTCACCAATAAAAAAGATAAGCAGTCGATTAGTTTATTTTGTATATGTAGTATATACTGTGGTTTAGGGAAAAACAAGCTAGAAAGGAAAATACTCTGAAGTACTGTGAAGGAAAAAAAAGTCAATATGTAGGTGGGCGTGCCTGGTTTAAACTGGTGTTCAAGAGTCCACTAGATTAAGAGCTCTAGCAAGGGTATCAGTCAGCCCATTTCTAATTTTATTTTTTTAAAAGATTTTTTTTTATTTATTTGACAGAGAGAGATCACAAGTAGGCAGAGAGGCAGGCAGAGAGAGAGAGGGGAGGAAACAGGCTCCCTGCGGAGCAGAGAGCCCGATGTGGGGCTCCATCCCAGGACCCCGGGATCATGACCTGAACCGAAGGCAGAGGCCTTAACCCACTGAGCCACCCAGGCGCCCCAGCCCATTTCTAATTTGAAAGAGATGTTGGACTTGGATTTTGACAGGTGTATAAATTGTGTAGTGAGATGGGTTCTTTTGTACTTACTTAGTTGATGGTAGAACTGGTTTCCACGATTTAGGGTGTGTTTTGCGGTGGAGGGGGCTATTCCCCAGAGGCTGACTTGTGACAGGATTTAAAGTTTGGTGCGTGGTGGTAAACAGTTTTTAATTACTACTGTAGAATGAACTTGGTGACAGCTCTCCTGGCTTCTTCCCTCAGCAAAAATTTACTGAGCATCTATATTGGTCCAGGCAGTGTTGGTAGGGGTTTGGGATATAGCAGGAAAATACCAAGTCTGCTTTTCTGAAGGGATGTAGGAAATACATTTTGTTTTGTTTTGTTTTAATTATAATGTATTATTAGTCCCAGGGAGGAAATAATGTTTTTATGGAGATAAAAAAGAAGGGAAGGGAAAGAAAGTGGGTATATTCTTGCTTTATGTAGGGTAGCTCTGATGAAATTGGACCAGATCACGGAAGTGCTTATTGATGTCAGACACTGTTTTGTTGTCTGTATTGATGAATTTCATTTTCATGACCGTGTTGGAAGTATGTGCATAACCTGCCCAAGTCACTCACAAGAGTGGCTTTCTTGGTTCTTGAAACCAGGTGGTGTGGTCATGGAGCATGCAGATGTGAGGAAGCCAGTGAGCCACAGGTACCCTCAGGGATTGAGAGTGGGGAGAGCATTCCAGGCAGAGAGCTTGGGGGTGGGGTATGCTTAGCATTTCTGAGCCCTAGTTCTGTAAGTAGGTCTCAGGTGGCACAGAGCACACAGAATTGCTGGATGTGTGAAGTGCTTTGGTGTTTTCATTGTTGAGGGAAGATAGGAGGTCTCCTGACTTCGTGGGCTCCTTCAGGTGCTTAGAGACCTGGGTGTCTGCATGGGGACACTTGAGAGTGTTCTGTGATGCCATATCTGGAGCACTGCTAACTCTTGATGTTAATTCTTTAAGCGAGCTGTGCTGAAATTTGCTGCTGCAACTGGAGCCACTCCCATTGCTGGCCGCTTCACTCCTGGAACATTCACTAACCAGATCCAGGCAGCCTTCCGAGAGCCAAGACTTCTCGTGGTTACTGATCCCAGGGCTGACCACCAGCCTCTTACAGAGGCGTCTTATGTTAACCTGCCTACCATTGCTCTATGTAACACAGACTCTCCTCTGCGCTATGTGGACATTGCCATCCCTTGCAACAACAAGGTAACAGTGTTAGGACATACACTAGAGCCTCAAGAGTGAATACTCTTGAAACAGTTGGGCATTCTTCTGCACATTGTTAGAGCTTGGAGTTGAGGCTGCTGGCTGGCCGATGAACTCACAAGTGTAGGTAGTGTGCTACACGAGGGGCAAGTCTTTTCGCTAACACCACAAGGGTCTCTGGCCCAATGAGTGGAGTTTGATAGTAATTCTTGCTACAAGTATAATTCAGATGTGTCAGAGCTTTAAGGAGAAATCATTTTTTAAATGGTCTGTGTTTTCTTCTGCTTTTCTCCATATTTCTTAACTGTTTCGACTTCTCACATTACTGGACCTTTTCGATTTTCAGAGCAACTTGGTGAATCCTGCTATAAGGTCCTAAAAAGGTGGGTTGCATACAGCTCAAATTGGTCCAGTTTACTAGTCTCAAAGTCTTGATTCCACATAAGAATCATCCAAAGAGATGTTTTAATACCAGTGTAAGACATGTCTATTTTGTTGGTACTAAAGGTCTAGATGATGGAACACGTTGGTGGGAGGTGCATGCTGTTGGGGATGACCCAAGTGTCATTTCTTAACCTGGCGCTCTTGCAGGGAGCTCACTCAGTGGGTTTGATGTGGTGGATGCTGGCCAGGGAAGTTCTGCGCATGCGTGGCACCATTTCCCGTGAACACCCGTGGGAGGTCATGCCTGATCTCTACTTCTACAGAGATCCTGAAGAGGTGAGCTTCCTCCACAAAGGCATGTGGTTACATAAGCAAATCAGACATCTTGGTCTGCTTCTTTGACATAAAATTGTTTCTATAAACATTTTTCCCCCCTTAACCAGATTGAAAAGGAAGAGCAGGCTGCTGCTGAAAAGGCTGTGACCAAGGAAGAATTCCAGGGTGAATGGACGGCTCCAGCTCCTGAGTTCACGGCTACTCAGCCTGAAGTTGCAGACTGGTCTGAAGGCGTGCAGGTGCCCTCTGTGCCTATTCAGCAGTTCCCTACTGGTATGTGTCGTGATCCGTGGTTCGCGTTTTTGGTATTCTTAATCTAACTTTTAAAGGATCTCCACAGCTGTATATTTGCACTGAAAGGTTCTCATCCCAATGCACTGTAGCTGCACTAAGAACGGGTGGTTTTGAAGTGGTCTCGCCTTGGGTGTTTGACCCTTGAAGTGTGTATTTGGTAGAAATCAAGGCCCAGTGTTGGTGGGAGTGGGGCTGATTATGTTTTCTTGGTGTTTCCTTAACAGAAGACTGGAGCGCCCAACCGGCCACTGAAGACTGGTCTGCAGCTCCCACTGCTCAGGCCACTGAATGGGTAGGAACAACCACTGAGTGGTCTTAAGCTGCTCTTCCACAGAGGCAAACAAAATGGAAATAAGGTTGACGGAAAATAAACAGTTTGTAAAAGTCGTGTCCATCTCTGTTTATTTCGCATTCCAGATCAAGAAATACCTGAGATTACTTCAGGTCTTGACTTCTGTTTTACTTCTAAAGCCCACTTTAGATAAAAGATAGTGCTTCTTACTTGAGAGTTATCCTTCCTTTTTGCAAAAGGAATAGCTGTTCTGAAAATAGAGTTAGGCGTGCCTGGGTGGCTCAGTCTGTTGAGCGTCCCATGATTTCAGCTGAGGTCATAATCTCAGAGGTTGTGGCATAGTGCCCCATGGGTGTGGAGTCTGCTTAAGATTGTCTCCCCACCCCCCATTTGTGTGTACTCTCAAAAAAATAGATTTAAATGTAAATGGATGGTAACCCTGGGAATGTTTTTTCCAGGGTGGGACCTGAAACTTTTTATTGCCATCTGCCCTCTAAATTATGTAGAAGCAGAGTTTGAGTAAACTGCTTTTCATTGACAGCCTTTTCCTTGTGTAGCCAATCTCTGAGTGACCTCTGGTATTGTATTTAAAATACTTGGAGTACTCTCCTGCATTGATTTCATAATAACATTTGACCCATTAAAAATTATAGAGAAATAGGGTGGACCCAGATTTTGAGGAAGAATGAGTTAAATTGATTTACTCCCCTTTTGGAAGACCTAGAAATATCTATGTGACCTGCTCCTGGGCCCCTTGCCATAGCGCAGGGGCAGTGAAGGGACCTGATGGCTCAAGCACCATCGGCTTTGTGGGGATTCTGCACTGGCTGTGTGCCGGGCAAGTTTTGGATGCCGCTACCATAAACCTGCAAAGCTCCAACATGGTTTAGACCTTGAATCCACAGCACTTTCAGTGTTGCAAATGGTCAGTAACACCAGTTAACTCCTGGAATCAGCATGGCTAGAGGGAGGGACGGGGCAGAAGGAGGACCAGGAAGAAAATTGGGAGTGGAGGAGATGTGTAGATTGGACTAACAGCCTATTAGTATGTTTTGGGGTGGTGGGGGCCAGTTCAGGGAACAAGGGACAGGAGAAGGCATTTCCTGCCAACTTAATCTATATTCTGGAAAATAATGCTGGCATTAAAGGCTGACTGCCCTCTGGCAACTGCTGGCCCAACCTCCGTCCCTGCTCCCAAGCTGTGTGTGTTAATGGCCAGGACCTCCAACCTAGAGCCCTTGCGTTAGTTTTTCCCCTTGTTTGCACATTTGTCTCCTGTCATTCCTATAGTATGTTCCACAAACGGGCTTTTTCCCCCTAGAATCTTAAATTCCTAAACTTAAGTTCAGAGCTATGGGACTACAAGCTTCTCCTGGCATAGTTGGTTTATGCCCAGCATGATGCAGCCAAGAGATCCCAGCGGAATTTCTCACAGATCTTACGCGCTGCTTCTTGACGGCGCATGGAAGCATGAGGTACAGGTCAGCTGCAAGAGCGGGAGCTGGGGATGACAGTAGAAGAGACTCGTTCCAAACAACTCCTCGGTCCCATGTTAGTAATCACAGGAGTGGAAGAAGGCCATACATTAATCATATCCTTGTAGATAAGCGAGGAATAGGAGTTCTACATTGATCATAAGTCTTACAGATAAGCAGGGTATGTCTGGTCAAGCAGTATGAGATTTATAGTTGAGCAAGCATTCAAAGGGGTCATCTAATTAGTCACAGATGGTCCCTGGATTAGGGGAGAAAACAAGCAGGCATTGTGTTGTCCATCCCCACCCCCTTAGTGGGGGGTGTGGGCCAGGTGTTCCCAGCAGCTCAGCTTCAAGGTGCCCAACAGGCTTGTTGCCAGTACATGTTTTTCTTAAGGCTATATCTAAACGTGCTTGATGGCTGGCACAATATCTGGTATGTTATATTTTAAGTAATACATTGTTCTGAAGGTGGTAGTTACACTTACCACCTGGGCTTAGCTTGCCCAGGGCCTCATACCCTCTTCCTGCCTCCAGGAGACTTAGTCCTGTTCCTTCTGTCAACAGCTGCTGAGATTGTGTTCCAACCCAGGACCACAAGGTGGTTCAGACCTAAGTCACTCCCACTCAGGGACAACATAGCTGCCCCATGGCTGCAGAGCCAGTGCCTTTATTTTACTTTATTTTAAAGATTTTATTTATTTATTTGACACAGAGAAAGAGAGATCACAAGTAGGCAGAGAGGCAGGCAGAGAGGAGGGAGCAGGCTCCCCGCTGAGCAGAGAGCTTGATGCGGGACTTCATCCCAGGACCCTGAGATCATGACCTGGGCCGAAGGCAGAGGCTCAACCCACTGAGCCACCCAGGTGCCCCAAGCCAATACCTTTAAGCCAGCATGAACTGGAAGGGGCATTTTAAATACATCCAAACTGACTTTTTGTGGCTCAATGGTGCCTACCTGATGGTTAGTCCCTAAGCCCTGCTGAAGCTAAGTGACGAATTAATGCCCTCCTCCAGGTGTTCACCCTGTAATGTGCTGCTGGCAGCTTTCCCCCACTGGCAGCCTTGAGTCTTCCTGGGGACCGCTGGGCGAGGAGGACCTTCCCACCCTCCCTCCCCTGCCCTGCATTTAATTTGGCCAAATGCGCTGCCTCCTCTTTTTCCTCAGCACCTTTCCATCTCTATTCACACTAGCACAGTCTTTCAGGACGTAGTAACACACTCCGTTCTTTTGTCCCACCTGACCTTAGAAACTGCTGTGAACAATACATGGCTTATGTTTTTTTTTTTTTTCTCTCTCTATTGTGGAAACAATACTTCCCATAAGAAGGAACCTCCAGCGTAAGATTTTTTTGTTCTTACCACAGCTTCCAGCTCTTCATGGACTTTTTGGGGTTTGTCTTCTAAACTTACAGAAACTGAATTCCCCCCAGAAGTTTAGTAGAGTTCTCCCTTTTCTCCCTCTACTTTCCTAATTACCTTGGGAGTTTCTCCTTCCATAGAAAACGTTTCTTACTACATCCCAGTGCAAAAACTGAATTCAGCCTAACACAGACCTTGACATAGATGTCTCCCAGTGGCCCAAGTGGCCCCAGCATGGGGATAATCATGGGGTTGTGATTCAGAGATTGTTGCCACAGCAATTAGCCTGGATCCTGGCATGTAGCAAACACTCAAACTATGTATCACATTGTCTTTTGTTCATGCATAATTTAAAAAGAATTTTTATTTTTTTTAAATATTTATTTATTTTACAGAGAGAGAGAGATCACATGTAGGCAGAGACACAGGCAGAGAGAGAGGGGGAAGCAGGCAGGGCTCAGTCCCAGGACCCTGAGACCATGACCTGAGCCAAAAGCAGAGGCTTAACCCACTGAGCCATCCAGGTGCCCCTAAAAAGAATTTTTTTTTTAAATATTTTATTTATTTATTTGACAGATACAGATCACAACTAGGCAGAGACACAGGCAGAGAGAGAGGGGGAAGCAGGCAGGGCTCGATCCCAGGACCCTGGGATCATGACCTGAGCCGAAGGCAGAGGCTTTAACCCACTGAGCCACCCAGGCGCCCCTAAAAAGAATTTTTAATTGTAAAATGCATCATGCATGCAGATGACTACAAAAGATGTATTTGTATAGTTTAGAAAAATAAAAATCAAATGGAAGCCTCTGTACTCATTGCATGGGTTTTGAAATAGAAAGGTGCTAGGACCTGAGGAGGTTACCATGTGAGCCTCCTGTTCCCTGCTTGCCCCCTGAAGTCACAGACCTCCTCTCGCACAATCCCTTGGTTTACTTGATTGTTTTACCTAAGTGTGCCCTTCTAATCAAGAATTGTCCAGTTTTGGGGTGCCTGGGTGGCTCAGTCATTAAGGGTCTACCTTTGGCTCAGGTCCTGATCTCAGGGTCCTGGGATTGAGCCCCACATCAGGCTCCTTGCTCAGTGGGAAGCCTGCTTCTCCCCCTCCCACTTCCCTGCTTGTGTTCCCTCTCTTGCTATCTCTCTTTCTGTGTCAAATAAATAATAAAATTTTAAAAAAATTGTCCAGTTTCCCTGTTTTTGAGTTTCCTATAAATGGAATCATAGCATATTTTCATGTGTCATTTGCTTCTTTTTAATTTTAATTTTAATTTTGAGGGAGACAGAGGGAGAGAGAGAATCTTAAGTAGGTTCCATGCCCACTGTGGAGACTGACTCGGGGCATGATCTCACAACCCTGAGATCATGACCTGAGCCAAAATCAAGAGTCCAATGCTTAACTGACTGAGCCACCCAGGTGCCCCTTGTGTGATTTACTTCTTGCCTTCAATGTTATTTTTCTGCTTTTCATCCTATTGCCATGTTCCTACAGAATCATCAATGACATCAATATCCTGCAATGGCTATTTGGGTTGTTTCCATGTTCTGACCATTATCAACAGAACTACTTTGAGCATGCTTGATGGTCTTGGTGCACCAAAATTTCCCCACTGTGGCCTTCAACTCTAACTGCACCAGATAACGCCAGACGGTTTCACAATAGTATACAAAATCCTATGAAAATGCAACCACAACCCTCAGTATCTTGTGAAAACACCACCCTTTCATCACTGCTCAGAACTGCTGCCTCTCAAAGTCCAGAGACCGTCCATGCAAGGTCTGATCCTGGTCTCTCTATTCTACCCCTGCCTTAGGCATCAGTCCCTGGGGCAAGGCCACACTGTTCTTCATCTTTACTAGAATTTTATAATCTAGCATGGCAATAGGTATGGCAATCTTCCTTCCTTCCTCTTCTCTTCAAGAGAGTCCTGGCTATTACTGATAATTTTGTATTGTTATGCACATTTTTTTAATCAATTAGTACGATTCCACTATAAATCCAGCTGGGATTGTATTGATTCTATACTGTACTCTAGAGCAGTATTGACTGAAACTGAGTTTTTCAATGCATGAACAACCTACATATCTTGCCAGTTTTTCATTTTATGTCCTTCCCTCAATAAAATTTTATAATTTTTCCCAAAGAGGTTTTGTACCTCTTTTGGTAAATTTATTGCTAGACACTCAAGATATTTTAAATTGTACTCTTTAAGAAGCCACTATTAGGAATCCTATTGTAACAGCTTAATCCATATTCTAAATAATGTAAATATCCAGTGGTAAATGTCACTATTGCCATGGGGTTTCTGACTGCATGAGCAATCCAGACCCTTTGTGCAAGGCAAGAATGATGTTACTAAATTCCATCTGTGAAAAACCTGTTCCAAACCTACATGCCACACATTGTACTCATTCAGTAGACCAGAACCTGTCATACTTCAGGTGCTAAGTGCAGCAAGCTTCACTTAGGAATAACCCGAGAATTACCCAATTTTATCTCTGCAAAGAATCTCAAGTGAAATAAGTATTCAACATTCAACAAATATTTATTGAGGACATACTCTAGGCCAAACATTATTCTAAGCACTGGGAATAGAGTAGTGAATGAAAACAAAGCTTCTGATCTTGTGACCTATATTTTGGGGAGGCAAGTACTTAGTTAACAAGTAAACCATTTTCTATGAGAACAGAAGTGAGGATGATGGGAACATGGAGAAGATATGTCTAAAACAAGTATCGTAGGCATTAACTATAAAAAGAAGCCAATGGAAAGAATCATTGGGGAGAATCAAAAGAGAGTAAAGAAATCCCTCTGAAAGGAGGAATCTCAGCTCAGTCTCACCAAGTGGAGATGAGAGAGGTCTATTCTTGGGGAGCTGGGGGCCTTTACTATAGGCCCTAGAGTCTCTTGGAGCCCACACTTTGTGAAAGCTGTAGATCTCCACCGTCTGCCCCACAGAAAAGTCACCTACATTTTTTTCCTTCCCTTTTCCTTTAGATATTTCTGGAAATGAGTTGGGGACCAGGAAAAAGTCTCTAACTGCATAGACATCTACCCCAGTTCTGCTCCCTGATGTACCCTCACTGAAAGGCAATGTCCCAAGGAGCACTCTCCCCTCTCTGTGGGTGGTTGGCTCAGTTCACCCTGGTACAAAAAGCACCCCATATTGCCAGAAGTGTCCACCATGTCCCCACCAAAAGGCCTTTCACTATCTCCTTGGCCACTGACCTCTGCATTTCCTTCTATTCAGTACCCTATCCCAAACTACAGGTGTCTTCCATTTATGATTTGCAAGAGAAAGTTACAGTGTTAAGCATGGGAAAGTAGTCCTCCAGACCACCCTGGCTGTCCATGCATAGGACTCTGCTCAGGGCCTCAGAGGCTTGCTTTCTTTCTTTCTTCTAAAGATTTTATTTATTTATTTGACAGAGAGAGAGATCACAAGTAGGTAGAGAGGAAGGCAGAGAGAGGGGGCAAAGCAGGCTCCCTGTTGAACAGAGATCCCTATGAGGGGCTTGATCCCAGGACTCTGAGATCATGACCTGAGCGGAAGGCAGAGGTTTAACCCACTGAGTTACCCAGGTGCCCCAGGGCCTCAGAGGCTTTCAAACCTGAAGGAGTTAATAGGCTGGTTTGACATTTGTTTCAAAATCCCTTATAGAAGATTTTTTTTTTTGTATTAGTATATATCATTTCATATAGATATAATTCTGTTAAGTAAATTGGTTTTTCGAAACAAAGTCTATTAATACTCTACATTTGCAATTTAGAAATGAAGAAGTACGATCATCACAATTTAAAATACAATGGACAGGTTTATCAGTAAGAACTCTCTGTTGGAGAGAAGTTTGGTGAACTAGAAAAACATAAAAAATTTACAAAGAAAACAGAGACAGAGGGACAGAAAATCAGAGAAGTTAAGATACACAGAAGGTACAAAGAGAAAGTCACACATCTAGTTGGAAATTGCAGCAGGAGAATGAGAACAGTCAGTGTCAAAGAGAAAAGGCTAAGAACTTCCTGAAACTCTCATGAATCCACAAATTCAGGAATCCCACTATGTACCAAGTAGGATCAATTCTTTTTTAAAATTTTTCTGTCTATCTATCTATCTATCTATCATCTATCAATTTATTTATTTTTTTAACAGAAAGAGAGAGAGAGAGAGAGCGAGCACAAACATGGGGAATGGGAGAGGGAGAAGCAGGCTTCCTACTGAGAAGGGAGCCTGATGAGGGGCTCGATCCCAGGACCCCGGGACCATGACCTGAGCTGAAGGCAGATGCTTAGCTGACTGAGCTACCCAGGTACCCCAAGTAGGATCAATTTTATTTATTTTTAATTTAATTTAATTAAAAAATTTTTAAAAGATTTTATTTATATGTTTGACAGACAGAGATCACAAGTAGGCAGAGAGGCAGGCAGAGAGAGGAGGAAGCAAGCTCCATGCTGAGCAGAGAGCCCCATGTGGGGCTCGATCCCAGGACCCTGGAATCATGACCTGAGCCAAAGGCAGAGGCTTTAACCTACTGAGCCACCCAGGCACCCTAAGTAGGATCAATTTAAAAAAACTATCTTTTATGTTGTAAGGAATCATGGAAACACCAAAAAGAAAGTGTTCCTGAAAGCAGCCAAGGAGGAAAAGAGCACCTGAGTATTCCCCATCAAGAGTGACCAAAGATAGTCAAATGAGAAAAATGAATTCTTATCCAAGAACTAGGACAATATAAATACTTTTCCAGAAAACAAAAATAAAGTTAATAAGGGGGAAAGTAGTGATGCTGATGGAAGCTGTAACCAAGTGCTAGTGGTCCACCCATGTCCATCCTCCCTTCTTCCATAGTAATAGCTCCCCTGACTTTTGTAGCTGGGCATAGGCTGAGAAGCTGCTACCTCAAATTACATGGTGGTAGAAAGTTTGATCAGGTTTTAAGGCCTACATTGCTCTGGATGGTAGACTACAATTTGACCAAACTGTAGCATTAGGGAAATGGTAGGAAAGATTCAGAATGATGGCTTATGTTGACAATTTTTTGACTGCTTTGAGCAAATTCATGAGAGAGACAAGAACTCCAGCTAAATCTGGCCAGCCTATAAAGCAGCAATGGAAAGATCCAGAGTTTTGCTAATAGAGGTACATTCTATATCTGGTATCCATATACTCAGCCAAATATTTCTGTACAACCAAGTCAAACAGTTATGAGCTATGCAACAGAAGAGGAAAACTTTGAAGGGGAAAATATTCTTTTTTTTTTTTTAAGATTAAAAAAAATGCATTTGAGAGAGATAACAGAGACAGAGACAGAGAGCGCACAAGCAAGGGGAGAGGCAGAGGGAAAGGGAGAAACAGATGCCCTGCTGAGCAGAGAGCTAGACATGGGGCTCCATTGGAGGACCTGGAAATCATGACCTGAGGGAGCCAAAGGCAGGTGCTTACCCATCTGAGCCACCCAGGTGCCCCAGGGGAAAACATTCTTAACTCTTTGGAAAGGGGGCCTGCAGGAAGGTGAGATTAAGGTAGGATTAAGGAGTTGTTTTCCATTACAAAGCTACCATAAATGAGAAAAAAATCTGGCAAAACCAAATTATGGCTAACAGGACTTTGGAACAAGAACTCCCCTACTGACTGGTGGGAGTATACATTGGTACAGTTTGGCATTATTTAGTAACATAAGCATCTATAATATCCCTCTTAGGGATATACGCCAAAGAAACTCATGTATATTTGCACTAGGATATGTGGACAAGAATGTTAATCAACAAGCCCAGAAACAGTCAATGGTCCACCTACAGCACAGTTGATCACCTGTCATATATTTACATCACGGAGTGCCAGGCAACAATGAAAATGAACAAAGCACAGCTACACATAATGACATGCATCAACTTTGCAAATGTAACTTTGGGCAAAAAGTGGTAACAGAAATTATTCTTTTTTATTTATTTTATTTATCTTTTTAAAAGATTTTATTTATTTATTTGACAGAAAAAGACACAGCCAGAGAGAGAGAGAGCACAAGCAGGGTGGGTGGGAGAGGGAGAAGCAGACTCCCCACCGAGCAGGAAGCCCAATGCAGGGTCCTGGGTCCTGGGTCCTGGGATCATGACCTGAGCCAAAGGCAGACGCTTAACGACTGAGCCACCCAGGAGTCCATAATAGAAATTATTCTTCATATGTGATTTCATTTGTAAGAAGCTCAAATACAGACAAATGGAAATTATACTCTGTAGAGATATATTGCTTGGTGGCATACACTATAGATGTCAATAAAGCATCCAATTTATGGTGTAAAAACCAAAAAGAGAAAAGGAAAGGGGCGTCTGGTTGAGAGTTGGTTGAGAGTCCTACTTGGTTTTGGCTCAGGTCGTGATCTCAGGGTCGAGGGATTGAGCCAAGCATTGGGCTCAGCGCTCAGTGGGACTCAACTTCGAATGGTCTCTCCTCCCTCCCCCAACCCTCAAATAAATAAATAAATCAAATCTTTAAAGAAAGAGAAAAAGAAAAAAAAATTCAATAAAATATATACAAAGAGCAGAGGGGGGCATGTTGAAGATAAAGTGTTTCAATGTCTGTTAACGAGGGAGGTTAAGTATCAACTTTAGAATATAAGAATGTTGTGCTCCCTTTGGCAGCACATATACTAAAATTAGAATATAAGAATATTTCTGGTCAGGCAAGCTCATTATATAATACGACCTTGCCACTGCCTCATGGGTGGAATCTTTGTCCTTCTCTTCATGTGAATGAGACTTTGGGATTCCCCCAACCCAGGAACAGTGGGAACGAAAGTGTGTGATTTCCAAGGATAGAGCGTAAAAATGCCATTGTCTTTTGTCTGGATCTCTTGGGGTATTTGTTCTGGGAACTCCACTATCATCCAGTGAAGAAGCCCAAGAAACTGAGGAGAAGCCCACTGGAGAAGAAGCAATGCCCCTTGCTCTCAGACTCTAGAACAGCCGAACTGCCAACAGCCAGCCAGCCTTAACTTCCCAGCCATGGGAGTGATTCCTACTGAAGGTGGATTGTCCAGTCTTGGTTCGAGCCACCTCTGTGGATGCCATGTGGAGCAGACGAAAGTCATTCCTGCCCAGCTCTGAGGAAATTGACTATCTGTGAGCAAAGAAATGATTGTTGTTTCAAGCAGCTTTACTTTAGGAAAGTTTGTTATTCAACAACAGGCAGCTGATGCGATGGAAAGATTCTAGAAGCATTTCACTACAGAAAGAAGACATGGATGCCCACTGTCACCAGTCCTTTGTATCATAGCAATGACCTTATCAGGCAATGCAATGGAGAGGACAAGAGTAACTACTTACAGACACAATAATAGCCAATTGATTTCCTTATAGAATTTACAATAATCATTTCTCCATTTGTACCTATGGTATATTTAGCTATATAATATAAACTGTTAAATGACAATCAAATAGTTTATATTTTATTTTCTTATTTTTAATATTTTACAAAATTTCTACTTTATCAACATCGTTGTCATGAACATCCTTGTGGTTAGCTGGATCAAATGACAGGGACATTTTAAGGATTTAAGATAAAATAATTACATTTTCTTAAATTGCATTTTTAGTAGCATCAAAAGAGAATGCAGAGTTCAATTTATGATTACTGATCTTTGTTAATCTGATTAATGAAAAATCTTGGTAACGTTTCTTTGCATTTCAACTAGGTAAAGAGCAGTTGCTAACCTGCTTTGATTTGAATATTGAAGAAGAGGCTGCAAGGTTTGCCGTGCTGAAAGCATTCTTCATGCACCGGGAAGTGGGTCTAGGTGGCATAAGGTTCCCTCTGCCAGCAATAATCTATGCATAAGATAATCAAATAAAAAAGCCACTGCCTGCCATGTTTGCTACAAAAATAGAGAGAAAAATAATGTAAACTCTTATACCTTACAATTTTGTTATTCAACAATATTTGCTAGAAACCATGTGCTCTTCATTGAGCTATGAACATGGGATCTGGCAAAGAACCAAAAACATTTCCTACTCTCCAGGAATTTACCCTGTAAGGTGGAAAGAAGACAAATAAAAATGCATTTATTATGCGAGGGTGCCAAAAAACAGATATTTATACCACTTTTTTTCCTGGAAAATAGTAGGTTTATGAATTAAAGATACAGTACTTGGAAAAAAACCTTCTATTTTATATTTCGAAGAATTTATATCTTTCGCCTTACCCATGCCTATAACAGAGATTACCATCTAAATTAAAATGGGGAAATAAAGGAATGCATGGTTTTCATTCATCGAAATCCACAAAGGGAATCAGAGCACCTAAAAGATCATGGTCATTTGTTCTGTTAACCACAGGAGGGCAGCAGCACTCTGCTACGAAATGCTTCCGGGCTAATACTTTTCCAAACCCTGGCGAAGATCTGGGCCTTTTCCACCATCTGAGAACTGGTGCTCAGGACCCAGGTGCTTAAAACATGGCTTTTCTCCTATTAGTAGGGTTTTCAGCCTCAAAAGGGTTTCGCCAGGAGACGGCTCGAAGGTCCCCATTTGTGACAGATTCACAAGGAATTGCTTTGAACCCCCTGCATCTTGCCAGTGATGGGCAGTGCCAGGGGCTCAGTATTGCAAAGGACTTCCTCCAATTCAGATGGGCACTCATGATGAGAAGGCACCAGGGGAAATGGGCGTCTTTCCCATGGGGCTTTCCTGAGGCTGGTGGGGGATATATTGTCATCACCAGCGCAGTTCCAGTTGTCTGAGCAGCCCAGAATGATTCTACTCTCAGTTAGTGTGAACAAGCTGCTTGTTGCTTTTTCTTGTCTTCTCTCTTAGTTGATTTCATTTTATTCGAACCTTCTAGAACACAAGCTATACATTACTTACCATAGCACAGACCCCAAACACTTGCTACTGTAGAAAATGCCATCTACCATTGGTCAGGAAACCAGAACCTTAAATTCAAGACTGAAAAAATTTGGGGCACCTGGGTGGCTGGCTCAGTGGGGTAAGCCTCTGCCTTCAGCTCAGATCACGATCTCATGGTGCTGGGATCGAGCCCCACATCAGGCTCTCTATTCAGTGGGGGGAGCTTGCTTCCCCCCTCTCTCTCTGCCTGCCTCTCTGCCTACTTGTGATCTCTGTCAAGTAAATAAATAAAATCTTAAAAAAAAAAGACTGAAAAAATTTAGCAAGTAAAGAATATCTGATTTAATTCTGTACAAAGAGCCTGGTGCATATTGTACACATCCCAGATTGAAGTCTGCTTTTGTGAAACAACCAGATAAATCTAGTTGTCTTCTAAAGAATCCCCTTGGGCAGAAGCTTGGCCACCACACTTGGGAGGTCACAGCTTATTACCAGGCTGGAACTCCTCTTGGGCGCTCCTCCTCCCCAAGTCCTTAGCCCAAGGGACTTTGAAATATTTCCCAAGTTGGGAAATCCTTATGAGAGTGAACCGAATTTCTGATATAGACTGAAAGAAGTTTGGAATCAGTGAATAAAAGGGCAATCAAACTGCATATTACCCCTTGGGATGGAAAATGGAAATTGACTCTATAGGAATGAGCAGGTTCTATGACTTCTAAGCTGGCTCCAAAGGATATTCCCAGTGACGGGTCCTAAACATGTTTGAACACCTATAAGGTGTTCCTTCCTGTGCAAGTCCAGTCTCTAGGCTAAGGGTCAGTCATGAAACTTCACTCATATTTCTTAGAACTTTGCTAACAGATCAGACTCGCTCTTGTATTGGCCAAGCAACTCTTATCAGACAATCTCCCATGGATAAACACTAAAAACTCAGGAGGAAATATAAAAAACTGTTGCTGGAAGATAATAACAAAACAAAACAAAACAAAGCAAAACCCAGAAGAAAGTAGGCTATGGAAGAGAGTTGACCCCTATAAGAATAAGATCACTATATGAGTTTCCCACTTTTTGTAGATGTTATCTTTTGTCAACCTCAGTCTACCTGGAGTGGGACAGCTAAAGTTGGAATAGAGGCCAGGAGTCTTCTAGCATGCATAACCAGAAGTAGTTTGAGGCAATTTAGTTAAAATCATCTGTAAACCACCCCCCCCCCCCCCCGGGGAACTTATTGGCTATCATCTCACACAAAGAAAGAAATGCATTTCCTATCTACATTCTCACACATGCAAGAATGGAATGTGTACCTGAGATTGTTCAAGGACAAAGACATCTTTATGAAAGGACCAGCTTACATGGAGGTACAGCATGTGGCAGGCATACAGTGAATGTTTCCTTCCTTTATCCTCTTCTTTCTCAAAAATGACCTTTACATGGCAGAAGTCCGTTCTGATCAGCAAATACAACATTCTTCTTCAAGGAAGAGAAGTTTCTGTGAATGAAAAGGCTCGCTACTATACGTATTGTACCTGATGCTGTTGTTTGTATTACCGTATGTTTCAGTTCTCAGTGAATTACAGACTTTCACTCCACATGGCCCTAAACAAGGAAATTGCATACAACATCACTATTGTACATTGTCAGATTCTCCTGCCTGCATAGGATTGAAAAAGGAGAGAGAGATTGAGAGAGAGATTTCTAACTCAGAACACGAAAGATGACCTTACCTCAGGGAGAGTTGGGAAGACTTCCTCCACCCTGTCACTAGGAAGGTCCTCAATGGACCCTCCAGAGGATCCAGAGGACACAAAAGAGCTGTCTGAACATTGCTTGTTTTGCTCAGGAATTATTCAGGGGGCATTGCTTGATGTGAACACAAAGCAACAGTGCATGGATGTGATTGGTAAACAACAAGGACTGAGCTGCTGCTGGGCCCACCTACTTGGGGGATGAAAGAAGGGAAATCAGAGGAGCAGGAAAGAAGTGAGTGGGAAACAGAGGCTTTGCATTTTTAGTTAAGTTTAGATCTAGTCAGTGTGAAATACTCCACATGAAGAAGGGCAAACACGAACTGCATGCCTTGTTTCCATGACAGGGTCCCGTGACACATCGTACCCAGTGTAAATTCCCACTTCTCCACATAATACAGGTCTATTTCAGCTTCCTTGTGTACACATACACAGCTTCTCTATTTATCATCTAACCTATTGGATTTTCCCTTGTTTTATTAGGATGTGATATACATAAAACTTATGCATCTAATCATCAGTAAACATATACTCAGGGGTTTTAATTTCATTCAGAAGTCCTTGCATCCATTACTATGATTTACAAACAAAACTCTCAACAGTTCAAAAATACCTCGATACCCATGAAGAAATAACTCCATTGTCTCCCCTGCCTTTAGCCCTTGTTATCTCTCCTTTCTTTCTCTAGGAATTTGCCTGTTCTATATAAGCTGTGTCAGAGGAATCATACCATGTATATCTTTCTCTGCCTGCAAATTCCAGTTGTGACTCATGCTGCTATGAACATAGCTGTAAAGATTCTGTATGTTATCATATGGGAGATTCTTGACATTATGTATTTTCAAAACTCATGGACTATCAAAGCACAAAGAATGAGTTGTAGTGCAATTTGTGCACTTTGAATAAATAAAAATATCTGGTTGCACCCATTCTAAGAAATGTACCACACTCATGTAAGAAGTTATTCCTAGGGGAAACTGGAGGGGTAGCTTATGAAAACTCACTATACTATTTGTTCAACCTTTATGTTCATCTAAAGAGGTCCTGAATACTGTCTGTTAAGTTTGAAAAGTTTGGAAACAGTGAGTCAGGGAGAGATCTGTATCTTGCCATAATCCAACATCAGATAAGTTCTATGAATTAGCTAGAGATGTTGTTTCCTATTAGATTGAACCCAATTTTGAGTTACAAATGTATCTTGACACTTAAACTAACACCAGTTGACTTACTAAATTTAAATTTGTACACATGAAATAACAGAAGAAAAGTGCTCTTGCATTTTTCATAAGCATATGGTACTTAATGAAAGAGAGGGCTCTGGATCAATTTAATGAGGAAATTTCCAAGTAACCTTCCTCTGGGTCATCAATAGGTGGTACCTTATTGTGGGGGCAGAAGCAGCCTTGACTGATCTGCCTTTTGGGGACAGAAGATGATGTTCCTGACCTGGCTGACATGTTTCCTTCTGTGACTTCCAAACAAAATCCTGGAAAATGGATAACAGAGGAGAGAACTCTTGGCAGCTTGCAGGCAGAGGACCATAGACAATTTGGTCATACTTTATGCATGGTTCAGTCCTCTGACCCCTTCTTCCTCGGCTGCCCAGCAGAGACTCCTGGATCAAAGTTGGACTTAGGAAGGTGCTACACTGTGTGTGCACTTAAAAACCCCCAACAGACAAGTTCTAAGGGCAAATATATTTCTTTAGCTGAGACACTAGAGAAACGTCACACAGCACAGTGAGCATATGTGGTTGCCTAGGTTTACATCCCACTTCAGAGGACCATGTCCCCCAGAGATTGCAGGGACACCTCTGAACCTCAGGAGGGGACCTTGTTTCCTCCAGTCCCTTGAATTTAGTTGGATATCTTTCTTTTTTTAATTTTTTTTATTTTAAAGATTTTATTTATTCATTTGACAGAAAGAGAGAGATCACAAGTAGGCAGAGAGGCAGGCAGAGGGAGAGGGGGAAGCAGGCTCCCTGCTGAGCAGAGAGCCTGATGCGGGGCTTGATTCCAGGACCCTGAGATCATGACCTGAGCTGAAGGCAGAGGCTTAACCCACTGAGCCACCCAGGCACCCTGAGCTGGATATCTTTCAAACCATTCTGAACACACACAAATTCAACCTGAGATGTAAGAAGACTTATATGGATCTCAACAAGCAGAAAAATGATTACTTTTTGCAAGGTAGGAGATGCAGAATCTTGAGTCTTTGAGGGAAATATCAGAAATATCCAAAGATAAGCTGGGGGTGGAGGGAGCTCCATATGTTGGCTGCCAGAAAGTCATATTACACCAGAGCAAAAAAATAATTGGGCTCCTTGGAAATCTGCTCTACATTGAAAGGCACCCCCTTCTGAAAAGGGCACAGAGAGCAGATAGGGCAGAATTCTAGGTGGATCATTGTGGTCTCAGAAATCCAGAAGACTCAGAAAGAACAGGGGAGTCTGAACCAATAAAGTGTCCAAGCAGTGGAATGAGGAGACTGGTTAGGGTCAGCGAACCCAGAGGAGATTTTCAGCTCTAGTCACCACAATCTGTGAACTAAGGTGGTAGGGAGATCGCCCTCTGCCTGACCACTCTGAAAAGAACTAGAAGGTTCTTTCTGCAGTTTGGCAATTGTGGCCATCACTGCTATGAACATTGGGGTACATATGGCCCTTCTTTTTACTACATCTGTATCTTTAGGGTAAATACTCAATAGTGTAATTGCAGGATCATAAGGTAGCTCTATTTTTAATTTCTTAAGGAATCTCCACACCGTTTTCCAAAGTGGCTGCACCAACTTGCATTCCCACAACAGTGTAAGAGGGTTTCCCTTTCTCCACATCCTATCCAACACATGTTGTTTACTGTCTTGTTAATTTTGGCCATTCTAACTGGTGTAAGGTGGTATCTCAAAGTGTTATTTTATTTATTATTATTTTTTATATTTTTTTAACATCTTAACTTTATTTTATTTTTTTTTCAGCGTTCCAAGATTCATTGTTTATGCACCACACCCGGTGCTCCATGCAATACATTCCTTCCTTAATACCCACCACCAGGCTCACCCAACCCCTCATGCCCCTCCCCTCCAAAACCCTCAGTTTGTTTCTCAGAGTTCATAGTTTGTCATGGTTTGTCTCCCTCTCCAATTTTCCCCAATTCACTTTTCCTTTACTTCTCCTAATGTCCTCCATGTTATTCCTTATGCTTCACAGGTAAGCGGAACCATAATAATTGACTTTCTCTGCTTGACTTATTTCACTCAGCATAATCTCTCCCAGTCTTGTCCACATTTGATACAGAAGTTGGGTATTCATCCTTTCTGAGGTCTGCGTAATATTTTGAATCTCCCTGATGGCTAATGATGAGCCAACAAGCTCTTTAACAGATGTATGGATAAAGAAGGTATGGTCCATATATACAATGCAATATTATGCCTCCATCAGAAAGGATGGATACCCAACTTTTCTATTGATCTTATTAATTCTTCCAAAGAACCAGCTTCTAGTTGGGTTGATGTGTTCTACTGTATCTCTGGCTTCTAATTCTTTGATCTCTGCTCTAGTCTAGTTAATCCCATTCTCCTGTGTGGGTTAGGCTTAATTTGTTGTTGATTCTCCAGTTCTTTAAGGTGTAAAGAGAGTTTGTGTATTCAGGATTTTTCATTTTTTTTGAGTGAGGCTTGGATGCTTACGTATTTTCCCTTTAGGATTGCCTTTGCCATATCCCATAGGTTTTGGACCAATATATCTCTGTTCTCATTGATTTCCATGAATTGATTAAGTTCTACCTTGATTTCTTGGTTGACCCAAACATTCCTGAGCAGGATGGTCTTCAGCTTCCAAGTGTTTGAATTTCTTCCAAACTTTTTTTTGTGATTGAGTTCCAGTTTCAAAGCATTGTGGTCCAAGAATATGCAAGAAATAATTTCAATCTTTTGATATCAGTTGAGACCTGATTTGTGATTCAGTATGTGGTCTATTCTAGAGAAAGTTCCATGTGCACTCAAAGAGAATGAGTATTCTGGTGTTTTAGGGTAGAATGTTCTGTATATCGCTATGAGGTCTATCTGGTCCAATGTGTCCTTGAAAGCTATGTTTCTTTGTTGTTTTCTGCTTAGATGATCTATCTGTTGCTGAAAGTGGTGTGTAGGATCCCCTACAATTAACACATTCTTATCAGTATGTCTCTTTATTTTGCTTAACAGTTGGTTTATGCAGTTGGCTGCTCTCATGTTGGGGGAATCAGTATTTACAATTGTTAGGTTTTCTTGTTGGATAGACCCTTTCAAAATGATGTATTGTCCTTCTGTATCTGTGTCTCTCGCTTAAAATCTAATTTGTTTGTTATGAGAATCGTTACCCCAGCTTTCTTATGAAGAAACTTGGCATGAAATATGGTCCTCCATCCCTTCATTTTCAGGCTGGATGTATCTTTAGGTTCAAAATGAATCTCTTGTAGACAGCATATGAATGGGTCCTGTCTTTCTATCCAATCTGCAACTCTGTGACACTATATGGGATCATTTGGGTTGTTCATGTTGAGAGTGATTATTGAAAGATATTGAAAGTTTTTATTGTCATCATGTTTCCTGTGAGGTCCTTGTTTCTGTAGAGTTGTCACTGTGAATTTCTGTTCTATATCACTCTTGGGGTCTTTCTTCTTCTATAGACCCCCCCTTAATATTTCTTGCAGGGCAGGCTTGATGGTCATATATTCTTTGAGTCTTCGCCAGCCTTGGAAGCTCTTTATCTCTCCATCCTTCCTAAATGACAGCCTTACTGGATAAAGCATTCTTAGCTGCATGTCATTCTCATTTAGTTCTTCTCTTCCCTGAATATGTCTTGCCAGACCTTTCTGGCTTGCCAGGTCTCTGTGGACAGGCCTGTCATAATTCTGATGTTCCTCCCTCTGTACCTAAGGAATATCTTTCCCCTAGCTGCTCTTAAGAGATACTTCTCTGGTTTTAAGATTCACAAGTTTCACTGTCACATGCCAGGGGTCACACTTCTCTCATTGACCTTGGGGGTGTCCTCTCTGCTGCCAGGACATGGACTCATGTTTCCTTCCCCAGGTTAGGGAAATTCTCAGCTAGGATTTGCTCAACTATATCTTCTATTATTCTCTGTCTCTCTCCACCTCCTCAGGGATCCCAATAATTCTGACATTGGCACATTTCTTGGTGTCAGTTATTTCTCTAAATCTGTTTTCATGGATTCTAAGCTCTTGGTTCCAGGCCTCCTCCTGATCCTTCTTTTCTATCAGTTTGTCTTCTAGATCACTAATTCAATCTTCTGTCTCATTTACCCTAGCTGTTAGACTATCTAGATTAGATTGAATCTCATTGATAGTATTTTTAAGTTCTTCCAAATCAGCTCTCATTTCTGCTCTTAGAGAATCTATGTTGCCACGAATGTTTTTCTCCAACCTAGCTATTGTCTGCGTAATTGTTACCCTGAGTTCTATTTCTGACATCTTGCTTATGTCCATATCCATTAGTTCTGTGGTGGAGGTCACAGTCTCTGAATTTTTCCTCTGTTGGGGATTCCTCCTTCTAGTCATTCTGGTGAGAGTTGATTGAGGGAATGTACAGAGTCCAAACTATTGATTGACCACAACCCAAGCAGGATACACCTGTTTTATAGGGACCTTAGGGTTGTTGGCCTCTTGTTCTTCCATCTTATCTTCTGTGGAGAGGGGCCAGACATGCTGTTACTCAGGCAACCCTGTTTAGGCAGATTTGCCTTGCCCACTGAGGTGGGGGGTGGGCTAGGTGAAAAAGGGTTTTGTGGGGCTTTTGTTCTCTGGTGGCTTTCCCTGGCAGGTTTCTGTGTCCCTTCCAAGAGTCAGAGCAGAAGTAACTGTGTCCAAACTTCTGCCTCAGAACAGAGAGATCGCAGACTTTTCTCCAGAAAGCCCTCCAGGTCACAATGACTTTGTTTTTATCTGGCGCTGCTAAAAACTACAGTGACCTGAGTTGTGTGCCCCATAGGAGCCCTCTCGGCCCTTGCTTCCAGGTGCAGGCACATGTCTGCTCTTTGTGCTTCTAAAACCAGCAGCTGCCCCCAGTTCACAGGCTTGCTCCCCCAGCTCTAGGTGTTGCGGAACCTGGACTGGATCCTGGCGGAAGAACCAAGCGGCACTCGGAGACTTTGGGGGACTGGAGGTTTATTTAACACCGGTGGGCTCAGAGCAGGTTGTTCTCAAAGGTCTGAGCCCTGAGCACAAGCAGGGAGGGGGATTTATACCCTTCTACTTCCGCACACTTGGTACTTTTGGTGCGCGAGGGAAATGAGGTAGGAAAGAAGAACCCAGAAGGGCTTTGAGACAGGGACTGGAATTCTGTTGCTGGTTTGGTCAGCCATCTTAAAGTATAGTTTTTCCTTATCATAGGTTTTAGTCTGGAGGGCTGCCCTAAACTACTTTCCCCATGGCTACAGGTCTGCGAGACTGTGCCAGGGCCCCAGCGCTGGACACTTTTGCACTCCTGCATTATTACACCTTCCCAGCACCAGTGCATATGGTGGCTCCCTCCCCCTGCCTTTATCTTCTAGTATCTGCCCACATAATCATGGCTCCCACTTCATATCTCAAAACCGGCCGCTGGAGGTATTCTGTTGGTATAGATCTTGATGTAACTTCTTACATCTCACACTGATTTCATGTGTGTTCAGAGTGGTCTGACAGATATCCAGCTCAATTCAGGGGACCAGTTGAAATAGGGTCCCCTACTCCTCTGCCATCTTGCCAGACCTCCACTCTATTCAATTTTATCTTGATATATATATGTTCTGATTTCTTGCAATTTGGGGATATAATGTCTTCTAACACACAAACCAAAATCAGTCAGAAGCAGCCAGATCACCCTGCTTTCTCCCCACTGAGAGAATATATTCTGACTCCCCATCCCCCCTTTTTTCTTTCTTTTCTTGTCATTTTTAAAAAAGATTTTATTTATTTATTTGACAGACAGAGATCACAAGTAGGCAGAGAGGCAGACAGAGAGAGAGGAGGAAGCAGGCTCCCTGCTAAGCAGAGAGCCTGACGTGGGGGCTCAATCCCAGGACCCTGGGATCATGACCTGAGTCGAAGGCAGAGGCTTTAACCCACTGAGCCACCCAGGCGCCCCTCTTTTTTGTCATTTTTCAATCATCCTGGCTTTAGTGACTTATCTGTGGTAGCTTCTGATCACTTCAGAATTTTTAAAAATTAATTTTCTTTTTTTAGTGTGCCAAGATTCATTGTTTATGCAACACACCCAGAGATCCATGCAATACGTGGCCTCCTAAATACCACCTAACAGGCTCATCTAACCCCCAATCCTCCTCTCCTCCAAAACCCTCAGTGTGTTTCTCAAAGTCCACAGTCTCTCATGGTTCATTTACTCCTCCAATTTCCCCCAATTCACTTTTCCATTCCTTCTCCTGATGTCCACTGTGTTATTCCTTATGCTGCATGAGTAAGTGAAACTATATGATCATTGACTCTCTCTGCTTGACTTATTTCACTCAGCATAATCACCTGCAGTCCTGTCCACGTTGATACAAAAGTTGGGTATTCATCCTTTCGAATGGAGGCATAATACTCCATTGTATATATGGACCATATCATCTTTATCTATTTGTCTGTTGAAAGGCATCTTGGCTCTTTCCAGAGTTTGGCCACTGTGGCCACTGCTGCTATGAATAGCGGGGTACAAATGGTCCTTCTTTTCACTACATCTGTATCTTTGAGGTAAATACGCAGTACTGCAATTGCAGAGTCATTGGGTAGCTCTATTTGTCATTTCTTAAGGAATCTCCACACTGTTTTCCAAAGTGGCTGCACCAACGTGCATTGCAAACAACAGTGTAAGAGTATTCCCCTTTTCTCCACATCCTTTCCAACCACATGTTGTTTCCTGTCTCATAAATTTTGACCATTCTAACTGATGTAAGGTGGTATTGCAATGTGGTTTTGATTTGAATCTCTCTGATGGCTAATGATTATGAACATTTTTTCATGTGTCTGTTAGACATTTGTAGGTCTTCTGCCCATTTTTTGACATGATTATCTGTTTTTTGGGGGTGAGTTTGAGGAGTTCTTTATAGATCTTGGATAATCAGCCCTTTGTCTGTAGTGTCATTTGAGAATATCTTCTCCCATTCTGTGGGTTGCCTCTTTGTTTTGTAGAGTGTTTCCTTTGTTGTGCAGAAGCTTCTGATCTTGATAAAGTACCAAAAGTTCATTTTCGCTTTTGTTTCCTTTGCTTTTGGAGACATATCTTGAAAGAAGTTGCTGTGGCTGATATCGAAGAGGTTACTGCCTATGTTATCTTCTAGGATTTTGATAGATCCCTGCCTCATGTTGATGTCTTTTATCCATTTTGAGTTTATCTTTGTGTATGGTGTAAGAGAATGGTTGAGTTTCATTCTTCTCTACATAGCTGCCCAATTTTCCCAGCAGAATTTATTAAAGAGACTGTATTTTTCCAACTGGATATCTTCACCTGCTTTGTTGAAGATTAGTTGACCATTGAGTTGCAGGTCCATATCTGGGCTCTCTACTCTGTTCCACTGGTCTGTGTGTCCTGTTTTTGTGCTGTATTATGCTGTCTTGGTGATCACAGCTTTGTAATAAAGCTTCAAGTCAGGCAATGTGGTGCCCCCAGTTTTGTTTCTTTTTCAACTTTTCCTTAGCAATTCAGGGTCTCTTCTGATTCCATACAAATTTTTTGATTTTTTGTTCCAGCACTTTGAAAAATGCCAGTGGAATTTTGAGCAGGATGGCATTGAAACTATAGATTGCTCTAGGTAGTATAGAGATTTTAACAATGTTTATTCTTTGGATCCATAAGCATGGAATGCTTTTCCATCTTTTTGTGTCTTCTTCAATTTCTTTCATGAATGTTCTTAGCTCCTCAAGTACAGACTTTTCACCTCTTTGGTTAAGTTTATTCCCAGGTATCTTATGGTTCTTGGTGCTATGGTAAATGGAATTGATTCTCTAATTTCACTTTCTAAAGTTATATTGTTAGTGTATAAGAAACAACTGATTTTTGTGCATTGATTTTGTATCTAGCCACATTACTGAATTGCTGTATGAGTTCTAATAATCTGGTGGTCCAGTTTTTGGGTTTTCCATATAAAGTACTATGTCTTCTGCAAAAAGGGAGACTTTGACTTTTTCTTTGCCAATTGAATACCTTTTATTTCTTTTTGTTTTCTGGTTGCTGTTGCTAGGACTTCTAGTACTACGTTGAACAACTGTGGCAAGAGCGGGCATCTTTGTAGTGTTCCTCATCTCAAAGTGAAGACTATCAGCTTTTCCCCATTGAGAATGATATTCATTGTGATTTTTTCATAGATAGATTATATGAAGTTGAGGACTGTTCCCTCCATCCCTACACTTTGAAGAGTTCTAATCAGGAATGGATGCTGTATTTTGTCAAACACCTTTCCTGCATTAATTGAGAGGACCATGTGGTTCTTCTCTCTTCTCTTATTCATTTGTTCTATCACATTGATTGATTGATTGATTGTCAATTTCTTCCTGTTTTCACTACATCTGTATTTTTGAGGGCAAATATCCAATAGTGCAGTAGATACAGTAGAACACATCAACAAACCTAGAATCTGGTTCTTTGAAAGAATTAATAAGATTGATAAACCACTGGCCAAAATAATCCAAAAGAAAAGAGAGAGGACCCATATTTATAAAATTATGAATGAAAGGATAGAGATCACCACTAATGCCAAGGAAATAGGAACAATTATCAGAAATTATTATCAATAGTTATATGCCAATAAGTTAAGCAACCTAACAGAAATGGATGCATTCCTGGAAACCTATAATCTTCTAAGCCTGAAACAGGAATAAATTGACAACCTCAATAGAGAAATATCTAGAAACAAGATTGAAGCAGTGATCAAAAACTTCCCAAGAAACAAGAGCCCAGGACCTGATGGACTCCCTGGAAAATTCTACCAAATATTCAAAGAGGAAATAGTACCTATTCTCCTGAAGGCGTTTCAAGAAATAGAAACAGAAGGAAAACTTTCAGACACTCTCTATTAAGCCAACATTACCCTGATCCCCAAACCAGGCAAAGACCCCATCATAAAGGAGATTTCCAGACCAATATCCCTGATGAATATGGATGCCAAGATCCTCTACAAGATCCTAGCTAATAGGATCCAACAGTACATTAAAAAGATTATCCACTGTGACCAGGTGGGATTTATCCCTGGGATGCAAGGGCGGTCCAACATCCACAAATCAATCAATGTGATAGAACAAATCAATAAGAGAAGAGAGAAGAACCACATGGTCCTCTCAGTTGATGCAGAAAAAGCATTTGACAAAATACAGCATCCGTTCCTGATTAGAACTCTTCAAAGTATAGGGATGGAAGGAACATTCCTCAACTTCATAAAATCTATCTATAAAAAATCCACAATGAATATTATTCTCAACGGGGAAAAGCTGACAGCCTTCCCTTTGAGATCAGGAACATGGCAAGGACTCCCACTCTCGCCACTGTTGTTCAACATAGTACTAGACGTCGTAGGAACAGCAACCAGTCAACAAAACTAAATAGAAGTTATTCAAATTGGCAAAGAAGAATTCAAACTCTCTGTCTTTGAGATGACATGATACTTTATATGGAAAACTCAAAAGACTCCAGCCTCAAGCTACTAGAACTTATACAGTATTCAATAATGTAGCAGGATACAAAAATCAATTCAGAGAAATCAGTTGTTTCTTATACACTAACAAGAAAATATAGAAGGGGAAATGAGAGAATTGATTCCATCTACTATAGGACCAAGAACCATAAGATACCTGGGAACAAACCTAACCAAAGAGGTAAAGGATCTGTACTTGAGGAACTACAGAACACTCATGAAAGAAATTGAAGAAGACATAAAAAGATGGAAAAACATTCCATCCACACTCATGGATCAGAAGAATAAACATTGTGAAAACGTCTATACTGCCCAGAGCAATCTATACTTTCAATCTCATCCTGATCAAAACTCCACTGGCATTTTTCAAAGTTCTGGAATAAACAATCCTAAAATTTGTATGGAACCTGAAAAGGCCCGAAATTGCTAAGAAAATGTTGAAAAAGAAAAGCAAAACTGGGGGCATACTGTTGTCTGATTTCAAGCTTTACTACAAAGCTGTGATCACCAAGAAAGCCTGGTACTGGCACAAAAACAGACACATAGACTAGTGGAACAGAGTTGAGAGCTCAGATATAGACCCACAACTCTATGGTCAAATAATTATCAACAAAGCAGGAAAAAATATCCAGTGGAAAAAAGACAGTCTCTTCAATAAATGGCACTTTGAATATTGGACACCTATATATAGAAGAACAAAACTCGACCATTCTCTTACACCATACCCAAAGATAAACTCGAAATGGATAAAAGACCTCAACATGAGGCAGGAATCTATCAAAATCCTATAGGAGAACATAGGCAGTAACCTCTTCGACATTGGCCACAGCAATTTATTTCAAGACATGTCTCTGAAGGCAAAGGAAATAAAAACAAAAGTGAACATTTTGGGACTTCATTAAGATCGAAAGCTTCTGCACAGGAAAGGAAACGGTCTATAAAACAAAGAGGCAACCCCCAGAATGGGAGAAGATATTTGCAACTGGCACTCCAGAGAAAGGGCTGATATCCAAGATCTATAGAGAACTCTTCAAACTCAACCCCCCAAAAAGATATAATCACTTCCAAAAATGGACAAAAGACATGAACAAAAGAAGACATGTCTTTCTCCAAAGAAGACATACAAGTGGCTAACAGACACATGCAAAAATGTTCATCATCATTAGCCATCAGGGAAATTCAAATCAAAACCACATCACATACCACCTTACATCAGTTAGAATGGCCAATATTAATGAGACAAGAAACAACAAGTGTTGGAGAGGATGTGGAGAAAGGGGAATACTCTTATACTGTTGGTGGGAATGCAAGTTGGTGCAGCTGCTTTGGAAAACTGTGGAGATTCCTCAAAAAATTAAAAATAGAGCTACCATATGATCCTGCAATTGCACTACTGGGCATTTTCCCCAAAGATACAGATGTTGTGAAAAGAAGGGCCATCTGTACCCCAGGGTTCATAGCAGCAATGGCCCGAATCACTAAACTGTGGAAAGCACCAAGATGTCCTTCAATGGATGAATATATAAAGAAGACATGGTGGTATATACAATGGAGTATTATGACTCCATCAGAAAACATCAATACTCAACATTTGTATCAGTGTGGACCGGACTGGAGGCGATTATGCTGAGTGATATAAGTCAAGCAGAGAGAGTCAATGATCACATGGTTTCACTTGCTTGTGGAGCATAAAGAATAACACAGAAGACATTGGGTGAATCAGTGGAGAAGTGAGTTGGGGGAAATTGGAGGGGGAGAGGAACCATGAGAGACTGTGGACCCTGAGAAACAAACTGAATGTTTGGAGGGGAGGGAGATGAGGGGTTGGGTGAGCCTGGTGGTGGGTATTAAGGAGGGCACGTATTGCATGGAGCACTGGGTGTGGTGCATAAACAGTGAATCTTTGGACATTGAAAAAATAAAATTAAAAATAAATAAATAAATAAAATAGGCTGTCAGGAGTGCTAGGGATATGTCACATCCTAGAGGAAATTCTGTCTTGTTTTTCCTGGCTCAGCTGCTGTAAAGCCAGGCCCATGTTCATTATGTAAGATACTTGTGTACATGATTAGCTTGGGATGATAAAGCAAAAAGTTAAACAGAAATGACTATGTTAGACAAGATGAGTGTGTAGACTGCATTAGGGGAGGCCCAGTCTGCTTCAGTCAGAGAGGTGTTTGAGCAGCAACTGTTCCAATAGGCAGGGATGTATCTCCCTGTGTATACCTCCCCTAGAACCCCTGTTATCCTGGGTTGTATCCTTAAACCCCAATCACATTGTCATGTGTAGTTGTCAGTCCTTCCAGCCATCAAGATGTGCTACTCTTTCTACCTCATTAGCTGGTCTGTAGGAAATTTGAAACAGGTCCAGCCCCCATATCACCCCTTACCCAAATCAGTGCTTTTCCACACTTGGTCTACAGAGCATAGGCACATGAGAATTATGTAGAGGAACAGGTACAAGGTTTTATGATAAGTTCTAGAAAAGACACAAGGGTTCTGGGTAGAAAACTGGGAGAGGGGAGGGGACAAACTTAGGCAGGAGTCCTGCCACATCCAAATCTGGAGGAGAAATGGGGACATGAGCCCTTCCATCAACTGCCCTTTGAGGACTGTGACCACAGGGATTGAACCACAACTTTAAACCACTCACCTTTGGGGAAAAGTGCAGGGCAGGAAATGGGGATGGGATGCCGTATCTGTGGTCACCCAGTTGGCTCCAGGATGGCAAAGGTCAGGGCTAGATCTTCATTTCCCATCTAAACAAGGCTCATGCATGGTCCAGCATGAGAGGAAGATGGGCATTGGTCAATTTCAAGAGAGCTATTCTCTGTGGCCAGGCATTTGCCTCTTAGAACCCAAGGAATCTCATCCAACCATGAAGGAAAATATGTTTAATGGCCCAGAGGGTTTTGGTCTATCCAACCCAGGATGGAGATGAGGGATCCTACTTGTGAGGCTGTTTCTCATTAAGGTGTACCTCTGGTGGAGGTGTACCGCCACCACAGCGGTAGGACTGCTAGGGGTAGAGACCCATGAAAACACTCCCTTAAAGGTAGCCTGGCAGGCCATGGTCCTGGGCCCTCAGCTCTAAGCTTGTGGGCTTTGACATGGCCAGCCCCTGGGCATGTGACTTGCGAGGCAGTAGTGTCTCCAAGCCCAGTGGTATTTATGGGGTTGACCTCAGTGTCAGAGCCTGGCTGGGGAGCCATTATACATGTAACACACAAAAGTATGAGTTGACAATGTTATCCATAAAGTTTCTGGTGAACAGACTTAACAATAATTAAGTTTCGAGGGAGTTAAAATGTGGATACGTGTATTTTCTTTTTACTGTCAGGTTCACTGTCCCTAACCCCGGCATTATTCAAGGATCAAATGTATATGCAGAACTGTTTCTCATCATGTCCATCATTTCTAAGCTATCCAAGCCACCATCATTTCTCATCTGGAATACTGCAATGACCTCTTAATCTCCCTGCTTCTACTCTCACTCACCTTCAGACTGTTCTCAACAGAGCAGCCAGAGCAAATTTTTAAAATGTTATGTCATCGATGGAAACTTCCATGTGTGTTTTTTTCAGAATGACCAGGGGCTATGAGCAAGAAATCCACAGAATTTGTAGAACAAGTTTCTTGGCTACTTTTGTGTCTAATAGCTAATAAACTTTAGATATGTGGCAAGAAAAGAAAAAGGTAGCATCATGTCACTCCTCGGTTCCATAACCCTCCAATGCTTTTCCTGACACATCCAAAGCCCTTATGGTCTATAAGGTCTGAAATGTGCCCTCCACCTCCCTCCTGATTCAAGGACTGTGCTCCTGATGTTCCCTCTGTTAGGAAAACTCTTCCCCCAGATGTATTTATTTATCACTGCATCCCCTGACCTGAAAGTATGCCTTACGAGGCAGCGAGTTCATTTTCTTCGATACCTCATCAGCAGTGTCTAAAACAGTGACGTACCAGGCACCCCATAGTGCCGTTTTTATATGCTACCGGTAAATAGGAACTGATTCTGGCTTTGCGGCTGAAAGGCGCGGCATATATGGAAGGAAAGACGACTTTCCTGGAGCAAGGAATGTAACTTCAGGGAGCCTCTCTAATGGAGAGAGGCAGTCTGGCCGCCGAGCTGATTGATTCTTCCTACCGGCCTAACCAGGTCTCCTCCCCAGGCTCCACCCCTAGAGCCCTCTAGAGTCAATTGGCTGAACTCTCCGAGCCCTTTCATCCTCGCAGCCAATGACAGGGCAAAAACTATGCGGGAGGCGGGGCCAGGATTCCCGCGAAGCTGGCCGACTCCTGAGGGGTGGGATGCTTCAACCTCCACGGCACAGAGCTTCCGAAACCTCCAGAGGCCTATAAGGGGCCGAGGGTAAAGTTGAGAGTGGGGAGTCAGTGACACAGTTCGCTCTCCGCTGTGTTCCGAGAAGTGAGTCAGGACCTTTGGATGAGGGGTATGGGGCAGCCTGGCGTCGGGGTTCGGTCCGTGTTCTGGGAGAGGGTTGGTGACACTTGCCGGGACAGAGGCCTCCTTCTGCGCAGCCGCCACAGCGACGGGGAGGAGGTCTCTCTAGGGGTAGTCGACGGCCCTCGTTGGGCGCTGTCCCTAGACTGGGGTCGTAGCAGCTCTCTCTGATAGGGCTGATAGTGGTTATAGTATTTTGCCGTCCCCACCCCTAGCCAGCAGGCCGCCCTGGTAATAGCGGTCTAGCGCCCAGCCAGGCTCCAAGGACTCCACAACCCCAGCTTGAATCGGATCACCAGTCCAGTCCCCGTTGTGTTCCCAGTGAGCAACAGAGTTTTGCAGGAGATTCATTCATTCATTCATTCATTCATTCATTCATTCATTCAGTACTTACTGAGCACCTACCACTGACTGCTAGGTCCTGGGGGTGACAGTATGTACAAAGCAAAGGTGTCTTCTGGTAGGGAAGAAATGGAACATGCTTGAAGGGCTAGAAGCCGAGTCTGGAAATCTGGAGAGGCTGAAAACACAAAACAGATTTTGAGGGCTAGTAATCCTAAGAAACAGGTAATCATTAAAAATAAGCAAAGAAACAAGAAAACATTCACCTTTTACCCTCCCTTTAAAGACTTAGTTTTTCCTCTCTAAAGACACTTGACTCAACAAAGTTTCCTTCTCATCTCCTTGCTGTAAACTTTGGCTGGAAAGCAGGATTGCAGTTGGAATGCATTTTGCAGTTAGAGAAGAATATGGAGACTTCAATATCAAACAACAGGTGAAAAGGAGCAGCTGTAGTTGGATGGAATGAGGGTTACCTTCAGACACAAGATTTGTCTCTTACCAGCCATTCGACCTTTGGCATGTTATTCAGTCTCTGGGAGCTGCATTTCCTCATCTTCAGAATGGGAATGATCATCCTTGCTTTTCATAGTTCTATAGGAAAGGAAGTTACCCAGGGAAGGGACACCACCCTGAGTGTCTGCTTGGAGTTGAGCTCTCAGAGAACGCAATCTTCTCTCTTCTGTTTATAGTGATAGCACACTCCCTTAGGAACTTCCTCATCAAACCCAAGGAAGAGATCAGGCAAGATTTGTGCTGGGCAGATTCTTCGGAGTGAGGCTGTGCTGGCCAGGTGAGACCTATACTGTGAAATTAGTTATCAGAGGACAGGAATCCTGCTGACTAGAGGAAGGACCATGGCTGAAAGGGAGCATTTCTGGATAGTTTTTTTATTGAGGACGAGAGAACCAGAGAAGTGGGAGTAAGCTCTCTGGACCTTGAGGAGTACAGTTTGGGGATGGGAGGAAAGGTGATATAGTTGAATTCAAATTTGGGTGACAGGAGACTTGAATTTGAGTTGCCTCTTTCTTCTAAGGTTGTTTCCCCATCATTACATTTTGATAGAAGACACTGGGAGATCTGGGTGATTCCTTCCAGCCCTGACATTCTGAGAATCTCTGAGTTAGATTAAGTCAATCTAGAATTGGGGCCCCTGGATGGCGCTATTGAGACAACATTGTCAAGACTGTATATATACTGTCATGGTCTTCAGATAATATGAACGACAAAAGGGATGAACAAGTGGAGAAGGGATGGTGGTGGTCATGTGTGAAGGGTGCAGTTCTTATCATCTGTACACCCAGATAGAATTAGAATCTTGAATTTGTTTAATGTTTCAAATCATACAACATTTCCTGAACCCTCTTTGTGCTAGGTACTTTGTGGAATTCCACCCATGAATACCATTGCCCTTGCTCTCGGGGGCTTAGAGCTTATTGTGTACTTGTGAGGAGGAATGACACAGACATATACCCCATTCTAGTAGAAGGCAACCCTAGTTTATAGTACAGATTTGTTACGGGGTGTGTGTGTGTGTGTGTGTGTGTGTTTTCTTTTTTTTTAAGTACAGAAATTTCTGTGTGGTCAAGTCTATCTGCTTTTGTTATGATGTCGGGCTTTGTTTTATGCTTAAAGCATAGGCCTTTTGCTTCCTGAGATCAAGGAGTCCCCAGATATTTTCCTCCAGTTCTTTTTTTTTTTTCCCTTTCAATTTTTGTATTTCATTCATCTCTCTTTCTGGAATTTTTCAGGTATTCCCTCTTACTCGTCACTCTGTTGCACCTTATCAGTAACAAAGGACCATGTGACTACTGCTATCAGAAACCGGAATAGGTAGGGGTGCCTGGGTGGCTCAGTGGGTTAAAGCCTCTGCCTTCAGCTCTGGTCATGAATTCAGGGTCCTGGGATCAGGCCCCACGTCAGGCTCTCTGCCTGGCAGGGAGCCTGCTTCCCCCTCTTTCTGCGCCTGCCTCTCTGTGTACTTGTGTTATCTCTCTCTCTCTCTGTCAAATAAATAAGTAAAATCTTTAAAAAAAAAAAAAAGGACCAGAATAGGTGATGCTGGTGAGTTAAAGGAATACAACCTCCAAGGTAAAACCTCTTTCTCTCTCTTTCTGGGAATAGGACTGTGCCCTTTGGGAGTTTCTCACACCTGAAGGGAATGGTGGTCCTAAGATCAGAGCACTCACCCATCAGTCTCAGGGATTCGTAGGTCAGAGATCTGTTGGGTCTCATTTGTTCTCATCCATTTGCCAGTTGTCTCTGAGATTATGCCTTTATTCACAGTTGCTTGGATATCCCTAGTGTCCTGCTAGCCTCGTGATCTCATCTGTACCTCCTTTTACTTCTCCAGCCAAGAGTTCTTCTTCTCTACTAGTGCCTGGGAATTCTTCCAGCTTTCTGAGGGAATTTCCCATCCAATCAGGCAGAGGACAAATCGTTAGGTTTCCTTTTGACCAACCTCTCCTCAGACTGGCCCTCCCTGATCTTCTGGTAAGTCTTGCTTCCCTCTCAGTTCCCCCAGAATCACCTTGGGCTTCCTTATGGCACATCCTTATGCATTTCTCTTTTTCCCTTCCTGCTCTTCTAACCAAAGCCTCTACCTCAGTGAGCTAATATATTTGCACAGCACCCTTTGTCCCCTCTGTCTTATTCTCAGATTTGCTTTCCTGACATATTCTTCCTCTTCTCACCTAAAGTGTTTCCCTACATCTTCATCTTTCCTAGTGACATTACCATTGTTAATATTCAGACCTGGATCTGATAACCTTGAAGTCTTTCTTTCAATCATCCTCTGTATCCAGTCTAATACAAGTTTATGCTTTCTTGGAAATGGCTGGATTTCATTGTTTTCTTCCCTATCATTTGTTTTTTCATTTCTCATTCATTTGTTCATTCATTCAGCAAACACTTTTCGGACACCTAGAGAGTGGCAGACCCTTTAAAGGTCACCCATCCTGCATTCCTAAAGTTGTCTCCCAAATCACTTTTCTTCCTCCATTCTTTTTTTTTTTTAATCACTCTAATCCATCTGGGCTAATCTTCCTAAATCATTTAAAAAAAAACCACGTTTAATTGAAGTATAGTTGATATACAGTAGTATCCCCTTAAGAGTTCTTTTCCTAATTCCACTTTTAGGTAGGATGGTATGAAATATATTGTCCAGATTGGACTATTTTCATGAGTTAAGGGGACCACTATTAATAATGATGCTGGAATGATTCTGGAAACTGTATTCTTGACAAGTGAGAGTGAGAGAGGAGAACTGCAAGGTAGAAAAAAGAATATGGGGGGAAGAAGATGAAGATGGTTAATACTTGTTACCCATTGACCATCAAATTATACCCATATGTACCCTATAATTTCAGTGTTCTGGCTCATATTGCTTCATGCAACTTAATTCTTTCATCTGTTCACTAAGAAAAATTTTTTTGGTGCCTACCGTGTGCTTGGAACTGTGCTAGATGCTGGGAATACAAAGGTAAACAAAATGGACAAAATCCCCACCATCATGAAGCTACATGGTAGTGTAATTTCATACTTATTTCTGAGTACCCTGCCTTCCCCTCCCCCACAAGCTTCTTTTTGAGGAAACTGTGTTCTTGACAAGTGAGAAATTCTCTTTAGTGTCTCTTATATGGCAAGTCTACTAGAAACTAACTCCCTCAGCTTTTGTGTATCTGAAATGTCTTAATTTCTCTTTCATTCTTGAGAGAGATTTTGGCAGATATAGAATTCATAGTTAACATTTTTTTCTTTCAAGACTTTAAATATGCCATGTCACTGCTTTCTGGCCCTCATGGCTTTTGAACGGAAATCAGGTTTTAATTTTATGGAGGATTCTTTGTATGGAATGGGTTAGTTCTCTCTTATTGCTTTCCAATTTCCTTCTTTGTCTTTGGGTTTCAAGGAGTTGACTATAATGTGTCTTGGTGTAAGTCTTTTTCAGTTTATCCTCGTTGGAATTCATTGATCTTCTTGGATGTGCTTATTCCTGTGTTCCCTCAGATTTGAGAACTCTGGGACATTACTTCTTTAAATATTTTTTCTGCCCCTTTCTATCTCTTTTCCTCTTTGGAACTCCTAAGATGAGAATAATGGTAAGTTTGATGATGTCCCTCAGACGCTGTTCCTTTTTTATTCATTCTTTTTCCCCCCTCTTCTTCATACTGGATAATTTCAAGTTCACCAATCCTTTCTTCTGTGTTCTCAAATCTGATGTTGAACCCCCTTAGTAAGTTTTTTTATTGTAGTTATTGTACTTGTCAGCTTGAGAATTTCTTTGGTTAATTTTTAAAATTTTATGTCTTTATTGATATTCTCATTTTATTCATACATTGTGTTCTTGATTTCCTTTAGTTCTTTGTCCAAAGTTTCCTTTAAATCATTGTATGTATTTAAGAGAGTTGACTTAACATCTTTGTTAACATTTTATCTGGTCTTCCTAGAGAATGCTTTCTTCCAAATTCTTTTATTTTTCCTGTAAATCAGCTATATATGTCTGTTTCTTTGTATGTTTTACACTTTTTTATTCAAAATTGGACATTTTGAGTGTTATGGTAATTCTGAAAATGTAATCGTCTCACTCCTCAGTGATTGCTAAGTCTTGCTTGTGGAGGGTTGGAGCCATCCATCTGTGGCTTTTCCAAACTCTCTTTTCTTTTTCTTTTTCTTTCTTTTTCTTTCTTTCTTCCTTTCTTTCTTTCTTTCTTTCTTTCTTTCTTTCTTTCTTTCTTTTTTTTTGCAAAGTATGTATTCTTTGTTGTATATAGACATTAAAGTTTCTGTTCTGTTATCTCTGTGGTCAGCCAGTGGCCAAAGATTTTCTTAAATTCTGAGTCCCAAAAGAGGGGAAAGAGTAATGTCTCTTTCAATTCCTTGAAGCTGCCTCAGCCAGTGGGGGTTAAAAACTGTGGCTGCCAGCATATTTGCTGTCCCTTCAGTGATCAAAAGGAGCATCAACACTCAGACCACACAATACTCATATACAGAAGACAAGTCCTTATTGCCTGTCCTGGCTCAGAAAGCTGCACCAGGAACAAGGCCAGCGTTCCCCACTGCCTCCTACCACAAGGATGGGGACTAATACATCATGAAAGGTTGAAATTATTGATGTTTACAGCCTCTTCATCAGGTTCTTTCCTGGATATTGCAAGTGTTTGACTGGACTCCAGAGTTCCAGAACATTTGATTTGGGTGATTCTGCCAGTTCAACAGTTGTTTAGGTGGACGGATGGATCTTTGGAGTGTTAGCTCTACCATCTTCTGTCTATATGTAGGTTTTTATTTATCTTGAGTAAATACCTAAGAGTGAAATGGGAAGTATATGTTTAATTTTTAAAAAACTGCCAACTGGGGACACCTGGGTGGCTCAGTTGGTTAAGCCTCTGCCTTAGGCTCATGTCCTGATCCCAGGGTCCTGGGATTGAGTTCCGCATCGGGCTTCTTGCCCAGAGAGGAGCCTGCTTCTCTCTCTGCCTCTGCCTGACACTCTGCCTGCTTGTGCTCTCTCTCTCTCTCTCTGATAAATAAATAAATAAATAAATAAAATCTTTAACAACAACAAAGAAGAAACTACCAACTGCTGTCCAAAATGGTTTCCAAAGTACTGTTTTAAACAACCCCACCAGCAGTATATGAGTTCAGTTGCTCTACATATTTACTAATAATTGATATGGTCAGACTTTTGTTTAATTTAATTTTAGTTTTTGGGTTTTTTTTTTTTACATTTTATAATTTTTTACATTTTTTTTGTATTTAAATTCAGTTTAGTTAGCATATACTGACTGTATTATTAGTTTCAGGGGTAGAATTTAGTGATTCATCAGTTGCATATAACACCCAGTGCTCATTACATCAAGGGCCCTCCTTAATATCCATCACCCAGTGATTCCATTCCCCACCCGCCTCCCTTCCAGCAACCCTCAGTTTGTTTTCTAGAGCTAAGAGTCTCTTATGGTTTGCCTATCTCTTTGTTTTTATCTTATTTTTTTCTATCCTTCCCATATGTTCTTCTATTTTGTTTCTTAAATTCCATATATGACTTAAGAAACAAAGCAAAGGATTGTAAGGGAAGGAAGGGGAGCAGTGTTGGGGGATGGGGAAGTGGGTGATGGACATTAAGGAGGACATGTGATGTAATGAGCACTGGGTATTATATAAGATTGATGAATCACTAAACTCTACACATGAAACAAATACTACACTATATGTTAATTGATTTTAAATAAAAAGTCCACATATGAGTGAAATCATATATTTGTCTTTCTCTGACTGCCTTACTACATTTAGCCTAATACTCTCTAGTTCCATCCACATTATTGCAGATGGCAAGATTTCATTCTTTTGGATGGTTGAGTAATATTCCTGTGTGTGCATACACATACGTATCCTATATCTTCATTATCCAATCATCTATCAATGGACATCCGTACTCTTTCCATATTTTGGCAATTGTGGGCATTGCCAGGCATTTCCAGCTGCCCGGCTTCTGTGAAGGGATGGCGTTCTGCCCTCAGCGAGCTAGGCATCCCCAGCTGCCCAGCTTCACGGTTGTATATCGTCCTTCTCTCCAAAGACCTGTTGCCAGTGTATGTTTTTCTTAAGGCCATATGTAAATGTGCTTGGCAACTAGTAAAATCCTCCAGGGGCTATAGTTTAAGTAACAAATTGTTCTGAGGGGCAGTAGCATTTTCCATTTCTTCTTGTTTCAGTTTTGGTAGTTTATATGTTTCTTGGAATTTATCTGTTTTTTCCATATCACTTAATTTGTTGACATATAATTGTTCATAGTATTTTCTTGTTATTATATTTCTTTGCTGTTGGTTGTGATCTCTCCTCTTTCATTCATGATTTTATTTATTTGGGTCCTTCCTCTTTTCTTTTTGATAAGTCTGGCTACCAGTTTATCAACCTTATTAATTCTTTCAAAGATCCCAGCTCCTAGTTTCACTGATCTGTTCTACTGTTCTTCTGATTTCTGTGTTCTTGATTTCTGCTCTAGTCCTCATTACTTCTCTTCTCCTGCTGTATTTAGGCTTTATTTGCTGTTCTTTCTCCAGCTCCTTTAGGTTTAAGGTTAGATTGTGTATTTGAGACCTTTCCTTCTTCTTGAGGAATGACTGTATTGGTATAGACTTTCCTTTCAGGACCAACTTTGCTGCATTTCAAGTGTTCTTTTTTTTCATTTTCATTTGTTTCCATGAATTTAAAAAATTTCTTCTTTAATGTTCTGGTTAACCCATTCATTTTTCAGTAGGATGTTCTTTAACCTCCATGTATTTGCAGTCCTTCCAAAGTTTTTCTTGTGGTTGACTTCACATTATAGCATTGTGATTTGAAAATATGCCTGGTATGCTCTCAATCTTTTTTATCAGTTGAGGCCTGATTTGTGACCCAGTATGTGATCCCTTCTGGAGAACATTCAATATGCATTTGAGAAGAATGTATATTCTGCTGCTTTAGAGTGAAATACTCTGAATATATCTGTTAAGCCCATCTGGTACATTGCATCACTCAAAGCCCTTGTTTCCTTGCTGTAATTCTGCTTAGGTGATCGGTCCATCGCTGTGAATGGTGTGTTAAAGTCCCCTACTATTAGTGTATTATTATCACTCAGTTTCTTTAGTTTGGTATTTTTTTTAAGCAATGATTTTGTAATTTTATTAGCTTTTTAAAAAAATTTTATCTTATTTTTTCGGTGTTCCAAGTTTCATTGTTTTTGCACCACACCCAGTGCTCCATGCAATACGTGCCCTCCTTAATACCCACCACCAGGCTCACCCACCCCTCTTCCCTCCAAAACCCTCAGTTTGTTTCTCAGAGTCCACAGTCTCTCATGATTTGTCTCCCCCTCTGATTTCCCGCAACTCACTTCTCCTTTCCTTCTCTCAGTGTCCTCCGTGTTATTCCTTATACTCCACAAGCAGTGAAACTGTATGATCATTGACTCTCTCTGCTTGACTTATTTTACTCAGCATAATCTCCTCCAGTCCTGTCCATGTTGATACAAAAGTTGGGTATTCATCCTTTCTGATGGAGGCATAATACTGCATTGTATATATGGACCATATCTTCTTTATCCATTTGTCTGTGGAGGGGCATCTTGGCCCTTTCCATAGTTTGGCTATTGTGGCCATTGTTGCTATGAACATTGGGGTACAGATGGCCCTTCTTTCCACGACATCTGTATCTTTAGGGTTAATACCCAGTAGTGCAATTTCAGGGTCATTAGGGTAACTCTATTTTTCTTTTTTTTTAAAGATTTTATTTATTTATTTGACAGAGATCACAAGTAGTCAGAGAGGCAGGCAGAGAGAGAGGAGGAAGCAGGCTCCCCACTGAGCAGAGATCCCGGTGTGGGGCTTGATCCCAGGACCCTGGGATCATGACCTGAGCTGAAGGCAGAGGCTTAACCCACTGAGCCACCCAGGCGCCCCTATTTTTCATTTCTTAAGGAATCTCCACACTGTTTTCCAAAGTGATTGCACTAACTTGCATTCCCACCAACAGTGTTAGAGGGTTCCCCTTCCTCCACGTCTTCTTCAAC
This sequence comes from Enhydra lutris kenyoni, assembly GCF_002288905.1. Classification (NCBI taxonomy): domain Eukaryota; kingdom Metazoa; phylum Chordata; class Mammalia; order Carnivora; family Mustelidae; genus Enhydra; species Enhydra lutris. The sequence goes on from NW_019154150.1 coordinate 12,362,324, forward strand.
ACTTGTTGTTTACTGTCTTGTTGATTTTGGCCATTCTAACTGGTGTAAGGTGCTTTCTCAATGTGGTTTTGATTTGAATCTCCGTGGTGGCTAATGATGATGAACATTTTTTTCATGTGTCTGTTAGCCATTTGTATTTCTTCTTTGATTTTTTTTTTTTTTTAAGATTTTGTTTATTTACCTGACAGACAGAAATCACAGGTAGGCAGAGAGGCAGGCAGAGAGAGAGAGGAGGAAGCAGGCTCCTTGCTGAGCAGAGAGCCCAATGCGGGGCTTGATCCCAGCACCCTGGGATCATGACCTGAGCTGAAGGCAGAGGCTTTAACCCACTGAGCCACCCAGGCACCTCTGTATTTCTTCTTTGGAGAAGTATCTGTTCATATCTTCTGCCCATTTTTGGATGTGATTATCTGTTTTTTGGGGATTGAGTTTGAGGAGTTCTTTATAGATCTTGGATATCAGCCCTTTGTCTGTAGTGTCATTTGAGAATATCTTCTCCCATTCCGTGGGTTGCCTCTTTGTATTGTTGACTGTTCCCTTTGCTGTGCAGAAGCTTTTGATCTTGATGAAGTCCCACAAGTTCACTTTTGCTTTTATTTCCTTTGCCTTTAGAGACATGTCTTGAAAGAAGTTGCTGTGGCCGATGTCGAAGACTGAACCCTAGTTCTAAACTAACACTCATACTTGGGTGTTGAGATGAGTTCTGGGAAACTGTTTTTGGCCACTTGACCTCTGCTGCTACAGTGTTGCTGTTCTACCAAGCCTCTTCCCATTCTCCCACTTTTCTATCTTCTTTTCTCCAGACTGATTGAGGAATTGAAGGAGCTGTATAATGGACTGGAATTAGAAAATGAAGATATTTACATGGCAACCACCTTTGGGGACTTCATCCAACTATTAGTGAGAAAGCTATGAGGGGACGACGAAGACAACAAGCACATCATTGACTGTGTGAGTCTTCCTCCGCATGGGCTTGGCGTTACAGACCCCTCAGACACCTACATCTGTGGATCCACAGTGGCACATGGAGGGGACCTGGACATCAGGAAGCCAGGGCACCTAAGAGCCTACCTTCAGTGTCCCAGGCTCTCCCTGGTAACTCTGGATACCCCGAGGATGCCAGTATAGTTAGGCAAATACAACAGAGGAGACAAAGGTGTCTTCGGTGGAGGGGGCAGTGAGATAGAAGATGAGAGGGTATAAAAGTGAAGGTGCTGATCAGATCAGAGCAGCAAACTGGCAAAGCTAACAGATGGTCCTGGGCAGGCTCAGTACGGCATTTGCCTGGAGTGGCCTGGACCAGAGGTGGGATCGGGCTACTTGATGCAGAAGCCAGCAAAGGAAGGATGGGGCCTGTTCTGTCTGCTGGCACTTGCCCAGCTTCACATTGACTGCTGGAATCTCACACTTTCCGGTCTTGTTTTTTTTCTTAAAGCAGGGCAGAAGGGATTCTTTCCCCTTAGTTCCATCAGAAATCTTAGGGAAGGACTTCGGGTTGCTCCAGCTTTAGAGAATGGGGTAGGAGTGAGGCCTGGAGAAGAGAGAGCTCCCCTAGAACCAAGTGGTCCCAATGAGGGAGGAACAGCCACCCCCAAGGAAGTGGGGTAATGTTTCCAGAAGGGGGCTGCCGGGCAGATGAGCTAAGCAATGTTGAAAAGACTGGTGAACAAGCTGGTTTCAGGAACCTGGCTTTTCTGCTCTGGGTCCTGGGGAAGTTGTCAGGCATACAGCCTGGTCATGATGTGGCCCAAGTGTGCTTGTCATCTGGTGGGAGAGAGACCCTGTCTTGGCCTTTCAGTGAGAATGCCGTTTTGTTTTGTTTTGTTTTGTTTTTTTCTATTCCAGAGTCCAGACTCACCAGGACAGCCCCTAGCACAGGGGACCAGAGAGGGGGGGCCTGTAAGGTTTTGAAATAGAACAGAGATGGTGGGGTTTAAGGAGGTGCACCCAGCCTGCCGTAACTCAAGTTAGTTTCAAGACCCCTTGAAGAGTCCATCAATTTTAGGAAGCCATTGGCTTTCAAGAGCCTCCAGGTTAGGCAGAACCAAAATGTGCAAGCCCAGGCTTATGGTGCTGAACCTTCTGGTCCTGAAGCAGGGACTCCCACAGCAGAATGTGCTGGCCCAGAGTTTTTTCCTTGAGGTTCTCTGCTGCCATCTAGTGGCATGTGCCATAATAGCACACTAGACACACCACAGTGAGGGATCCTCGGTCCCTGCAGAGCTGTGAAGAGAGTCCTGGACTGCTTGGACACGCATCTTGAGGCCAGGCCTGAGAGCTCCTAATAACCCGGTCCCTGCCTCATGTAGTCTCCCAGTCCCCATGGTGGAGGTGTGCACATTGCTGGCCCAGGAGGGGGCAGCCCCTCATTCAATGAGGAAAGTAGGACCTGGGTAGATATTATGGAATACAGAATGCATTGTAGGGGTAAGTTGGGAGGAAAGAACCAGAAAGGAGTGTTAGAAAAAGTCACTAGACAGTCCCCAAGAACCACTGAGGGGCAAAATCGAGACTCTCAGGAGCCTGGAGAGCCAGTGTCCCAGCTGCCAGAGTGGGACCACCAAGAGCTGGTGGGAGAGTCTGTGGGAAGTTGTCACCTTGTGTTCAGACACTTCCTTAAGTCCACATCCAGGAATGTGGTGGTGGCCCACGCTGCTGTTAGGGAGCCAGGGGTGCCAGGCTGACCCTGCCTGGCACCCCACCCTAGCCCTTCCTCACATCCATCCTGCAGACCTGTGGGGGATGGAGGTTGCTTCCCTGCTTTCCCCACTGACACTTTCTGGGGACAGGACTCTGGGAGGTAGAGCTGCAGCTTAACAAAGTGGACAATAGAACAGTCCCACTCAGCTCTCCTTGAAGAGCCTCCCAAATGGTATGCTAGGGTGATAGTCATGCTAGGGACTTATGACATGACCCCATCACATGTGTGTGACATTGTCTGGCAGAGTTGGAGGAATTTGGGGCTGTTCAAGGGAAAAGATGACCATGAGAAGTAGTAATGCTCAACAGACTTCATGGGATGGTGCCCCCATAGTGGGAGGCCCTCCAGAGATTGTAGTGGGGGCACCTACTCAGAATGGGAGGGGTGCAAGGGAATTCTTGGGGTCAGGAGATCCAGGGGGGGCTCTCATGTCCTGGCAATGTTTTCTTGGTAGCAGAACAGGGATCTCTGGGTCAGAGGCCTGGGAGGGGCAGCAGTTACAACTGTGTGGTCCATCTCACCGATGATAACATCTGTCAAGTGATGTTCCTGGAGGAACTGGATACATAAACTGGATACATAAACATATATCCAGCAAGCACCTGAACTGACAGGTCTCACCCTGAAAATAAGATATGAACAACCTAGGGGCCAATACACAGAGGCCATCTTTGGCTTATGTGTAATATAGATTTATACCTTAGACACTTGTTTTTCTAGTTGATGAAACCCTAGTTCTTGAAATGCCACAACATGGTGTTTTCCTTATCTGGTCTAGAATAGTTCTCGAAGAGTGATTTACATCTATGTTATTCTTACCTAGAGAATTACCTGGTATATACTGTCTCTGAGGTAACAGTGTGGCTCTGCCACTAGATTGCTTATGTCTGTTTGGTCCAGTTTCTCTCACCAGCCTTGTGCCACATGCTGACTGTGTGGCTGGTGGGTGTAGGAGGTCCTGGAGGGAGCAGTAGACCAAATACTGTCCCAGCCCTCAGGGGAGGCAAACAGTACTGGAATACTTGTCTAAGTGGGTATCTGTGATAGTCAGGCGAGGTTTGAAGAAAGATGGAGGGTGCTAGGAGGACACTGCAGGGAGATATGATTGATGTGGGGTGAAGGTTGGCCTCCCAGAGAGTGTGAGTGTGTAGTGAAGACATGCCACAGCTATGTGCAGAGAGGAGCAGCTCAGCAGGCTTTGGTCCCAGATTTTGGGCCAGAGCTCCCCCATGTACAAGATTGAGAGCTGCTCTAGATCTGTGGTCTCCACCTTCCCCTGTCCACCCTGTCCCCTGAGCACGCTGCTCCCTGAGCTCCCTTACATCAGGGAAGGGGGCAGAGTC